>NC_029775.3:113244045-113277680 GCF_000817695.3 Arachis duranensis
ATTTATATAAGTATTGTTAAAATTAAAGCTACATTTTTTTATAATAATTATTTTAGTAATATTTTTTAAAATATCATAATTATTGTAATCAGTGTAGCATGGACATACTAGAATGACCCTTTTAGTTTTGCATCTAATATTTGTTCAATAATATTTGTTTTCAGATTGCTGAATGGACAACAAAGATTTGGCCAAAATTTAGATCTGTAGGTCCAAACATACCATCTATGATCTTAGATAACCGGATTAAAGATGACCAAGATTATGAAGTTGCACAATTCAAGCGTGAAGATTGCATAGAATGGCTAGACAACAAGCCAAAGGGGTCAGTTATTTATGTTTCATTTGGAAGTATCGTTCCCCTTAACGAGGAACAAATGGGAGAAATCGCTTATGCTTTGAGAGATAGTAATCATTATTTTTTGTGGGTGGTTAGAGCTTCTGAAGAGAATAAACTACCAAAAGATTTTGAAAAAATATCGGAAAAGGGTTTGATAGTAACATGGTGTTCCCAACTAAAAGTTCTACAACATGAATCTGTGGCATGTTTTGTAACACATTGTGGTTGGAACTCTACATTAGAAACATTGAGTTTAGGAGTTCCAACTATTGCAATGCCACAGTGGTCAGATCAAGCAACAAATGCAAAGTACATTGTTGATGTTTGGAAAGTTGGAATTAGAGCTCCATTTGATGATGATAAGAAGAAAATTGTGAGAAGAGAAGCATTGAAAAAGTGCATCATGGAAATGGTGGATGGTGAACAGGGTAAAGAGATAAAGAAAAATGCAACCCAGTTGAAGAAATTGATTTTGGAAGCTGCTAGTGTTGGGGGAAGTTCTCATGGAAACATTTTAGAATTTGTGAATAGTTTGCAAGGTACAACATGCGGCTAAATTTTTTAAATATTGACCGAATTTTAATTAATACTTAATTATTAAGTTTTAGAATATTTTTTAGAATTTTAGAGGTGTATTATATTTTTAATATTTAAATATACAATATATAAATTATGTATTTTTTTCTCTTTAAATTTGTAAAATTTTTTCTAAAATCTAATAATCGAGTATTATACTAAAGTTTGGTCTATATCTAAAAAAAATTACGACCACATGCCCCGGATTAGAAATTAGTCCTTGATCACCGTTATATTCTTTAATTTCCATCACTTTATAATAACGCTGGTCCGGTTTCTACTTTTATTAGTTTATATATTTGCATGACAATATGAATCTAGCAGTGATATCGTAATTTTAATTGACAAAATGTTTGGGAACGAGGAATTAAAAGAAGGCATATATAACCTGCTTTTTATGATTTTTTAATATATTTATTTTATATTTTTTAATTATTATTAAAATAAATTATTAATTTTAGATATAATATATATNAATATTGGTTATATTTATTGTAAAATAAATAAATAAAAAAGATATAATAAATATAAAATAAAAAAATCTAAATAGAAGATTCTAGTATTGATATTCATTATTATAATTATCTCACTATAATAATAAAAGTAACTCATATATTTATTAGTATTATATATATTGCAACTTAAATAGTAAGTTCACAGTAAATAATATATCGGGTCGTGTATTATTAGCAAGATACATTATTATTCTATGACACTAAGATATGATACTTTAGGATCAAGGATAACTTCATTTTCTTCTTTAGGATGAAATTGATCTTTTTTCACACCCAAAGACCTTACGATCATTGGGGTAATTAATGAATGTGACTTATCCATATAAAATCTCTTCAAAAAAATTTTTGTGCATGTTGTTTGATGAATAAAAATCTCATTTTTTTGTATGCTTGATCTGCAAGTCAAGACAAAATTTAGTCTTTCCAAGATTTTTCATTTCAAACTCTTTTTTTAAAGCTTTTATAATTGTTAGAATCTCTTCGAGGGTTCCAATAATATTTAAATCATCAATGTACACAGCAATTATAATGAATCCATATGCAGATTTCTTTATAAAAACACATGGGCAAATATCATCATTCTTGAATCCATTTTTTGCCAGATACTCAATAAGACGATTATACCACATTCGTCTAGATTGCTTTAGACCATATAACGATCTTTGCAATTTTACTAAGTGTAACCCCTGCGAATATTCATGGCATGATTTAGATATCTTTAGTCCTTCAGGGACTTTTATATAAATGTCACGATCTAATGATTCGTATGAATAGACTGTTACCACATCCATTAAATGTATATGTAGTTTATGTTATGCGGATAAACTAAGCAAATAACGCAACGTGATTACATCCACTACAGGGGAATATGTGTTTTCATAATCTGCACCGGGTCTTTGTGAAAAACCTTATGTTACAAGTCGAGCTTTGTAGCGTACAACTTCATTTTTCTCATTTTGTTTTCTCACAAATACTCATCTGTATCCAATAGATTTTACATCTTCTAGTGTACGGATTACAGGTCTAAAGACTTCACGTTTTGCAAGTGGGTCTAACTCAGCCTTCATAACTTCCTTCCATTTTGGCCAATTATTTCTTTGTTGACATTTTTCAACTGTTCTTGACTCAAGATCCTTACTTTCGTGTATGATATTAATGTCACATTATATGCAAGTATTTCATCGACAATTATCTTATTTTGGTCACAATTTTTCGTGTAAATACATAATTTATCGAGGTCTCGTCATTTTCACAATTTTTAGGTATCTGAACATTTTCTGGCGTCAAAACTATATCAGAATTTTGGACAATTGCAAGTGTCTTTATTATGTCTTTATCTTTTTCAACAGGAATAATATTTACCTCTTTTTGTTTTCGAAAATTTTTGTCTTTGAAACCGACAGGTCTACCACATTTTTTGCGTAAATTTATTTCGGTGGCCACTTGTCCAACTGGAGCATCAATTCGAATTGGACATTTTCAGCTGGTATATAAGATTTGGTTATCCTCTTTGTATCATAAAATCCATTAGGCAATGAATTTGCTATTCTTTGCAAATGTATAATCTTTTGAACTTCTAGTTCACATTGCCCTAATCGAGGATCTAAATGCATCAAGAATGATGCATTCTAATTAAGTTCCTTTTCAAGAAGCTTATTCTCTCCTCCTAATATTGAAAATTTTGATTCATCAAAATGACAATCTATAAATTGGGCTTTAAATACACCTCAAATTTGTATCTTAAGATACCTCACTATAGAGAGAGAATCATATCCAACATATATCCCAAATTTTCATTAGGGTCCAATTTTGGTGCGAGAAGGTGGTGCAATGGGAATACATATCGCACACTCGAATATTCTTAAATGGGAAACGTTTGGTGGCTGGTATTTAAAATAGCATACCCACAAACCGAGGTTGAGAGATTTGTTCTCATAAGTAAAGGTTTAGCAATTAATTGGAGGAGCTTAATAAGTGATTTTGCTAACCCATTTTGTGTGTGAACATGAGCCACTAGATGTTCAACGCTTATTCCATTAGCCATACAATAAGCATAAAAGGTTTGGAAGTAAATTCACCAGCATTATCAAGATGAATTGCTTTGATTGGATTTTCTAGAAACTGTACTTTTCATCGGATAATTTGAGCAAGTAATCTCGCAAACACGAAGTTGCAAGAAGACCATAAGCACACCTGTGACCATCTCGAAGATGCATCTATTAGGACCATAAAATATCTAAAAGATCCACATGGTGGATGAATAGGTCCACATATATCGTCTTGAATCCTTTCCAGGAATTCAAGGGACTCAAATCCAATCTTTACTAGTGATGGCCTTAAAATTAGTTTTCCTTGAGAACATGCAGCACAACAAAATTCACTATATTTAAGAATCTTCTGGTTCTTTACTGAATGTTCATGGCAGTTTTCAATAATTCTCTGCATCATTGTTATTCCAGGATGACCCACTCGATCATGCCAAGTTATAAATTCATTTGGGTTAGTAAATTTCTGGTTTACAATGGCATGTGATTCAATTGCACTAATTTTAGTATAATATAATCCAGATGAAAGTGAGGGTAACTTTTCTAATATAACCTTTTTATTTGAATCATGAATCGTGATATATAAGTACTTATGATTTTCCTCATTCATTATTTCAATATGATATCCATTTTAGCGAATATTTTTAAAACTTAACAAGTTCCTTAGAGACTTAGTAGACAATAATGAATTATTTATTATGAATTTTGTTCCTCTGGAAAACAAAATTATAACTCTTCCGGAGTCTTCTATCACATTGTCTGAGCTAATAATAGTATTTAACATATTCTTCTTTTGATACAAGATGTGTAAAATATATATTACTTTTAAGACTGGTATGCAAACTTGCACTATTCGAAGGTAAACATCTTCACTATATGTCGTTACCATTTTTTTCAAAGACAAATAATAATAATAAAATGAGTAAAAATATATTCACAGTAAAATTATTTTATTGATTGAAATCGTTTTTCTAAGAAGTACTGTACATAGTATCATATACTAAAAAGTTTTATTATTATTATTTTAAAACTTGGCATATTTAGTAACTTTAAAATTCATAAACATAAATATTTTATTAAACATTATTTATATACACCATACTTGAAATTCAAATATATAGGGAATAAACTTAATTTTTTTACATTATTTATTTACATGAGTATTTAATAATTCCACATATTAAATTATTCCATTATTGATCAAATGATCAATATTTTTTTCAGGATCCTCAAAGAAATTAGATACTTCATAATGAGTGGTGTAATTTTCAGCAACATCCTTTAAAACAAAATTCGTCTCCTTTCTTTTGTCATCATTTTTCAAATATGCTTGATAAAGATCGACTAGGTGCCTTGGGGTACGACAGGTACGCGACCAATGACCCTTTCCACCACAACGGAAATATTTGTCCTCTGTTAATTTATTTTATCCATTGTTTCTTTCTTTATCCCACTTCTAGTGAGATCCTTTCTTATGAACATAATTTTTCTTTCTTCCATAATTTTTTTGTTACCAAAACCTTGCTGTTTACTCTTCTAAGGTAATAATTTGCCGCATTTGCTTCAGGAAATGGGGCGGCGCCAACTGTGCGTGCTTCATGATTTCTTAAAAATAATTCATTGTTGTGTTCAGCAACAAGAAGGCAAAAAATTAGCTCATAATATTTTTTAAATTCTTTTTCTTGATACTGCTGCTGCAAGAGCACATTCGTGAGGTAATTCGGAACATTGCTGAATTGTATTCATTTATGGATTTAAAACCCTGTAGACATAAGTGCGTTCACTCATATCGAACTTGAAGAAGTATCACTGTTTTTTTTATGATTATACCTTTTTTCAATATTTTTCCACAGATTTGCAGGATCTTTAGTATGAGATATTCATTTTTTAATTCTTTATCATTGAATCAAGATGGATTTCGGCATCTAGTATCCATGATAAGTAGTTGTTTTCAGATATATTAAGAGCATTAAATTCAAGATGAGAGAGTTTTGACATAATAAAAAATTTATTACCTGAGTCTTCCTAAATTTTGATCAGAGTCTCGTGCTGATAATGTGTTATAAAATAAATAAATAAAGGAGATATAATAAATATAAAATAAAAAAGTATAAATAAAAGATTCTAGTACTGATATTCACTAATATAATTATCTCACTATAATAATAGAAATAACTTATATATTTACTAATGTTATATATACTGCAATTTAAAACCCATAGAGATATATAGAAAGAGAAAAAAATTATATATTATCGTAGTATAGTTTTTGCTTAAGACTTAACCTTCTATTTATATATGTACAGAATATAACATTTTCAATTTTATTAAATTCATTCTCTCTTGAGAATGGACATCTTTGTAATGATCCTCGTCACAAAAATATTCATTGCATGTCTATTGTGGTTAATTTTGTGGCTTGGAACCTTTGTCGATTTAGAAATGATAAATGTCTATTTAAATTTATTATTTTTAATTTTTTTTCTAAAATTAAAAGTGAGATTTAAACCCATAATTTTTAAATAAGTATGAAAAAACTAGGGTAAAAAACAGAAATAAGTCAAGGGAAGCCATAATTTACGTGAATCAGCGAAGTTAAAAATTGCTTCATCAATCAACCAAAGGACATCTCTATGTAATTCGAACGAGCTGAATTCGAATTATATTTCTATATAATTCGAACCTACTCAACTCGAATTGTATAAGAACGAAAAGCTCAGTAATTCGATTCTATATGGTTCGAACTATAAGCACACATAATTCAAACTAGGTGAGTTCGAATTACATTGGCAAGCTTTCCCAAGTAATTCGAACCAATCAGGTTCGAATTACCTCCATGCACGCCATTCAATGTAATTCAAAGTGAGTTAATTCGAATTACACAAATCGTATTTTGAACTAGGCTGGTTCGAATTAGTGAGGACCAGACCTGTATATATATGGTGTGATCGTGAGTTGCTCTCATTGGAGGGGGTAAAATGGCTAGTGAGGAGAGTTTTGTAGTGTTGGTTCACCACAGAGGATCGATTAAGAGGAAAACTCGTTCCGGTGTGAAGTTCACTGATAAGGATCCTCTCTGTATTATCGTGAGGCCTACGACGAGCTATGATGACCTTGTTAGCTCTGTACTGCTGAAAGTTGGTCTGGAAGGTGTGAAACGGGTTAAGAAATTTTTCTATCGCATTTCAATCATAGTGCTCCAGAAAACCGTGAAGTATGATTGTTTCACGATCGGGAGTGATGAGGACTTACAGGTCATGTTTCATTGTCGCCGGCAGTTTCCTGAAGTGAGGACACCAGAACTGTTGGCAAAGTTGGTTAATGTGGTATCCAGCTCGGGGGGTTCGAACCGGAATACCACCAGTTTACCCATGGTAGCCGGTTCTAGCTCTAGACCTGCCGTTGCTTCTTCCTCCGTCCCTGCGTACAAGCCACCCGTCCAGCCTGTCGCCTCCCCTTCGTTCGCTGTTGATCTCAATGGCAGTGTAGGCGACGAGGTCGAAACAGGGGATTTCTGCCGACCTCTTTACAGTGTGCTGCACCGGCTGGGGTTGGAGATGGATTTTATGATGATCTAGAGGATGATGATGTCGAGCTGGATATGATTGCTGATGACAGTGACGATGATATTGGAGCGAGTGAGCCTACTGGGGTGGGAGGTGGTTCTAGCTCTGGCACACAGCAGTACCCTCCACATTTTTCCTCTTTAGACTTGGATGCCATGAGGCAGGAGGGGGTTCCTAGGCAGCCTGCTAGATTTGGCGCTAGAGATGCTGAAGCGTCTGCAGGTCTGACAGAGTTTCAGGTTGGTCAGCAATTTCAAGATAAAGATGAGGCTCTGTTAAGTGTGAAGACTTACAGCATCCGTCGAGGGGTACAGTACAAGGTAGTGGAGTCTGACTATCACCGGTATGTGGGCAAGTGTTCTGAGTTCGGGAATGGGTGCACATGGTTGATTCGGCTGAGTCTCCGACAGTGTAAGGGCCTTTGGGAGGTCAAACGGTACAATGGACCGCATACGTGTCTCGCCACCTCCATCTCCAGCGACCACAGGAGTTTGGATTATCATGTGATATCGGTATTCATTATGCCAATGGTTAGGGCTGATGCATCCATCAGTATCAAGGTGCTCCTAAATGCCACGGCCGCACATTTTGGATTTAGGCCGACGTACAGGAGGGTCTGGTTGGCGAAGTGTGAGTGGGCGAACCGGATTGTGTATTCGTTGTGGACACAGCATTGTGATGAGGGGTAGAGATTCGGGCAAATGACGACGAATATCTCTGAGTGTGTGAACTCAATCCTCAAGGGTGTCAGAAACCTTCCTGTGTGCTCGCTAGTGAAGGCAACATACGGAAGGTTGGCCGAACTGTTTGTTTGCAAGGGGAGAGAGGCTGAGGCCCAGCTGGGAACCGGACAACAATTCAGTCAGCACTTGGTGAAGTGTATCGAGGCCAACTTGAAGACGGCGAGGTGCTTCACAGTGACTTTGTACGGTAGGGATAACTCCGAGTTCATCGTCGCAGAGACGACTCCGACTGGTTCGTTCTCATTGGGTAGCTACAGAGTCTCGCTTGCATCTCAGACATGTGATTGTGGATACTTCCAGGCACTTCATTTCCCGTGTCCCCACGCACTGGCATGCTGTGCCTACTCACGGCTTACATGGCAGCCTTACGTCTACCAGGTGTATCGTCTTAGTTTGGTGTTCAGTGTGTATCAGATGGGATTCACACCTCCCATTCCAGAGGGTTTCTGGCCACCATATGACGGGCCGACTGTGATCCCGGACCCTAACAAGAGGCGTGCGAGAGAGGGTCGTCCGAGGTCCACTCGGATACGGACCAATATAGACGAGGCAGATTCGAACCGGCCAAAGAGATGTGGGCTCTGTCGGCAACCCAGACACACACGTCGGAGTTGCCCACAGGTCAGAGGAGTAGAGCACACAGGGGAACATGAGTAGGTGTATTGTTAGCTTTGGTACTTTGTTTATTTCACTTTCGCGTTTAGATTCTACTATTATCGGTTTTCTTACTTGTAGTTGATAAGTGATAGAATTTGTTAATGTTAATGCGATGTACTGTGCATGGGATCTTAATTAATGAATGTGTTATGTTTCCTGAGTTTTAAACGAAATGTCTGTTGAATGCACACGTTTATAAATAAACCTTCAAATTAAATTAATACATGATGCGAAAACTATGCTAGTAACAGAAATAAACACTAAACAACCATTTTCAAAGTACAATATCATGATTTGGAATAACATACTGCAACATAAATAACCAAACTACATGTTGGATCGTCAAAGTACATCAACTACAAAAATAAACTTGGCTAAGATACAACAACGAACATGAACAAACAACATACAAGATACATGAATCATCTAAACAGATGCGAGCCGGTGAAGCAACGACGGGGTACCCGTATCCTGTATCCTCTCCGGATAAGTGGCTCCTCGTCCTCAGTCTCATCGTCATCCTCATCCGGGGCATGCTGTGCAGGTGGCCTAGGCTGGACGGGAGCCCCAGACGGCTCGGCAACTGAATGTGATGCAGCAGTGTAGGCGGAAGGAGGAGTACCACCCAACGCAAAATGGTCAGCAGCAGAAATCGTAGGAGGCTCGTTCAGATCGACATCTAAAGGTGCCTGTGTACTGGAGCTCTGACCACGCCTACGGTCCGCATCATCCTCCTGCATGATGGCAGTAACCTCCTTATATAGCCGAAACCCATGTAATTCAAACCAGCCCTGTTCGAATTAGTATTTGGAACAAATTGTGAGTAATTCGAACCAGCTAGATTCGAATTACTTGGGAAGCGTTCACGTGTGTATTTCGAACCAAGGCAGTTCGAATTATGCTCCTTGGTAGTTCGAATTATGTAGGTTCGAATTAGGTTAATCATGTGTTCCTTTATAATTCGAGTTATCTTGGTTCGAATTACATAGTAACGTGCTTTGACTGATTCGTGAAGCTATTTTCAGTTTGGCTTATTCATGTAACTTGTTTCCTTCGTTGGCTTAATTGTGTTTTTTGCCCAAAAAACTATGTCATTTAAATTATAACCCGTTGGTATTTATTATTTTTAGTTATTAATTAATTATTAATATTTAATAATAAGAGATAAGAACATATAATTAAATTATTAAATTAAAAAAATAAATGAAAAAAATTGAGTTAATAATTAAATAATAATAAAAAATAATAAATTTCGATCTAATATTTTTTTACGAATTTTTTGTTTTTTTATATTAGAGTGGTAATGGTAGTTTTTTAAAATGGGGATTGTTGGGGTGTTATTTTTAAATGTATAACTATTTAATTAGAAGAGTAGAAATCAAACCATCTAATTTGTAGAGGTACAAAAATTAAACCGTTCGATTTGTGAAATATATAGAAACCAGACTGTCCGATTTATGTTAAAAAAAATTAAAAAAATTAAGATATAGAAATTGAACCATTTAATTTGTGTATCTTTTATAATTTTAAAAAATACTAAAAATTATCATATTAAAGTATATCATTATTTTTACTTTTATACCAAAAAATTTTTTTTACACATACATCCAAGAGTTGTTGATATTAAAATTATTGGCCGCCAGCTGATGATAGATGACTTCAATAGTTCAATAACTTCAATCATAATTCTCTATTACATTTATGGAGAGATGATTTTTTTTAAAGATAAATGTTATTTTACTAATATAAAATAAAAATATTTTGATAAAGAAATATAAAAAAATTGAGTATTTTCATTTATTATCAACTGTGACTAAAAGATTAAGAGCTTAGAAAAGAGTAAAGTAAGAGTAAAGAAAATTAGCAGCATCTATCAGGTATGACTCACGAGTTCACGCACTAAATTGCTGGCTTCTTTTACTATCTCTGGTGCCAAGCTTATTACCTTCTTAAAAACACACCGATTCCTCGCTTTCTAAGTGCTCCAACACAACGTCGCTATGAGGAGGGTCTTTTGTCTACCGTCAAATTGAGCCACTGTCCAAGATAAGACTCGTTGCCATCAATTGAAAAATGTCTCTTCTTCTCTCATCCATAAGTCAGAGATTATTAAGTTTAGACTCTATATTATTGAAGACAAAGAGCATTGGAACAAAGCATGATAAATTGATTCAGCCTTCAACATGCATCTTGAACAAGTGGCAAGAGTGGATGCGAACCGACTGTGAATTTGTTGTAACACCGAAAACTTTTCATAAAGATTTTTCCATAGAAAAATCTTAATTTTGAGGTAATTTCAATTTCCAAATGCTATTAAAAACTCTGTTATTCTGTATGTTCTTGGAACTTCAATAAAATAAGAAAATAAAAGAATCTATAAGCAATTTTAAGTATTTATATTTGTTCCTTTAAAAAACTTAATTATATGATTATTTTATATTTGTTACTTTTTTTAATTGGATGTAGTTAGTGCGTATCTTTAGAATACATGTTAAAATTCTCTGTCTTTTTGTTTGTTGCGGCGTCTTTGATTTTGGAATAAAAAATGATATATTTTTTGTTTTTCCAAAAAAACATTCTTTTCGTTTTTATCTCTTTCATTCTGTCTGTATTTTTGTCAAGAAACGATTACCCGCGACCATTTTCTTTTGAAAATCTGAGCCAAGAAAATTGTTAATTGTTCACTGCAGCCGGTTAATTTTTTTTACAAAATTGAGATGAGTAATATATTTTAATATTATAATTTTGATATATTTTAAAATTATAAAAAATTAAAATTAAAAAATTTAATTTTTATATTTTAATTTTTTAAAATAAAAATTAGGATCTGATTTTAAAATTAAAAAAGTTTGATTTTTATATCTAATATCCCAAAAATCAAAAGATTTAATTTCTGCATTTTAAGTTTTTTTTTTTATGAATAGAGGGATTAAAGATATACATTTTAAATTAAAAAGTATCGTATTTGAAATTAATAGTCTAAAAAATTATTATTATCAACCTAATATAAAAAAAAAAATCTTGTATTCTAGTGAGATAAGAACGAAAAAAATAAAACAAAATATACTAAGAATATTCCGGGCGTCAGTGCTTACGTCTTCAGTGAAGACAGTGATATAGTTCACGTGCTTTTGGGTTTTGAATTTTGACCACACAGCATGAGGGATTTTCCGAATCTAATTTATCCTTAAACAGGACAATAATATGATACAGCTCACAAGCTATCATGTCCTTTCAGTGTTTGTCTTTGTAGATAATTGCTTAATGTATGTTTCTGAACGCAAGTGTATAATGGTTACAGAATTTGGGGTAGTATATAATTAGGCTAAATTTTTTTATATGGAAAAAATATTGATGTTTTTGTTGAAAATAGGTGTATTTGGTGTAATTATAAATGAGTGAATTTTTTAAGTGAGAAGTCAATTCGTGGGGGCGTGTTGGACACGTAGCGGTATTCTGGCCAACACGTGGGGGCGTGTTGGACACGTGACAACATCTTAGCCAATATGTGGGGGGCGTGTTGTACCACATGGGGGCGTGTTGGATAATGTCCACAATGCTGTAAAACACTTCAAATATCAATATTCAACTAAAACACTATCTCTCTTTTCATATTAAAAATAATTTTTGATATAATTACTGAAATAATGGAAAAACAATTAAAAAGGATAAAAGTTCACGGAGAAATTAAAGGCTTTAATATATTTACATTTTTACATTTTATCTATAATGCACGGATATTGGCACGAACATAGGACATAACACGATACGGAATATGCTGACACGTGAATTTTAAAATTTTACATGATACAGAAACATGCATATATATAAAATATAAATTATTTTTTAGATAAATCGTAATGATATTTTGATATTTTATTGATATTAAAATATGAATTAAAATTTTTAATTATTTTTAATATTTTATTTTAATTATATCAAGTATTTAAAACATTTTTTGTTTTAATAAATAATAATATATACTATATCTAAATTTATTTTAAGAATATATGTTAAAAATAAAATTGGATACGTTGACATATGATGATATTTAGGTGTGTTCAGATGTGTTTATAGAAGAATTTTTTATTTTTTATTAAAATACGGTTGGACACAACAGACATATATATTAAACGAATATTGATAAATGTCGTATTCAAAATGTGTCCGACACATAAACATGATAACTCAACAAAGTGCCTGTACTTTATAGCATTTTATATATGCTAATATTTAATTTCTACTAATAAACAACTCCACTTTACTAATTGTGTAGAATAAAGAATTGTGACAAATCAATTAAGAAATTGAGAAACCAAAAAACTGAAAAAGTATATTTTGCTTACATAGTAACAGTGCTATATAACGAAGAAAATATTCAAATTGATTTACAACAAATTTTAGATAACATATTTTAGTTTTAAATAAATTTATATTTGAAATTAAAAGTCTTTTAAAATTATTCTTGAGATAAATAATTTTTTTATTATTTTTAATTAAAATTTTAATATACGTATTAGATATATAAGTCTCTAATAAATTTTATTATAAGATAATTAGATTCACTACAAAAAAAACGTTGAATATCATCAGATTTAGCGTTGACTTTACTGACAGTTCAGATATCAAATTCGTCAGGTCAGATCATTACTGGTGGATTTCCGTTTTCGACGATAAATGTGCCGATAATAATAGAAGGGAAAATGGAAAAAATAGGCGTGGAATTTAATGTGGGATTTACCAAGAATTTTTCTACCGATAAACCCAATTAGTGGAACGCTATGTTTTGGTCTCTTTCTCTAACCTTCTCCTCTCTCTTTTTCTCTTTTCTCTCTACCTCCGACAGCCCCTCCAACCACTCTCCGTTAGCGTCAGCTACCTACATTCTTTTCCAAAAACTTTGTAAACTCGCCTTGATCCTATTTCATTGCCTGAAATGGAGCTTCTCCCTCTGTCTCCGCCACCGTTAGTTGGTGCCGCTACTGCTGCTGCACCCTTTCTGTTGTTGGAGTTGCGTCTATCCTCCCTCCTCTAGTTAGGTTGCTAATGCATGCGCATTTTTAATAGTTTTTAGTTGTTATTTCTTTAAATAGTGGTAGTGATTTAGTATTTTTATTAGGAATTTCATACTTTTAATCTATGTTCTTATTTCTTTCCTTAAATTTAATATAGAGACTTTTTTTGCTTTAATTGAGACTTTTGGTGCTTTGATCAATGCTCTTTGGAGTTGTTTTGTACTTTGATAAGTGTAGGAAATGAAACAAAAATTAAAAAAACAAAAGAGGAAGGCAAGGACACGCTTTAGAAGAAAGGACACGCTTTGAAAGTCAATGGCACACTTTTTTCAGAAGACCAAAATCAATACTAGAAGCTTTGCCGTCCAATGTAAAAGTGCTAGTGTTCCACGGCAATCGTGCATACACATGTCTCATGTATACGTGCAATTGTCCAAATAAGTGAAAACGTGCGTACGCATGCCCCCATGCATACGCACAAGTAGTGAGTTTTGCAAAGTCATGCGTATGCATGATCCCGTTTCACGTCCCACGCCAGTTTTGTAACGTCCCACGCTAAAGCAAAACAGAAGCACAATTTGGGCCATGAGTTGAATCAACGTTGCAGGCGTTTCGCACCCCTTACTTGGTGTGTCACGGCAAGTAAACAAATGGCCATTTGTTAGGATTTGTTGAATTAGTCCCACATTACTTAGGATAGCAAATGGAGTGGGTGGCCTAGGTTATAAATATGAGGCTAAGTTCTCCATATTTTTTGCACCAGTCCGAAACACTTAAAGCTTGTATCTGACTTTTCTTTTCCTCTATACTCTTGGATTAGAGAGTGTTGTGAGGTGTAGTTAAATATTTGCTTTGAGAGAGTGTGGGTGTATTGGGGTGCCGGTGTTAGAGAGAAAGAAGTCTATGTGTTGTAACAATTTTCACATAGTGATAATCTCTTGTTGTCATTTGACAACGGCCGTGGTTTTTCTCCTGTTTCTTGGAGTTTCCATGTTAAATTCTTGTGTTGTGATTGTGTCTATTTTATTTCTCTGTCAAAGGTGTTTTCTCAAGGGGGAATGGTGTCTTATTCCCAACAAATGGTATCAGAGCTTCGGTTCGGTGGGATTTATTCTTAGTATGCTCTGTGGCTGTAGCCTAGTCTGACCTTCCACATCAGAAAAAAATTTTGTCCTATGACTTGAGGTTGATCTTTGGTTGCTGTTGTTGTTGCTGGAAGGCAGTGTGACACTGTGAGAGTGCAGTTTGGAAAGGTTACTATTCCAGTATACGGTTGCAACAATGTCAAGTTATTCAAGTGTTGTGAAGATTGAAATAGAGAAATTTGATGGAAGAATCAATTTTGGCTTGTGGCAAATACAAGTCAAGGATGTGTTGATACAATCAGGTTTGCACAAGGCGTTGAAGATAAGAAGTATCCTCATGGTATTGCCGCACTGCCATGGATAAGGATAAGTTGTGGCAATCGGGTCCACAATTGCACACGGGCATTGGTTGGCGTTGAGATGCAAGGTGTGTGGCGGAATTATGTCAATGGCTGAAGAACTTCGAGGAAAAGCCAATTTGGAAGTTGCACCATAAATTTTCAGCAAGGTTTCGATCTGTACCAAGGCGAAATGCTTGGAGTGGTCTAATTCCAAGTGAGTATACTTTCATGGTGGAGTATGATAGTTCTCTGAACTATGATTGTCGGTATAGACAATGGCAGCAAAGAATTGTCGGTGTTGACAATGGAAGCTGAAGATGTGTGACTATTTCAATCAAGGTGGAGATTGTTAGGATTTGGTTGAATTAGTCCCACATTGCTTAGGATAACAAATGGAGTGGGTGGCCTAGGCTATAAATATGAGGCTAAGTTCTCTATATTTTTTGCACCAGTCCGAAACACTTAAAGCTTGTATCTGACTTTTCTTTTCTTCTATACTCTTGGATTAGAGAGTGTTGTGAGGTGTAGTTAAATATTTGCTTTGAGAGAGTGTGGGTGTACTGGGATGCCGGTGTTAGAGAGAAAAAAGTCTATGTGTTGTAACAATTTTCACATAGTGATAATCTCTGGTTGTCATTTGACAACGGCCGTGGTTTTTCTCCTGTTTCTTGGAGTTTCCACGTTAAATTCTTGTGTTGTGATTGTGTCTATTTTATTTCTCTGTCAAAGGTGTTTTTTCAAGGGGAAATGGTGTCTTATTCCCAACACCATTCAACTTGATTTCATGCTACTTAATTGCTCATTCTTAACCCAACCTCCAATACTTAATTTTTTTTCTCATTCATTCCTCAATTCTCCAAGGATCACAAGAGTGGATCAAGCCCAAAAATTTAATTTCAATTTAATTTTAAATTTAATGTAATTTGAATTTTATTTGAATTTGTGATTTAGATAGGTTATGGATAAAGGAATAATCTGAGAGCAAAGCGGGGATTTTATTCCCACACATCTCACTCTCGGATCTCTTCTTCCATTCTTCTCCTCTTCTTACTTTTCATATTTTGTAAAATCATGAGTGGTTAATTCCCTTTTCATTGGAAAAAAAGAGCTCTATTGAATTTAATAGATCAATTGTAATTTACTCTTCATTTTCAATTCATCTTTTATTTGCTTTTTCAAAAAAAATCTTTGTTCTTCATTAAAAAGATTCAAAATCTATTGAAAGATAGTTTGAATCTCACTTGAATTCTATGAAATCAACCCATAACTTAATATGTGACATGTAATCAACTAATAACTTGATTCATGAAATTGTGTGGCTCTAAATTAAAGATTAATTTTCATTTCTTCTCATGAGCAATTAGATCAAGACATTGACAATTGATCAAGTTAAAAGAGTTTGAATTACCAAGATATTGGAATTTAATCACTTATAATTAGCCAAGAGATCAATGACTACATGATTAAAGAGGAGATAAAAAGCTATTTGATCCAGAAAATTCAATATCTCTAATTAATGATCTTTCCTTATTATTTTATTCCCTTTTTTTATTAATTATTTTCAATTAATACTTATTTACATTGCTTTTTTTACATTCTTCCATTTTACTTTTCTTGCAATTTACTTTTTCAGTACCTACTTTTTTGCAATTTAAATTTTAAGTTATTTATATTTCTGTTATTTACTTTTCTATCACTATTGCTTTTTCTTTTTCAATTCAAGTCATTTAAGCTCTAGTTTATATTTTTTGTTCATCATCCCAATATGAATTGCCTGATTAGAATATTCAATCAACCATTACTTAATTTCTTAATCCTCGTAGGATCGATACTCACTCATCGTGAATTTAATACTTGGTACGATCTGATACACTTGCCGATAGTTATGCGAGATTGTAAAATTCCGTATCAATTGCCCTTACCCTTCTCTCTATTTTATCATTGTCTTTAAATAAAAAATTCTAACCCCTTTTTAGACTCTAACCCTAAGCCTCATAATAAATTTCACATTAGGATTCTTATTCATAGGTAAAGAATTATTCTAAGTAAACTGTTTGTATGTGTGATATTTTGGAGAGCTCATCATTGTAATATTAACTATTTGCTTATTAGATTATTTTAATTTAGTTTTTTGTTAAGTTCTTTTGGTTTGTTTTAATTTTAAATATCGTCTAAGTATTGTTGAATTAAATATTAAACTATATGTTAAAGATGAAGATATTGGTAAGTTATGATATGTTCAGATAAACAGTATATAATAATATTGAATATGTTAATTTTTTTTAGTTGAATTGACAATTAAAATTTTGGACATAAAAAGATATATGAATAATTCCTTATTACTATTGAATTATGTCATTTATGTAAAAAAATTAAATTAATATTATTTTGCTCATAGAGTTATATAAATTGTTAATAATTTATTTTTATTCATATTATTTTGAGAAAGTTCAAGTTACTTTAGTTTAGAATTCAAGAAATAAAAATTCACCTAATTCAGATCAATAAATTAAATGAATTGACAAATGTGAGCTTGTTACTTTTTTTTAAGTAAAGTATATTTTTTGTTCTTAAAATTGGTAAAAGTTTTAAAAATATTCCTAAGTTTTATTTTGTTCCAAATTTTTTTTATTTACACCAAATATATCCTCAACGGCTAAATTTTCAAAAAATTTAAGACCAATCTAACAATAATGTATGAAAATCATGCTTGATTTGCTTGTGTTGAGGGTTGTTGTTATGAAATTATAATTAGTCTTAAATTTTTTGAAAAATTAGTCGTCAGAAATATATTTAATGCAAATCAAAAACTTATGAGATAAAATTAAAACAAAATAAAACTTAAGGGTATTTTTAAAACTTTTATTAAACTTTACGAATAAAAAGTATACTTTATCTTTTTTTTTTTAAATGACATAAGTTACTATTATTGCTATAGTGATTAACATTGAGTATCAATTTATTCTACATTTACAGGTAGTCATCATTAGATCTTGAAACACTACTTAATTAGTAACTCCCTCATTTGTAGNTAACTCTCTTGTATATAGTTCATACTATTATTTAATAAAGAGTGAACTAATGAGAGAAATGAAGCTTTGTTTGGTTTGAGAGAAATAGAATAAATTTTTTTTTTATATTAGAGTACAAGTGTGATTTATTGATTTTGTTTGGGTGTTAAGATTGCAAAAAAAAAAAGTTATCATCTAAAGAAATATTATCATTCAATTTTTTTTAAAAAAATTAAACTTTAAATTTACAGTCGGATTTATCGAGGGATTAATATGACAGCAACAAACTCAAAAATTTTGCCAAATAAAAATTTATATATGCCATAAAAAATTTACCATTAAAATTTATACTGTTAAATTTATTCTGTTATTAAATTCGACAATAAATATATTACATCGAATTTTTTTGGTACATTCACCAGTAAATTCGACAATTTTTTTGTAGTGATTTTAAAAATATTTCTACAAGACAAATTATTCCCTCTTTAAAATAATAGAGAGACTAATTTGTCTAACAAAATTAATTTTTAAAAACTTTTAGGAAATACAAATTTATAATTTAGCGATTAAAATTTTAACAACCACCAAAATCGATCGCTATTCTAATAATTTTTATAGTGTAGAGACTAAAATATTTTAATCTATAAACTTTTTAGGGCCAATTTAAATATTTATTCATTATAAGATTACGAACAACAACACACAAAAAAGCAATATTACGAACAACCAGATCATGCAGTTATAAAGGCCGCGGGAACAAGCTGTGATTAAGTTACCTCCAATTTATTAGGCGTGTAAATTTCTTCTTTAATACTTTTCTTTTTCTGAAAAAAGAAATATTAATTATAAAATGTTTTAGAATGACATTAGCATACAATAATACAATATTGTTTGAAGATAATTAAAATCAACCAAAAAGAAAATTGTACATTGAAAGTTTAAATATTACATATTCAAGATTCATATTGGCAAATTATTGGATGATTCTCCAAATTTATGTATAATAATAATATTATTATATTAAAACTAATTATATTATTAACACAAAATATGAAAGTAACAAGTAGTATTATTGATGATTAAGAAGAGTAGTAATTGCTACTTTCATTTAGGGTTTTGATCGCTGGAGAAATATCGATTAAGAAATTTTTATAAAAGCAGCGTTGTCAGTATAGTTTTAAACGGCGAAATTTTTATTATTAATTTAATGTGTCACGATTAAAATTAAATAATTGGGAGTAGAATTTTCAAGTTGTTTTCCAAAGAGTTAACAAAAAGTGCAATTTATTGGTTAAAAATTTTTTGAGTAATTTTTGAAGTTTGAAAATGAAAAAATAAATAATTAGGAATTAACGCAAGGACCAGATAACAAGAGATGTTGTGTATTTGAAATAAAAGACCTTGACTGGGAATGAAAATTGGAGTTCCTATCCTTGTTGATTTTTCAAGTATAACAGTAAAAGGTTATTACTTCCACTTAGTTATCCTCTAACTAATAAAGCAAAAGTAAGGAGCACTAACTCTGACTCACAAGTCCTAGTCACTTTCTAGGGAAGGACTAGAGTTAGTGAAAATAGAGTTAGATAGCAATTTTCAATTACAGATTAATACTTGAGTATTCCAACTCAAGGGTTCCCAATTAATCAACTCCCAAGTCAAGTTGGAATATCTACTCTATTAACATGAATGCCATTTCCACAAACATGTAAAGGGAGTAAATAACAGACATGATAATTATAATAATTTAATAATATCAAAAATGACACTGACAATTAATTAAAAGGAATTAAATAAGCAATAGAATTAAATATGAAAATATTTCATTGCATTAATAAATTCAAAAGTAGCAAAATTCAAACATGAATTCAAGTAACTCAATGAAAAAGCAAAAGAGTAAAGGTAATAGAAAGGCAAACTATAACAATAGTAACTCCACTTGAAGGTAATGGCAGCTCCCTCAAGATCCAAAACGAAGATGAATTAAGAAAGCTAATAACCCTAGGAGAATTAGTGTTTTCCTTTCTAGAATTCTAAAAACTAAAACAAAACTAAAGTGAAAGTAAAAGTGAAGTGTGTCCTCAGTCTCAACTACACCCCTGCCTCTAGTCTGCGTTTTTGGGCTTAAAACTGGGTCCAAGTCAGCCCAAAAATCGCCTCCAGCAAGTTCTAATAGTGCAGCACGTGACGCTCTGTCACGCATACGCGTCGCTGGTCGTTTGCGCTTGTCACGCGTACGGGTTGGTTACGCGTACGCGTCGCTGGAAGATGCGCCATTTCACGCGCACACGTCAGTCATGCGTGCGCGTCGTTCCTCGCTTGTAATCTCTTTAGTTTCTTGTCTTCCTTCCACTTTGATATGCCTCCTCTTCATTCTTTAAGCCATTCATGCCCTGTAAACCTGAAAATACTTCACAAACACATCACGGCATCGAATGGTAATAAAGGAGAATTAAAAATTAACAATTTAAAGACTTAGGAAGCAAGTTTTCAATCATGGTATAAAATTAGAAAGGATTTATAAAACCATACAGTTTATATGAATAAGTGTGCGAATAATTAATAAATTCCACTCAATTGAGCACAAGATAAACCATACAGTTTATATTGAACGTTTTCGTTTATAAATTTTTTTATTACATTCGAGGTCCTTAAATTTCATAAAAGTAAGATATAATATAGATCTCTATCTTAATTAAATTTATTATTTTTAATTAGACAAAAATATTTAAAATGTGACAAAAATACTTATATATCTTATTTTTGTGAAATTCAGACAATTAATATATAATTCAAACCTTTTTTCTTGCAATATCGGTTTACGAGTGTTTTTGTGTTGAGTTGAGACATAAAGCAGTTTTTTTTTTTGAAATAAAAAGCTCAACATAGTAAGGTGGAACATTTAGAAAGTCCAGAATTACAATACAAATACTAAACAAGAAACTGTAGTTATCTCCGACATTGCCATCAACAACTAGACGGAATAAAGCCAACCCACTCTTTGTAGCTCCTAATCGACTTGGTAATAACTTCCACAACGTCTGTTTCTTGATTCCTGAAAATTTTGGCATTCCATTTCAACCATGTATTCCAAATGATAGCAAAAAAGCCAATTAACCACCTGTTATATTCGACTTTTCTTACAGGAGCTCCTGTCCAGCTCTCAAAGTGTTGCTTAATGGTTCCTGAAATAGACCAAAGTTTATTATAGGTGTATAACCAAGCACACCACACCTGCCACGTGAACTCACAGCCAATGAATAAGTGGAAATCATTCTCAGTTTCTTTTTTACATAAAGCATAAATCATATCCCTGTGATCAATAATGCCCAATCTAGTCAATCTTTTCTTAGTATTGACCTTGCCATCTAACACAAACTAGGTGAATAGCTCAACTCTTGGTGGTACTAGTCCTCTCCATATAGATCTAGTGAAACTATAACTCGTAATGTCCTCCGAGAGAGTCTCAGCCTGCAAATCCTGCACAAATGAGTTAGTAGAGTAAACTCCTGATCTATCAAATTTTCATACTATTCTGTCCTCCCTCTCACTTGTTAACTTGACAGATTGTAGAAATCCATGAAGTTGGTTAACTAATTCTAACTCCCATTGGAATAATACCCTTCTCCAATGAAAGTTCCATATCCAATCCAGCCCATCCCAGAACCCACAGTCCCCTATTACAGATCTGACTTGGTTTGAAATCGAGAAAAGCCTTGGAAATACTTCCTGCAACACACCACATGGTAACAAATTATCTTCCCAAAAACGAATTTTCTACCATCTCCTAACTCTAATGATAACCTTCTGACCATCTTATCTCTCGCTTGTTGTTCTCTTATCTGCAACTGACAAATGTCCCTCCACGGGGCCTTTGTATTAGGAACCGGCTGACAAGAAAAAAGTACATTTGGATTCAAGTTATTGCAAAAGCACATAATTTTCTTTCATAATGGGCAATCCTCCTTTGAAAACCGCCACCACCATTTGAACAGCAATGCTGTATTCCGGAGCATTGCATCGCCCACGCCCAAACCCCCAAAACATTTTGGAGCTCCCACCTTACCAAAGGTATCCCATCCCTTCCGTCCTCATTACTCCACAAGAACCTCCTCTGTAAAGATATCAACTTATTTGCTATTGCTCTGGGAATCTTATATAAGCTAAGGTAGTAAACCGGCAGAATATTAAGCACAGATTTGATGAGTACCAGCTTACCAGCTTTATTAATCGTTTTGGCTTTCTACAGATTGAGTTTCTCTTCTACTTTGTCTATAATAGGTTTTCATGTCTTGACCAATTTTGGATTCGCTCCCAAAGAAATACTAAGATATTTGACTGGCAACGTTGCTTCCTTACACCCCAACAAGCTACACATCCTTAGCTTTGTGACCACTCTCGCTCGCAATTAATCGGAATCAAGCTAGATTTATCAAAGTTAATACTCAAGCCAGACATCATCTCAAAACACTGTAGAAGCCGCTTATAATTGCAAATAGCCTCCTCCTCTAGGGGAAAAAAAGTATTGTGTCATCCGCAAATTGCAAGTGAGACAACTCAATATTGTCATTTCCAACCAACAAAGGAGAGATCCTTCCATGTCTTATTGCTTCTTTGATGCGTGAGCATCTTTCCTACATTTTCCTAGTGAATTTGCATTTAATTTGTTGAGTTTAATCAAGAATTAATTATCTTTTAGCCACTATAGATGCTACTTTGAGTCATGTACAATTCTGTTTATTTTAGGTAGCATTCGGATGATTTGATGGAGTTTCCGCAGAAAAAGAGAAGAAGGCGAATGATGCTGTCAATCCTGACCTCTCTACACTCAAACCTGAATAACTCAAGCTACAGAGGTCCAATTGACGTGATTCTAGTGGCGTTCGAAAGCTAACTTCCAGAGTTTTCCAACGATATATAATAGTCCATACTTCTTCTCCATCAATTCAGCCAAGGCTGCGCCTAACTTGAGATTTTTCAAGTTAGGCGTGGATTATTAAGGAATCAAGTGGTCCCCAACTCTCCAAGAAGCAAGCACGCAATCTCCTATTAATTCTGATTTAAATTTTCTTTTATTTAAAAATAGGAAAAGATATTATTTAGTTTTAGGAAATATCTTTTACATTAATTAGGATTATATATAAAAGGAAAAATAATCTCTTCTCTTCTCCGCTATCTCATTCTGCAATTTACAATTTACCTAAATCTTATTTTTCTCTCTGAACCATGAGCAACTAAACCTCCACTGTTAAGGTTAGGAGCTCTGTCTATTGTATGGATTGATACTATTATTTTTTCTATTTTAATTCATGTCTTGATTTATATTTCAAGAATTATTTTCGTTCTTTATCTTATAAATTTGGGTGGAACGGAAGTATGACCATTGTTCTAATTGAGTTCTTGTATAACTTGGAAAAGCTCTTTACTTGAACAACAGCTTGAAAATAATTTCTCCTAAATTCTAATGATTTGGACTTAACGGGATATGTGACATATAATCCTCTTAAGTTTGGGTAATTAGGGTTTTTGTGGCATATAAACTAGAATTAAGCTTTACCCTCTAATTGGAATTAAGTGACCAAGGAATTGGCGGTTGATGATAGTTAGAGGAGACTAAAAAGGTTTAAGGAATTAGGGTTTAGTCACATATAGTTTGCCATGAATTAAATCTTGTATGATTAAAACAGTTAGTAAGAAAAGTCAATTCGAAAAATAGATAATTTTGAAGCATTAACTGTTTTCTCATATATTATTCACAACTTGTTTACTGCCTACTTATTTAATTTTCTGAAATTACTGTTTAATGTTTTTGAACCTTCAAACACAATTTTCTATTTGTCTAACTAAGTAAATTAATCAACCATTGTTGCTTAGTCCATCAATCCTCGTGGGATCAACTCTCACTCACCGGAGATATTACTTGGTACAACCCAGTACACTTGCCGGTTAGTTTGTGGTTGTAAATTCCGCACCAAGTTTTTGACGCCGTTGCCAGAGATTGATTGTGATTGACAACTATTAGTTGTTTGGTTGCTTAGATTAGATAATTTTTCTTTTAATTAATTTTTTTTATTTTTTTATTTTCGTTTTGTTTTTTTCATTATTTTTTTTACTTTCTATATTTTATTAGTTTTATTTTATTTTTATTTTTAATTTAAAAAAAATTTGCATCTTATATTATTTTTTCTTAATTTCTGAAATTAAGTTTGGTGTTTCTTAGTTATTTTTATTTTATTTTTTTATTTATTTAGCTCCCTAATTTCAAAAATTTTGCCCTAAATTTACAAGTAATTTCGAATTTTATTTATCTATTTTAATTAGTATTTTTATTTTATTATTTTACACAGGTTACCTCACTGAGAATTCTTTGTACTTTGATGTAGAGAATCCCATCTTTTCTTATCTTCTGTCTGTTTATGAGCAGTAACAGGGATAAGGAACCTCTGTTAGACTTTGATCCTGAACCTGAAAGGACTTTTAGGCGGCGTTTGCTACAAGCAAGACTTTACAAGACTGCAGAGTCCACTATGGATCATAATAATGCTGCTAATGTTAATGTGGCAAATCCAGTTGGGAATGAACAATCTAGAAGAATGCTTGGCTCATACATTGTCCCTACTGCAGATCTTTATGGAAAAAGCATTGTGATGCCTCCTATAGCTGCAAACAACTTTAAACTAAAGCCACAGCTAGTCGTTTTGGTGCAACAAAACTGTCAATATCATGGACTCCCTCAGGAAGATTCCAATAAGTTTATCTCTAATTTTCTGCAGATTTGTGATACTGTGAAAATTAATGGGTTGAATCCTGAGGTGTACAAACTCATGCTTTTCCCATTTGCCTTGAAGGATAGAGCAAAGCTATGGCTAGATTCTCAATCCAAGGAAAGTTTGGATACTTAGGACAAGGTTGTTACTGGGTTTCTTACTAAATTTTTTCCACCAAAGAAGCTGACTAAGCTTAGGGTGGAGGTTCAGACCTTCAGGCAGAAGGATGGTGAAACTCTTTATGAAACTTGGGAGAGATACAAGCTACTGACCAGACAATATCCTCCGAACATATTTTCTAAATTGACCCAACTAGATATCTTTTATGAAGGCTTGGGTGAAATGTGCAAGATGTGATTAGATAATTCTGCAGGTGGTTCATTGCACATGAAGAAGACACCAGAGGAAACTATTGAGCTTATTGAATTGGTTGCTAGTAACCAATATTTATATTCATCTAATAGGAATCCTGTGAACTCTGAAGCTCCTCAAAAGAGAGGCGTTTTGGAAGTGGAAGCTGTTGATGCTCTTCTTGCTCAGAATAAACTTTTGTCTCAACAAATAAGTTTAATTTCTCAATAATTGAGTAGGATGCAGGTTTCAGCTGTCAAGACTCAGAATGCACCTCCATAGATCCCTTATGACATGACAGGTAATTTTGTGCAAAATGAGAATTAGGATTATACTCAATTTTCTTCTGAACAGGTCAATTACATGGGGAATGCTCCTAGAAACCCCAATAATGACCCATACTCTAAGACCTATAATCAGAGGTGGAGAAACCACCCAAATTTTGGGTGGAGAGAGCAACCTCAGGGATCACAGAATTTTAACAATAATTCTCAGGGCGGTTTTCAGCAGAATAATCATAATAACCACCAGTTTTAGTCTCATCATCAACAACCACCTTAGTACGAAAATTCTCAGCCCCAGGAAAACACTGATATGGAAGCAGTAATGAATTATTTTATGCAAGAAACTAGAGCTTTCCTAAAAAACTTAGAGGTACAGGTAGGCCAGTTGAGCAAGCAAATACCTGAGAGGCCTCCAAGAACATTCCCTGGTAACACAATTCCAAATCCAAAAAAGGAATACAAGGCTATCACCTTGATAAGTGGACAAGTGGCAAGTATGAAAGCACAAGTTAATGAGGAGCCAGTTGAAAAAGAAGTTCTAGAGGAGAAGAAGGAAGAAGTAGAGCACGTCCCTCCTAAGCGTGCAGACAACCCATTTTCAGACTCTCTTGACACTTATCCTACATTGCCAAAGGCTCCTGAGTACAAGCCTAAAATGCCACATCCTCAGAGAGTTCAAAAGGAGATCAAAGACAAGCAGTTTTTGAAGTTCTTGGAAGTCTTCAGAAAGTTGTAAATCAATATTCCTTTTGCTGAGGTTTTGGAGCAAATGCCTCTCTATGTCAAATTCATGAAGGAGCTGTTGTCAAAGAAGAAGCCTTTAAAGGGAGACGAGACAGTTGTCTTGACTAAGGAATGTAGTGCCATAATTCAGAATAACTTGCCAAGAAAGATGCCGGATCCAGGGAGCTTTCAAATTCCATGCACAATTGGGAGCACAACCTTTGAGAAAGCGTTATGTGATCTAGGAGCAAGCATCAATTTAATGCCCTTGTCTATGATGAAGAAGTTGCAAATCCAAGAGGCACAACCCACAAGGATAGCATTACAGATGGCATACAAATCTATAAAGCTTGCATATGGATTAGTGGAGAATATCTTGGTCAAAGTGGGTAAGTTCTTCCTCCCAGCATATTTTGTGATTCTTGATACAGGGGAGAATGAGAATGCCTCTATAATTCTAGGAAGGCCATTTCTAGCCACTGGGAGAGCTCAAATTGATGTGGAAAAAGGTGAATTAGTGATTAGAGTGCATAATGAGCAATTGGCCTTTCATGTCTTCAAGGATATACATTCAGCAGGTGAAGAAGAGAGGTGCATGCAGACCGAGCTTATTGATCCAAACCTTCAAGAACCCCCTGATGATACACAACAGAAATTGTAGCTCAAACCTCCTTTGGTGACAACCAATAAAATTTCTCCTGACATCAAACCTAAGTTTGGTGTCGAGAATGCATCATCCACCAAGGCGGAGGTTCCCAAAAAGAAGAAAGTACCCAAGAGATGGAGAAACAAAAAGATTCCCACTGAAGACTTCTCCCCAGGAATGAAGGTGGTGTTGACTAGCAATCCAGTGTTCACTTATACAATAAACAGAATCCTCTTGCTGGAGCATATTGAGCTACTTTATGAGGACACAGGGAGAAGATTCACAGAGAGGGGAGAAGAGCTAAGCCCCTATGATCCTCCTCCTTAGAGGAGCTGACCGTCAAGCTCTTGACGGTAAAGAAGGGCTTGTCAGGAGGCAACCCGATAATTTCGTATCCTTAGTTATTTTTCCGTTATGTTAATTATATTATTTGCTTGATTTTTATTGAGTTTTTACTGTTTTCCTTTGTTTTACGTATGCTTGATCATGCAGAATTTTTAGAACAGGAACAGGAGCAATTAAGAAGAATTTTTGACACCCTGTTTTCAGCTTTTCTTTGCTTGAGGACAAGCAAACTTTTAAGTTTGGTGTTGTCACTTCGCTTTTGGCCTTTTCTGTTTATTTTAATAGCACCAAAGGAAGATGAATGTTCTTATGGAGGAATGAGATGGCCACCAGCATAACTGAGGTGGTTGAGTTACTTTCATTTTATTTCTCTTCCATTCTTATTTTGTTGTCTTCTATTTTCTGTTGCGTTGATTGCCTACATAATCTTAGTACTTTCAGTTCTTAGATTTAATTTCATTCTGTCATTTGCTTTTAGTAAAAAAAATGTCTCATGTACCACTCACTGAACTTGAATCTAAAAAGAAAAGAAAAGAAGTGATGTATTGCATAAGAAATTGAGTTTATATTTAAGATTAGTCTTGTTTACTTAAATGTGGTGGTATTATTTGTGATTCTGAATGAATAACATGAACAATGCATATTTGAATTTGAATAAAAGGATGTTGATGTATAAGGAACAAGATTTTAGAGAACTATTATGACTTCTCTGAAATTAGTGAAAGCTTAATCCTTGAAGCAAAAGAAACAGCAAAAGAAAAATAAAAGCAAGGTCCAAGACTCTGAGCGTTAATGACTAAAGAGGTCAGACATGATTAAAAGCTTAAAGAGGTGTTTCCTTAGTCATATGCTTGTGGTGTTCTTGTGTCAAGTAATCCTTGAGACAGAATATCTAGAGTCGAGGCCAAATACATTTAGCAGAGTATGCCAAAGGCTTTGAGCACTACTGTCTGGGAGTAACTGAAAGAAAAATCAGAACTTAAAGAGAGTTCCCCAGTCAAGTTCTTGTGGTGTTTTTGTGTCAAGTGAAACTTGAGACAAAACAATTAAAGTCACGGCTAGACTCAAGGTGCAAAGCACTAATTCATTGAGATGTAAAGGATGTATGTTGTGTTCAAGGATTAAACTGGAGTACAAAGAGCAGAGAATTCATAATATGATCCAGATTCTAATTCTGAATGACAGTGATATTCCTCTGATTCAAAGGAGAGTGAGATGGCAAAACTGTTCAGAATTACAATAGATAAACCCCACTTTAAGAAGAGACATGAGCATAACTGAACTCTCACCTCTCATGCAAATTCACATCTTAATCATGTACTAATTTTGGTTGCTTGAGGACAAGCAACAATTCAAGTTTGGTGTTGTGATGCGTGAGCATCTTTCCTACCTTTTCCTAGTGAATTTACATTTAATTTTTTGAGTTTAATCAAGAATTAATTATCTTTTAGCCACTATGGATGCTACTTTGAGTCGTGTACAATTCTGTTTATTTTAGATAGTATTCAAATGGATTTGATGGAGTTTCCACAGAAAAAGAGAAGAAGGCGAATGATTTTGTCAATCCTGACCTCTCTGCACTCAAACCTAAATAACTCAAGCTACAAATGTTCAATTGACGTGATTCTAGTGGCGTTGGAAAGCTAACTTCCAAAACTTTTCAACAATATATAATAGTTCATACTTCTTCTCCATCAATTCGGCCAAGGCTGCGCCTAACTTGAGATTTCTCAAGTTAGGCGTGGATTATTAAGGAATCAAGTGGTCCCTAACTCTCCAAGAAGCAAGCACACAATCTCCTATTAATTCTGATTTAAACTTTATTTTATTTAAAAATAGGAAAAGATATTATTTAGTTTTAGGAAATATATTTTACATTAATTAGGATTAGATATAAAAGGGAAAAGAATCTCTTCTCTTCTCCGCTATCTCATTCCGCAATTTATAATTTACCTGAATCCTTATTTTTCTCTCTGAACCATGAGCAACTAAACCTCCACTGTTAAGGTTAGGAGCTCTGTCTATTGTATGAATTGATACTATTATTTTTTCTATTTTAATTCATGTCTTGATTTATATTTCAAGAATTATTTTCGTTCTTTATCTTATGAATTTGGGTGGAACGGAAGTATGACCCTTGTTCTAATTGAGTTCTTGTATAACTTGAAAAAGCTCTTTACTTGAACAACAGCTTGAAAAAAATTTATCCTAAATTCTAATTATCTAGACTTAACGGGATACGTGACATATAATCCTCTTAAGTTTGGGTAATTAGGATTTTTGTGGCATATAAACTAGAATTAAGCTTCACCCTCTAATTAGAATTAAGTGACCAAGGAATTGGCGGTTGATGAGAGTTAGAGGAGACTAAAAAGGTCTAAGGAATTTGGGTTTAGTCACATATAGTTTGCCATAAATTAAATCTTGCATGATTAAAACAGTTAGTAAGAAAAGTCAATCCGGAAAATAGATAACTCTGAAACCTTAACTGTTTTCTCATATATTATTCACAACTTATTTACTGCCTGCTTATTTAATTTTCTGAAATTACTGTTTAATGTTTTTGAACCTTCAAACACAATTTTCTATTTGTCTAACTAAGTAAATTAATCAACCATTGTTGCTTAGTCCATCAATCCTCGTGGGATCGACTCTCACTCACCTAAGGTATTACTTGGTACGACCCGATGCACTTGCCGGTTAGTTTGTGGTTGTAAATTCCGCACCACTCTCCTACCATCCTATGAAGGAACTCAACAACAAGAACAAAAAGAAACGGAGAAAGAGGATCCCCTTGTCGTAAGCCCCGTTCCATCTTAAACGATTTAGAAGGTGAGCCATTTATCAAAAGCAACATAGACGCTGTGCACACAGATTCCTTGATCCAACCTCGCCATCTTTGCCCAAAGCCCATTTTCTGAAGTACAATATCTACAAACTTCAACTTGACTATATCGTAAGCTTTTTGAAAGTCCAGTTTGATTATTGCCGATTTCTTCTTTCTTTGCTTCAACCATTGCACAGTTTCACACGCAATTAAAGCCCCATCATGAATCTTACTGTCCTACACAAACACTCTCTATGTCTCCCCTACTAACTCTGGCATTACCCTTCTCATTCTCCGCACCAACACCTTCGAAATGACCTTATACACAAACCGTACGATGCTAATCGGCTGAAGATCTTTAATCTCCCTTGCTTCCACAAACTTCAGAGCCAGAACCACCCATGTAACATTAGAATCTCTTGGTAGCTCAGCTGACTGGAAGAAATCCATGACAACTGCCGTAAACTCAGGACCATTTTTCCCCCAACACTTCTTTATGAAGTTCATATTGTAGCCATCACAGCCAGGGGCCTTAGACGACTCGCAATCCCAAACTGCTTCCTTTATTTCGTCAGCCGAAGGCATCCTCTCTAAGTCTGTAGCCTCTTCTTCCTGTATCTTGTTAACTAGGCCATCTCGAATACCTACCAAAGGTGACGCTTCCTGACGATACAAGTTCTTGTAAAAATCTCTTATTGCACTCTTAATCTTGGCTTGATTCCTCACCAATCTGCCACTTATCACCAACGCATCAATCCGATTACTTCTTCTTCTTGCTGAGGCTAAATTATGAAAATATCTAGTGTTCTTATCCATGTACTTAGCATGTCGAGACCTTGACATCTGCTTCCAATGGATTTCCTTCCTGACATACCAACGCTTACAGAAGCTAACTAGAGCTCTCCTTCTTGCCTCCATAGTCCCATCATAAACTCCATCACTAGCCAAATCATCCAACTTCCTGATTTTATCTTCCAACTGTTGTACCTTCAAATCAATATCACCAAACTTTTTCTTGTGCCATCTACTCAAAGGTATCGTCAAAGCCTTCAACTTTACAGTAAATTGAACCTCACCTAGACCCCTCCATTCCTCCTTCACCATTCTGAGAAACCCGTCATATGTGAACCAAGAATCTAGACTTCGAAATGACCTCGGTCCCCCTCTTAATCTACTGTCCTCCACTATCAAAGGACAATGATAAGATAAACCTCTTGGCCAACCTTTAAGCCGTATCTCAGAAAACTGTTCAAGTCATTCCAGGCTAACAAAGACTCTATCAATGCGACTGCAAGATTGGCCTCTGAACCATGTAAATTTGCGACCATTCAGTTCTAAATCCACTAACTCCATATCCCGTATCCAGTCTCTAAAATCTTCCGCTGATGCTGTTAAAACATTAGCTCCTTTTCTTTCTTCTACTCTCACAATCTCATTAAAATCACCCATATAACAAATGGGGACCTGGCATACTCTAGCAATAAAACTCAACTCCTCCCACGCAGTTAGCTTCTCCTCCCTGACATGCGCACTATACACCAAACAAAACGCACAATGAAAATTATTGCTCATCAACACCCCTTCCACACACAGCCACCTCTCCCCTTTATAACAGTTACTCAACTTAAAAATCATTTTGTCCCACATTAACAATAGACCTCCAGAAGCCTCTTCGGAACCCACATATTCCCAATCCACCGCATCATTTTCCCAAATTTTTACTACGTCAAACTTAGTAACTTCATTCTTCTTTATCTCTATCAAGCGTAGTATATTCACATTATTTTTTCTCTTAAAATTTTTAACCATATCCACTTTTCCAACACCCCCAATACCCCTCACATTCCAAAAACTAAAAATCATTTAAGCACATTATTACACACCTTATTCCAATTTTTAGGCCGGCTCCTTCTTGCTTTCTCCTTTTGCTTTGCTTGCCATCGTTTCTGTGCAAACACTTCATTCTGAGCTTGAAGAGCTGCCATAATGTCGTCTTTCTCGTCATATGAGACAGCCCCTGATTCCACTGCCAGGTCCCAAGCAACTCTGTTTTCAACCAAGTCTTCATCCCAGCTTTTTATTTGCTTAACAATATTCTGATCATTGATTACATCCTTTTTAAAATTCCCAACATCCTCCAAGTTCTTGACCACTCCATCGTCTTCAAAGCATATTCCCTCCCTCAGAGTATCCTCACCCCCTGAATCTGCTTCCTCTACTCCATCATCTTTTACCAATCTTGTAACGGTGTTCTTCTTTATACTCTCATCCAGACTTTCGTGAACCGTATGTGATATAGCATTAGTTTCATTCAAGCTCCCTGTTATTCTTCCCCATTCCTCTCTGTCCAATAGATTGTTGCCATCTATCACAGAGGTGTTGACCGCATAAAGCATCCCCGCACAAGAGAAATCATTTATCCCTATGCTATTTACCTTCATTACCATAGAGATTTCCACCGTTGGCACTGGCTTGTGCCCTCCAACACCGTCATGCTCCATCACGGCACCGCCAACGTCAAACTTGTCATTCACCGTGATAGCAGCCGCTTTCCAAGCATCTCCGCTGGCACCACTACTGACCTTCTGCCGGCTAACTTCCATCTCTACTACTCCTCCACCATATCCTGCGTCGCTATTGTGATTCACGTTATCCACCACAGTTGCGTGATACCCAAGACCATCCTCCCTCATCACTGTCCAATGCATCGTATCCCCTGCACCACCACCCGCAGCAGCTGCCAAGAACTCTTGGTGAAAGCGCAGTATGATGAAGTCACCGTCGCACTTTACGGTAGCAGCAGCAATAAGAGTGTGGAGTTCCAATCCCCTTCCCATCCCCAGACGGTACCACACTCCTATCCGGGAGTATATCCCATGTTCCACGTCCGGGTTGGGTTACTCGACCCGCCCATCCTCTAGGATCAGCTAGCTCATTAGTGCTTATATGGTTTTGGCCTACATCACACATATTCTCTTTAGTGTGATGATGTACGTTATTGGGTCCCTTACCCCTAAGAACAGCATCTTCATCAATTAAATGTAATCCCATTATAGGAGCTTCCGTTGCTTTTTTTAAATTTACCAAAATCCCCATACGCCATTCATCCAGTTCTTCGAGGGAAATGACCCTTCTATCCATTCCTTGTTCGTCTATCGGTGCCTGTGTCACTATCTCCGCTGCCATGTTCCACCCCATCTTTAATGGTATCTCCCGTGATTTAGCACAAACGCCAAATTTCAACTCTGGGCTGCATTCTACTCTACTTGCCTCTCCTGTCTGCTTCACGTTGTCCAAACCAGCCACCACGGTCTCTTGGTGGTTCAGATAGCCAATTAAACTCTTCTAAAGATATCTGGTATTAGCGGTATCTTCTGTGACATGTTTTGCCTTATCATCAAGCTGTCTCCGATACTTAGCCTCTCCTACAAAGATCTCTTTACGCCGCAATCGCATGCGGTCCATCTCTTATATTGCTTTCAGTACCCCTCCCTTCGTAGTATACCTTATGAAAGCAAACAAGTGGATCCGTCCATTCTTCTGCGTACGCGATAGATATATGTCATTTATCCGTCCTATCCACTTAAATAAGTCAAACAACTCTTTCTTTGAACTATTTTTCGGTAAATTGTCCACAAAAATTGTAAGTAATTCTTTTTCCAAACATTGATACTCTTCTCGATTTCGAATCCGCAGATCTTTTTCATTTTGTGAGTACCTAACTCTATTTCACCCTGTGTTTTCCCACCGTGCTCGCTCTCTCTCTCTCTCTCATTTTCTCATACTCTCAGAAGTACCTAC
>NC_029775.3:113277875-113285779 GCF_000817695.3 Arachis duranensis
ATGAGCTAATTTAAAATTAAAATTTATATTTGATATAATTTTTAAAATGATATTGATATTTTGAATTATTTAAAAAAAACTAGTAAAATACTATTATTTATATATCTATTAAATCCATTAAAAATAAATATTGTAATTTTATTATGTATCACCGTTAAATTGTAATGAAACTAAATATTAAAATGATAAATTTTACCTTAAATTTTAAATTAATCTTTATAATATATATATATGATCTCATAAATATTTATATAATATTATATAAGATCTAAAATTAAATGAAATTAAAATCAAGTAATGGATATTCAGTTAGTATTATTGATGATATAATATGCTAATGACTTTTCTCATAAATATAAACTCCTCGTGTAGATCACCATTATAAACATGACTATTAAATAATAATATTATGAATTTAGTATCACCTAGTTTCAGCTTCAAGAGAAGTGAATATAATATGTGCTATATGCTAGTTTTCTAATTTTAAGTGTATTTTTTAATGTTTACAACAATTAAAAAAGTATATAAAGTCCAACAAACTACCCACAAAATTAGATGGGCACAGGAGAAGTTAAATATAAAGTTATAAACAGCATATGATTGTGAATGGCTTTTGCCACGCAAGTAAATTGTCTTTCAATTATAAATTAAATCTCAAAGTGATCCCTGAACTTGCACTCGATCTTTAAAGTGGTTCTTATATTTATAATGGCCTTAATATTATCCCCGAATTTAACACTTGTGGTTCACGGTCATCCCTGAAACATTTTTCGGTGATGGAAGGATGACTTGGATTGATGGATGCCATGCTGGAAGCCAGGCTGGACTCCCAAAATGACGTCGTTTTAATTTGACGCCCAAATTGCATTGAAACGTCGTCGGTTAGTGTTTTTAGTAAGGATTTAACATGCAGTGACTACTTTTCTCTCAATCCAACACAGTCTCTTCCTCTTCTCCTTATTTTCTTCAATGGCGCCATTTTGAGAGAAATTTTCGCTGGCCTTCTCTCTCAAGGAAATCAAGCATATTGTGATTATCTCGTCTCTATCGCACACGTAGTGGTCTGACGGGAAGCACTTTGATTGTTAGAGGTAACCAAAATAGAAAGGATAAACAAAATAGCTACCATCTACTCCTCTGTTTTTGTTGATCATGACTTTTTGTACATTGTTAAGTCGTTATATATTCATTCGTTCATCGTTTTGTTATGTGATTTTTCTAAAAATTTTTGTTAGGATTTTCTCCGTATGTTGTGGTTGCGTTTTTATTGATTGTTTTTTGCTGTAATGATGGTAGCTATGGGTTGTAATGTGCTGAAAATAGAAGTATGTAGGTTGTTTATACATGCAGTTTATGTGTGTTCATGGATGGTTAGGGATTGGGGTTATTGTGCTTTCCTGGTTGATGGCAATTTTGATGATCATTTGTTATTTGCAGATGGGTCTCATAACTATTGTCTGTCACCATGGGAGATCCTTTGTGAGGAGTGAAGACGGTGTCGTGTCATACACCAGGAACCATATTTCAGAGATTTTGAAACTTGACCCTGATAGGCTAGATGTCTTTTTCATCAGGAATTACTACAAAGAGCTTGGGTATGATAAGGCGGAACACTATTGGTGATTGGTTCCAAACATACCTTTAGAGACTGGCCTAAGGAAATTTAATTCTGATGCTGAGCTCCTGGAGATGTGCTTCCTTGCTGAAAGCAACCACAGAGAGGTGCATGTGTACTATGAACATGGGGTATCTATTCCAACGTACTTGGAAGAACCACCATTCAGAAAGGACAACGAGGAGGTGGTGCTTAAAGTCCCTACCCAACCAGTTTTGTTGAGAACAGGACCAAGCTCTAGGGCCATTCCTTTAGACCCAGTTCTAACCCCATGTATCAACCGTCCGAGTACTACCCAACCCACCCAGGAGGCAACCTCTACGAAAACTACCCCTGTCCCACCCAACCAAGACATGGACCATACTGAAGTACCAGCTGTAACCACCAAATTCACCATTCTGACCCCAATTTCTATGGCTGCTACTCCTGCTCCACCCAACTAAGACATAGGTCATACTCAAGAACTAGCTGCAACCACCAAATCAACACCAATTTTCAATAGTACTCCAACACTGGTGCCTAAGCCAAAACAGGATAAGATTTTTCAATCAAAAGTGCCCTCAAAGAATGGGACAGAAAAGAAAGGTGCTGCTTTGAAAAAAACTGCAAAGAAAGGCGAACCAAGACCAACACTGAATAGGAGATATATAACCAGGGGTCTAGACAAAGGTCATGTGGCGAGGCAAACAACTAAGGATAAGGGAAAGCAAGCTGATACGGTTGTGTTATCAGAATTAGACTCTTCGAACAATTATGAAAGTGCAAAGGATAATGCTTACAAGTCCGGAGCTGAGGAAAGTTCCAGTGATAAAGAGGTCACCAATACAATACTGCAAGGTAAAAGGAAAGAAGTAAACAGGAAGCATCCTAAAAAAGTTAAATTCAGTAAATTGTGGAAGGAGATACTAGAACCTGATGATGGGTTAGTACCTAAGGATGATTCCGGTGAAGATGATGAGTTCTTTTTTGGACAACCAGCAAACCATAGTCCTGATATTGGGGGTTATGATGCTCATGATGAATATCATGATGAGTCAGATGGGACAGATTCTTGGCATTCCGAAGAAATGAAGACACCCCCAACTCAGAGGATGCATTTGCTGAAGTTGAGGATGACGACGCATTTCCTGTTTTCAGAGAAGGAACAAGGTTTGGGAAAATTCGATTAGAGGTAGGGATGAAATTCAACACGAAGATGAATTTTAAGGAGGCTGTGAGGGAGTATTGCATCCAGGAAGGTTGGAGAGTTAGATTCAAGAAAAATGATAAAATACGATGCAGGGCTTTATGTAAGGTTGAGGACTGTCCATGGGTTATCTATGCCTCTAAGGATAGTGAGAGTGTTTGCTGGCAAGTTAAAACCTTCAATGATGATCATACCTGTCCAAGGGAGACAAAAAATAGATTAGCTAACAGAGGGTGGTTAGCTAGCAAGTTGGTGAAGAAGCTTAGGAAATTTCTGAATCTAAAGCACTCTGAAGCTTTAACATACTTTAAAAGTAAATGTGACTTGGAGTTGAACAAATCTTCCCTGACAAGAGCACTCGGAGATGCAAGGCACATTGTGTATGGTGATGCTGCTGCACAATATGGGATGGTGAAAGATTATGGTGAGACTCTCCTGAAGTGCAACCCTGGTTCTACTATGCGCATCATAATAATTCCTCATCCCAACCACCTAGAAGAGCCCACTTTTGACAAGATGTATATTTGTCTCGATGGATGCATGAAGGGGTTTAAGGTGGGATGCAGACCTCTAATAGGGCTTGATGGAGCATTCCTGAAAACCAGATTTGGTAGACAAATCTTGACAGTCATTGGACAAGACACCAATAATCACATTTACATAATTGCATATGCCATTGTACCAGTGGAGAACACAGATAATTGGAGGTGGTTCCTTGAGCTGCTGCATGATGATCTAGGGAGCTACACCCAAAATGGATGCTGTTTCATTTTGGACATGCAAAAGGTAACGACGAATTTATTATTTACTAGTTATTGTAATTTAGAAATGGATGAACTCTTTAGGTTGATGTATTTTTTGTTGCCATGTTTTGCTTTCATGATTCTGTTTCAATAGGCACTAGTTTGTTTCAGACATTGTTGTTGCCATGTTTCAATATGCCTGCATTAATAGAATGGGATAGGAGTAGAACTTACTATCTCGTCGGGACGAGTTTACTGTCACTTATGTATGTGTAGGGACTAATTTTATATCACTTATGTATATGTAGGGACTAAGTTTATGTCACTTATGTAAGTTGAGGGACCATGTTGGGTCTCGATATTGTAAGTTAATAATATTCGTGGTTTTCTACAGGGACTAATCATAGCTGTCCAAGAGGTCTTCCCTGATGTCCACCACAGATTTTGTGTATGGCACTTGTGGAGAAACTTCAATAAGCAGTGGCAAGACAACGAACTCAGAGGATTACTGTGGGAGTGTGCAAGATCTACCACTCAAGAGGGATTCGTTGAGGGGATGATGAAAATTCAGAGAGCTAAGAAGGAAGCCTGGGAGTACCTTGCCAAATAGCGAAGAGATGCATGGAGTCGGGCCTTCTTCCCTACCCAACCAAAATGTGACAACATATGTAACAATGCTTGCGAATTATTCAATGCAAGAATCAAAGAAGCAAGGACTAAACCAATTATCACACTACTCGAGGAAGTTAGAATGTATATCATGAGGACGATAGCCTGAAACAAAGTGAAATTTAAGAATCATGTCGGGTTACTACCCCCTGTTCAACGTAGCCGCTTGGAAAAGATCAGGAATGCTTCAAAGAATTGGGTGCCAATGTGGTCCGGAGATGCGGACTATGAACAATTCGAAGTACATGGGTGGCCAACAAACATGGTAGTGGACTTGGAAAAGGGAATATGCACCTGTGGACTTTGCCAACTAAGTGGTATTACTTTAATTGTCATTACCCTTCCAATAATTATTCTGATATTGTAATTGTTTTTCTTAATTTATTATGGATTGCATATTGAAATTGGAATTGGTTACTTAGTAACTTAGATGCGTTTTATTGATTTGAAACAGGGATGTCCTATGTCCATGTTTGTGCTGCAATGGCTAGGGCAGGCAGGCAGCCCAAAAACTTCTGTCATAGATGGTTGACAATAGATGCATACAATGACACATATGCATTCCATATCAATCCTATTCCTGGCCAGAAACTATGGGAGAAGTCACTTTACAACAGACCACAAGCACCCAAATTTAAGAAGATGCCAGAGGCACCCAAGAAGAAAAGAAGAAAGGGAGTTGATGAAGGCCCGGTTGAGGCAAGAAGCAGAAGATCACCAAGATGAAGAGGGTATATAAAGAGGGTTCATGCCGTCATTGTGGTGGCAAGGGTCACGACAAGAGAAATTGTGCTAAGAAGAAGGCTAACGACGAGGCTGCAGCTGCTGCTGCTAGTGAAGCTAATACAGGAAATCAACAACAACCTCTCCCTGCTGCACCTAAAGTCCCAGATGAGGGCAATGCTACTGAGATTGAGGTAGGCATGAGTCAACCAATGGTGTCAGAAAATAAAAATGAAGAATCCCACCAGGTAAATCAACCCCAGACAAGGCCACCAAAGCTCCCTCAAAAAAGAAGACAACCTCCACCAGCTGCAACAGCTTCGATTCCTCCAGCAGCAACCAGTGCTCCTTCACCAACTGTTTCAAATGCTCCTCCACCAACCACTGTTCCAATTTCAAATACTCTACCTTCAACAAGTGCTCGTATCGATCCAATGGTTGGTGCATCAGCAGCTACAACTTCAAGGTTGCGTAACACCATGCGTTTTGTGCCAACTCCGGAGTTCAAACCACCAAGAAAATTCAACAAATGAACATTTTACTATTTTTCTGTTAAGATATTTTGCTTTTAAACATTGAACTTTATGGTTTCTGAGTTTCATGTGTCAGGGTATATATGTTTTGGATTATGGTAGTTAAATACTCTATGTTGTCTTTTGATCGTGTCTAGTTTGACAGAGGCAACTTTGGAAAACAATTAACAATGTGGAAATGTTATTGTTGAATGTTTCAAATTTTATTACACTTCCTTAGCTACATAAAATAGAATAACACAAATTTATTCATTTGTTTATCATAAGGTACAGCAATTACAACTTTTGTTTTACACAATATTCAACTGGAAATTACTGCTTCCATACTACACAAACAACAATTACAATTACTGTAACAACAACCAACAACAAACAAAATGCTAGTTTTAGAGCTCTAACTTCAAACTCCAAGCTTCTAAGTTTCCAAGCAAATTTCATTCTCCACTCCTCCATTTCAAAGCCAGAATTACCTCTATCACTTTCTTCTTCTTCATCAGCAACTTTGTCAGCCCACATAAAGAGACCACACCACCTCTTGCCAACACTCTGCAACCACATTTCACGCCCATAGAGAAGAAATGTTACAAATTTAATAAGCAACGACGCTAAGTATATTCATTAACAAAAATAACTTATATTGTAGTTAGGACAACCATAAAATGGTCTCCCTGGATTCGCCTCTGTTCCTGACCACTTCAGGACAGGTCGGCTACCACACCCACACCTATTTGAAAGTTGTTCGTGACTACTTCTGGTGGTTTTCCTCCCACAGCTTCTCTCGGATCGTTGGTTACTGGAGCTACTAACATGGTTGCTGCCTTCACCCATCATGACCCACTCAAATCAAGCTCAACGGTGCCAGGAAAGATGAAGGAGAGCAGAGAAGAAGAAACAGTCTAGTTTCTAGTGATAAATTGGGGATTAGGGTTATATATAATTCAGGGACTAAATTGAGTTAAATAAAAATAACTGCCACGTCAGATAACTATTACCTCTCCAACGTGGCGTCTCTCCATACATGTCAGCGCGCCGTTAAGAAATATTCTCCAAAAAATGCTTCAGGGACGATCTTGAACTACATGTGCTAAATTCAGAAATAATATTAAAGCCATTGCAAGTTTAAAAACCACTTTAAAAATTAAGTATAGAGACCACTTTGAGTTTAACTCTTCAATTATTAATATATGCAGAGGCGAAGGTAAATTTTCTTCTTTTTCTTTAATCAATAATTCTTTAGCTCTGTTATGTGAATGGCCGGTATAACCATCTTTTTCTTAAACAAAATGGCATCTTTTTCAATATATTATTGATTGCTATTATTTAATTTAGAGTTTTTTTTTTTCCTCACAAGATTTTTCAACTCATCCAAGAGCTATTAAGGTGTGTGTGACTGTAACAACAACCTACTACTCATGTCTTTATATATAGTAGAAATTTTTTATTACTTTTAGTAGGTATTGATTGCGAAAGAAATAAGTTGTTAATTTTAATTAATTATTTTTTTCCTAGATTTAATTTTAATAATAGATTTTTATTTATTAATTTAATTAAAAAAATATTTAAGAACTAATAGAATTTATTTTTTTATTCATCATTTTTAGTCATTAATCTAAATCCTTTAATCTAATAATTTAATAATATATTTTTAACTCATACTTTTAAATATTGACTGCTATGGCCAAATACAATAAACTGTTGGTCCTCTAACATTCATCTTTAATTAAATCATTCACTCTTGTTACAACTAAGGTTAGAAGCGAGCCGAGCTAAACCAGCTCAAGCTCGACTCACAAAAATTGATCTTGACTCACGATTCGACTCATTAACAATCGAGCCTATTTCTTAAACTCAAACTCGATTATATATTACTATTTTATATGTATATATATAATATTAAAAGTATAGATTAAATGCATATAGGATATGTGTATTAATAATTATATAATATAATATAATATAATCGAGGTAGCTCACGAGCTAATGAATTGAGCTTATTCAAGTTTAAGTTCAGCTAATTTAATTTATGAGCTCAATTCCATATTCAAATTTGGCTCACCAGCTCACGAGTTTAGCTTATCAAAATATTAACGAGTTGAACTTGAGTTGGCTTGATTCATATATCGACGAGTTAGTGCTGGGCTAGCCGAAAATCAAAGTTTATCAGAAGCTTGGTCTAAAATTCCCGAAAAATTAGCTTTTTATGATTATATCGGCAATAATCCAGCAAAAGGGGGCTTATTTAGAGCGGGCTCAATGGATAATGGAGATGGAATAGCCGTCGGTTGGTTAGGACATCCTATCTTTAGAGATAAAGAGGAGCGTGAACCTTTTGTAAGACGTATGCCTACCTTTTTTTGAGACATTTCCAGTTGTTTTGATAAATTCACAACCCTAGTTATAACTACAGCAAATTAGACGGATATAATGACGGAAAT
>NC_029775.3:113285872-113305194 GCF_000817695.3 Arachis duranensis
ATGAGAAAGCTAATCTTAATAATGCTCATAATATTATTAAGCATCAGCAAATACGTGATGAAAATTTAAATATTAATAATGCTCATAATAATATTATTAAGCATCAACAAAAATAAGGTCCCAATATAAACTATATGTAGTAGTATTATTACAATAGATAAAGTAGTAGATTAACACACAAATAATCTGAACGTTAGGAACAAATTATTGTTGATATGACTAAGTAATAACTTCTAATTGAGAGCATGTAAACAAGCTATTCACAAATTCTATCATGTTTTTGTAAGAACTCCCACCTTCATCACTAACTGCTTTCAGAGCCAAAGATTTCCATTCCATGGCATTCTTCTTCATCCCTTTTCCTTTCTCACACTCCATCATTTCCTTTATGCAATCCCTCAATGCTTCACTCTTCACAATCTTTTTCTCATCAATTGGAACTCTAATTCCCACTTTCCAAACATCAACCATATACTTTGCATTTGTGATTTGATCAGACCATTGTGGCACTGCAATTGTTGGAACTCCTAAACTCAAAGTTTCCAATGTAGAATTCCAACCACAATGTGTTACAAAACATGCCACAGATTCATGAGCTAAGACTTTCAATTGGGAGCACCATGTTACTACCAAACCCTTCTCTGATTTCTTTGCAAAATCTTTTGGAAGTTTAATCTCTTCAGAGGTTCTAACCACCCACAAAAAATAATGATTACTATCTCTTAGACCATATGCTATTTCTCTCATTTGTTCTTCATCAAGAGGAACCAAGCTCCCAAATGAGGCATAAACAACCGATCCATTTGGTTTATTGTGTAGCCATTCCATGCATTCTTCTTCACTCTTGAATGCTGCTGCTCCATAATCTTCATCATCCTTAATTCGTTTGTCCAAAAATACAGAGGGAATATTTGGTCCAATGGTTCTAAATTTTGGCCAAATTTTCATTGTCCAATCAGCCACCTAGAAACAAATTTTAGTAAGCAACTATTACATATTGAATTTGGAATTTGAAGAAAATAAAAGAAGAAAAATAAAACAATGAAAAAAAATATAATTTATGCTATTATTAATGTGAAAAAACTAAAATTTATATAATGATTCCTTAGAGAGTAAAATAGAAGGCTTTAATAACCTTAAAAATAATCAAATAAAATGATTTATGAACCATGATAACATTATGCATGTTGAATGAGAAACTTTATCAAAAAAGCAAGAGTAAAATGAATATATATTAACAATAATGTTTGAAATACAATAGAAAATTAATTTAAAGCAGTTTAAAATCATTTTATTTTATATTTTTTAATTATCATTAATTTATTTTATATTTTTAATTACTTGTTAAAATAATTGAATAATATTAAATGTAAATATAAATTTTATTATAAAAAATTGTACAAAGTTTGATTTCTAATGTAATTGTTGTGCATCTATTAAAATAAAATATTTAAAATTTTCTATTAATAATAATTTTAACTTATGTCTTTATATATAGGACACATTATTAACTAAATTCGTTATAAATATTAATGTATGAATATAAATATTAATAAGTTAAAAAAGTAACTTTGGATTGTTATTTCCCTAGCATTACCATATATTAATTAGTTGGGAAATTTAATGACAAGATACCCCTGTAAAGTGTATCTATGTTCTCTTCCTTTTTAATATATGATCGTTAATTAATAGTTAAATTAAATAAACTCATAACTGATTAGCTACTTTACAACAAGAATGATTTCTCTTCATTTATTAAATTGCAATAGTGACCTTTAATTTCTATTATATATTCAATGTGTGTAATGTGGAAACAAATTGCGACATTAATAATATAAGATGATAAATATATTATTCTTCTAATAAGAAATTTTGGTTCAACTTTTAGTAATAACAAAAAGAAATTAAAAAAATTGAGGACCAAAATAAATTAAGAAAAAAATGTGCACCACAATTTTTTTATATTTTCGTTAAATATAGTATATACACAAAAATCACTTTATGTATGTATCTATCATATATAAATAAAATATGAGAGAAATTTGATGCATAACTTTTTTTATTTGTCATTATATATAATTCATAAGAAAAAAAATCATTTGGATTTCTAAAACATGAAGTAAAAAAATTAACTTAAAATAAAAAATAGAGGAATGCTAAAGTGTCAGTAATTTTGGTGTTTTGTAATAACCATCAATTGACCATCAATAATGTTTTTAATAGTGTGAGATTACATCTAATGGTGAGAGATTATTCATTTTTGTTTTAATGGTTAAGTACTGGCCAGAAAACACAAAAGTTGCTGTTCCCTAGACTTTTCCTAAAAAATATATCATTTTAACTAATTTCACATTTTTAAAATACTTTTTATTAATGTCATGATAACATTTTTTTCAAAAGTTTAAATCTATAGAAAGAGACAATATGAATACTTGAATAGTTATATTTTTAATATTCTCTTTTAAACAAAAATCTCTTTTTGAGTTTACTTGATTTTTGTATAAATTTTTTTCTCCTTTTATCTTATGCTTTTTTTTTTGACTTTTAGATATTTTTTTACTTTTGGAGTTTATCAAAAATCAAACTCTAGACCTTTCAAACATAAAATTCTGATATCATATCATGATATCACTTCTCTCACAAATCCAAACTAATAAAAATAGATATCATAAATAGTTATATGTCTGACCATTAATACATTAATTATAATTGCTTACCTCCTTGTCCAGCTCATAAAATGAATTGCATAGGACCCAATCAGCTTTGTTAACGTTGGAGAACTGACCCGTTGCCAAGCCAAGCACAGCCAAATCTTCATCATCTTCACAATTGTTGAAGAAAGAAGGCATGTCACAAAGTTGAAGTTTAGGAATAGAAGGAAGTGAAATTTCGCTCTCAATCAGAGGAACCTTAATCTTTCCCAATTGAACATGATAATATATGCTATTCACAGCCGTATTTTGAGTGAAGTAAGAAGCACCTACAATGCCAAATCTTTTGGCAACATCTAATGCCCACGGCAACGCTGAATCATAGATAATGCAATCTATTGGGTTTCCTAATTTAGCAAGCTTTTCTATAAGATCAACAAGGGAGGGTGGACCCACTTGCCAAAACCGGGCCAAATAGGCCTTAAAGGTTCCAGCTTCACCGAACCCACCATTGTGAAACCCATCAGAGATTGATTCAAGTGATATGTAAGGTGGCACATTTTGTAAGGTATTGGAGTAAAAACATGTGGTGGCTAGTGTTACTTTCACCCCTTCATGTACCAATAGCTTTGACAATTGAATCATGGGGTTTATGTGGCCTTGACCTGGGAATGATAACACCAAACAATGTGGTTTGATAGCCATGCTTTTTTCAGTAATGTGTATTTGAAATGAAACCTTTTCTCTTGCAATATTATCAACTACACTATTCGCAATACTTTATTTATAATTGTAAAATTAAAGAATATATTTACTTTTTGGTCATTATTATTATTATTATTATTATTATTATTATTATTATTATTATTATTATAACAAAAATATTTTAAAGACAATAATAAAAAATCAGTCAAAAATTATTTTATTTTATATTATTTAATTTTTGCTGAAATAATTAGATAATATTAAATATAATAAATATATAATTATAAATATTGCAGAAATAAAATTATAAATATTAAACTAAATAATATATTTTAAAATTATTTTTTTTCTAATATTATCTGTGATATAATATGTTAATGACTTTTTTCATAAATATAACATTCACGTTTTTAATCGAGATCATCGTTATGAACGTTGCTATTAAATAATAATAATAATATGAATTCAGTATCACCTAATTTCAATTTCAAGAGAAGTGAATATATAATATGTCCTATATGCTATTTTTGTAATTTTTATTGTTTACACAATTAAAAAAAAGTATATAAAATCAAACAAACTACCACAAAATTAGACAGGCACGGGAGAAATTAAAACAGTAAAAGCCTATATATCAATGAAGAGAAATATATATAGTTATAAACAGCATATGACTGTGAATGGCTTTTGCCACTCAAGTAAATTATTGCCTTTCAATTATTGATCTACGCAGAGGAGAACTTAAAGTTTTCTTCTTTTTCTTTAATCAATAACTCTTTAGCTCTCATATATGAGTGGCTGCTATATAATTATATATCGATCTGAACATCTTTTTCAGTATACTATTGACTATTGATTACTATTATTTAATTTAGAGTTTCTTTTTTCACAAGAGTTTTCAACTCATCCAAGAGCTTTTAAGGTGTGGGTGACTACACACTCATGTCTGCATAGAAATTTTTTATTACTTTTCATAGATATATTGGTTAGTTGTCAAATATAAAACATGTAATTATTTTAGGTATTTTCTCCTATCAGTTTAATTAAATTTTTTGGTAGTTTTATAATATAATATTAAAATTTTTATAACTTAAAAGTGTAGAGTTGGATCTTTGTTGACACTAAAATAAAAAAAATTAATATAAAATTAATAAAAAAAACAAAATCTATACAAAAGATAATTACGAAGTAAACCTTAACTGTTTTTTTTTCCTGTCAATTGGGTGAAATAACATGGACATAATACGACATTGCTGAGATGAATTTAAATATTAATAATGCTTAAATATTATTAATCATAAAAACAAGCTCCCATCATAAGCTATATAAAATAGCGAAAAAGTTTAGGATTAACAACTTTATTAAATTTTAGCCAGTATGTAACCAACAAAAGAAAAGTGAGTAATTTTATATCATTGGATAAAATCTCACACCATTAAAAATATTATTAATGACTTTTTGATGGTTACAAATCACAAAAATTACTGCTCCCTAGCACTCCTCTGTAATAGTATTACAAATTATTGTTGATATGACTAAGAAATAACTTCTTGTAATAATTGAGAGCATGTAAACAAGCTATTCACAAATTCCATGATGTTTTCATAAGAACTTCCACCTCCATCGCTAACTGATCTTAGAACCAAAGATTTCCATTGCATGGCATTATTCTTCATCTGTTTTCCTTTCTCACACTCCATCATTTCCTGTATGCAATCCCTCAACGCTTCACTCTTCACAATCTTTTTCTCATCAATGGGAACTCTAATTCCCACTTTCCAAACATCAACCATATACTTTGCATTTGTGATTTGATCAGACCATTGTGGCACTACAATAGTTGGAACTCCTAAACTTAAAGTTTCCAATGTAGAGTTCCAACCACAATGTGTTACAAAACATGCCACAGATTCATGAGCTAGTACTTTCAATTGGGAGCACCATGTTACTACCAAACCCTTCTCTGATTTCTTTGCAAAATCTTTTGGAAGTTTAATCTCTTCAGAGGTTCTAACCACCCACAAAAAATAATGATTACTATCTCTTAGACCATATGCTATTTCTCTCATTTGTTCTTCATCAAGAGGAACCAAGCTCCCAAATGAGGCATAAACAACCGATCGATTTGGTTTATTGTGTAGCCATTCCATGCATTCTTCTTCACTCTTGAATGCTGCAGCTCCATAATCTTCATCATCCTTAATTCGCTTGTCCAAAAATACAGAGGGAATATTTGGTCCGATGGTTCTAAATTTTGGCCAAATCTTGGTAGTCCAATCTGTCACCTAAAGTCATATATATTTCAGTAAGTAATAGGCCTTTGAGAAATATGATTTATGAACCATGATAACATTATGCATGTTGAATGAGAAACTTTATCCAAAAAGCAAGAGTAAAATGAATATAAGTTTAATTTTTAATATAATTATGGTTCATTTATTCAAACAAAATATTTAAAAAATTTTATTAATAATAATCTTAATTTGTGCCGATATAAATAAGACACATGTTAACCTATGAAGTATGGACACCTATGAAATATGGGTACTTCGTTGAGTTGTCGTGTTTACATTTTGAATACGATACTCATCGACACTCGTCTAACACACGTGTCTGTCGTGTCCAACCGTGTTTTGATAAAAAATAAAAAAATCTTCACCGAATACGTTTGGACACACCTAATTACTATTACGTGTTAGCGTGTTTAGTCTTATTTTTAATATGTATTGTTGAAATAAATTTAGAAATAATATATATTGTTATTTATTAAAATAAAAAATATTTTAAATATTTTATATAATTAAAAAATTAATTTATATTTTAATATTAATAAAATGTCAAAATATCATTATCATTTTTCTAAAAAATACTTCAGATTTTATATATATATATGTATCTCTATGTCTTACAAGAATTTAAAATTTATGTGTCGACGTGTTCTATAACTGTCCGTGTCTGTATTAGTGTCACTACAACATATATATTAACTAAACTTATTATAAATATTATATGCACAAATATAAATATTAAGTTAAAGAAAGTAATTTTGTATTGGTATTTCTGTAGTATTACTATATATTGATTAGTTGGAGAATTTAATGACAATATATTTTCCCCTATAAAGTGTATCTATGTTCTCTTCCTTTTCAATATATGATAGTTAGTTAATATTAAATAAACTCAAAACTGATTAGCTACTTTACAACAAGAATGATTTCTCTTCATTTCTTAAATTACAATAGTGAGTTAGCTAGTGACCTTTCTATTATATTCAATGTGTGTAATATGGAAACAAATTGCAATGTCAATTAATTAAGATGATAGATATATTATTCTTCTAATAAGAAATCTTGGTTCAACTTTTAGTAATAACAAAAATAAATTAGAAAAATTGAGGACAAAAATAAATTAAGAAAAAAATGTGCGCCACATTTTTTTTATTCTCACTAGATGTTGTATATATACATATAAACACTTTGTATGTATATATCTAATATATAAATGAAATATGAGAGAAATTTGATGCATAATTTTTTTTATTTGTCATTATATATAATTCATAAGAAAAAAAATATTCATTTGCTATTCCTAAAACATGAATTCAAAAATATAACTTAAAATAAAAAAATTATATTATTTTAATTAATCTCATATTTTAAAATATTCTTTGTTAATATTATGATATTATTTTTTTCAAAAACTTAAATCGATAGGAAAAAGCAACATGAATAGTTATATCTTTAATACTATCCCTCAAATGAAAGTTTCTTTTTGACTTTGCTTAATTTTTGTATAATTTTTTTTTTGTCAAATGCTATTTTTTTTATTTTTAGAATTCATTAAAGATCAAATTCTAAATTTTTCAGACATAAAATTTTAATATCATATTATAATACTATTTCTTTCAAAATTTAAATTAATAAAAAAAGATAACATAAATAATTATTATATTTCTGATCATTAATACATTAGTCTTTATAATTATAATTGCTTACCTCTTTGTCCAGCTCATAAAATGAATTGCATAGGACCCAATCAGCTTTGTCAACGTTGGAGAATTGACCCACTACCAAGCCAAGCATAGCCAAATCTTCATCATCACAATTGTGGAAGAAAGAAGGCATGTCACAAAGTTGAAGTTTAGGCATAGAAGGAAGTGAAATTTCATTCTCAATCAGAGGAACCTTAATCTTTCCCAATTTAACATGATAATATATGCTATTCACAGCCATATTTTGAGTGAAGTAAGAAGCACCTACTATGCCAAATCTTTTGGCAACATCTAATGCCCATGGTGCCACTGAATCATAGATAATGCAATCTGTTGGGTTTCCTAATTTAGCAAGCTTTTCTATAAGATCAACAAGGGTTGGTGGGCCCACTTGACAAAACCGGTCCAAATAGGCCTTAAAGGTTCCAGCTTCACCCAATCCACCATTGTGAAACCCATCAGAGATTGATTCAAGTGATATGTAAGGTGGTACATTTTGTAAGGTCTTGGAGTAAAAACATGTGGTGGCTAGTGTTATTTTCACCCCTTCATGTACCAATAGCTTTGAGAACTGAATCATGGGGTTTATGTGGCCTTGACCTGGGAATGATAACACCAAACAATGTGGTCTTGTAGCTATGGCTTTGGTCTCCATATGTATGTATAATATTGTGAAGGTGAAGGGTTATTTTCTTGCAATGTATGTGGGTGTTGGGAGACTATTAGTGTGTTTGTTAGGTTAACACTCAGCTAAAGGAGTTATATATATACAAGAGGAAAAAAGATCTGGCAATAAGAAAAAATATATTTTCATTAGAAGTAATAATCAATTCTGTTGTTTTAAATATTTTCCCCAATGTTTAGTTATTATCATCAAGGCTATTTTTGAAAAAAAATCAAAATTATTATTTGTCAATATTAAAAATATGTAAATGTATATTATATAAATTATTATGTTGTTATATATAAATGCATTCATTATTAGAGTTCCATTGGAAAAGTGAGAAGTAGGGATCGAATAGTAAGAATTTGAACTTATATCTTTTATGAATATTTAATCACTTTTTATTAGGTTATTTTTTTTGGAGTAAAGTATTGTTTTAGTCATAGTTATTAGAATTGGATTGACCTACTTGGTTGGGCCGAAAAATTGACAAACCGATCAAGAAGTCGGTCTGGTTAAGATATCTAACTGTATAAGGAAAAGAATCAGTAAGATTCGATTCGGCCTGGTCGATTTTAGTAAAAATTCATAAACTGAAGGATTTAAGAAATTCAGACCAATTCGAAACACTTTTTTTTTAAAAAGAAACCTTAACCTTCATTCGAAGCCTCGTCAACCCATCCTTACTTTACCCTTTCAATATCTCATTCAGAGAGGCAGGGCCTCTAACTCTCTCACACTCACGAAAAATAAAATCACTAGCCACCGCCACCACACGGTTGCTGCCACATCATCGGCTCCTTTGCCTCGTCTCTCTGGCTCTTGTGCATCTCCTTCACTGCGTTGTCGCCTTCATCTGTGGTTTGCTAGCACTGCGACGTCGTATCTCCTTACTCATGTACGTGTCTCATCATCGTTGTCACTTTCTCGTACGGCGTGGCTCGCCATCCATGCTGCCTCCCCTCACCATCAAGAATATTTTTGAAAATAAATTAAAATTATTATTTGTCAATATTAAAATATGTAAATATATATTATATAAATTATTATTTTGTTATATATAAATGCATTTATCACTAAATTTTTGTTGGAAAAGTGAGAAGTAAGGGTCAAAAATAGTGAGGATTTGATTTTTTTTCTAAGATAATTACTTTTATTTCTTGAATAAAATTGGTCCAAAACCAGACATCACACATAATAATGACCCACATGAAAAATTTTTACCAATCAATTAAATAATTATGCAATTGAAGTAATAAAAGAAATTGGTAAAGTCATCTTTAAGAAGGAGAAGTGGGAAAGGCAACGGGTCGTGCACTCTTCCATGAGCTCTCGAACAGCGTGAACAACTTTCACAGGCAGCTTCCTCTTACTTTCAAAAACTTGTTCATTTCTGGATTTCCAAATCTGTCATGCCAGGTTAGCTACAAATTCCTTTATCTCCTTCAATTGTCTTCATCTTTTGTTCTGATTTTGTGATTCTTCCCATTATCACCATAGCTCATCGGTAACTGCTGGATGATGAATACCCAATAGCCTCCAAGCTTCTGCTGAATCTAGACAAATCCACAAACAATGTGAAGTTGATTTTTCTGGTAAATTACACCGTGGACAGATAGGATTAATCTGGGAGATTCAAGTGTGGAGCTTTAATTTGATTGGTAATCCATTATGCATTAGTTCCATAAGAAAATTCTTTACCTTGGGTCGGCTTTTAAAACTCCATATTCCTAATCATATGAATTTTTTTGGCACTGTACAGGGAAAAATTCCTCTGGAGGATGATAAACTTGAAATGCAAGTTTATAATCAAATGAGACTGAATAGCTTTCTTTCTTCTCCTTTAACCAGCTAATGTAGTATTCTCCTTATACAATTTTTGTGTTAATAATTTTCTCTTCTATTGCTGGATTGAAACGATCTTTTATTTTTGTTTGATTCCATTGTCTATTTGATAACATTAGTTATGCAACCCATTGAATATGTATTATGGCAGTAAACTCTTTGACCCATAAATTCTGTGTAATACTTATCATGCTGCCTCGTCCTATTCTCTAAAGAATACCTTTTTTCAGAATTTTTCAACTCTCCAACACGCTCTTTCAACCCCATGACGGGTTGGTACCTGTCTCAGCCCGTAGAAACTAGAAAATCTGTAGTATTTACTTTTATAAACTTTAGAAATCAGGGAATTAAGTCTAGTCAATAGTCTCCACCCTTCCTTAGCTAATATAGCAAGGTTGAAGGCTTTTAGATCCTTGAAGTTCAATCCCCCTTATTCTTTCGACCTACAAGTAATTCTCCAACTTATCCACTGCATCCTCCTTTCGCTTCCCTTTCGTCCCCACCAGAATTATAGAATTGTCCTCTGAATTTTTTCAAGTAGCGGTTTTGACAGCTTGAAACAATTTAAGGTATAAAGTGGTATAGCAGTTGCGACGACTTTTATTAACACCTCCTTGCCACTTGATGAAAGTAAAGTCCTTTTCTAGTGTTGAAGCTTTTGTAGTGTTGAAGCTTTTGTGTAACCTTATCCTTTATGTAATTAAATGTTGTCCTCTTAGACTTTTGGATGACTGACGGGAGTCCTAAATATTTGTCTTGATTGCCAATATGAGAAACTTTGAGTATGTTAGCTAGGGAATCTTGCGTACAAATTGGTGTATTTCTGCTAAAGAACACTGATGATTTATCCAAGTTGACCTTCTTACCACTAATTTCCTTATAACTCTATAAAATTTGAATTAGTCCCCGACAATCCTCTTTCGTAGTCTTACTAAACAGTATTGAGTCATCAACAAAAAATAAGTGATTGATTTTGGAGCATCGGTGATTAAATCTCAATCAAAAAATTTTCTGTCTATGTTCTCCTCTGTGGAGCAGATGGAAAAGTCTCTCTGCATAGAAAAGTCTCATTGCCACACCCCTCTACATAGTTTAAAGAAACCATGAGGTTGACCATCCACAGAAATAGAACAAGAAACTATCGTCACACACTCCTTAATTCAATCCACCCATTTATTACAAAAGCCCAACTTTCTCATCATAGACCATATGAAAGACCATTCCACCATATCATATGCTTTACTCATATCGATCTTCAAAGTGAAATCATGACTCCATATTTCTTGTTCTTTAGAAATGCATGAATTCATGTGTAATTAATACGTTGACACTAATCAGTCTTCCTTTAACAAAAACACTTTGTGTATCACTGATCAATCTATTCAGAACAAACTGCAACCTATACACCAAGATCTTGGATATAATTTTATAAAACACACTACTAAGGCTTATAGGTCTAATCTGCTTCATATTCCTACCATTTGAAATTTTAGGAATTAAGCAAATATTTTGTATTATTAAAAGTCTTAAGTAATTTATCTCCATAGAAAAAACTTCTAACTGCTCTGATGCTGTCCTCTTTAATCACATCCCAATAAGCCTGATAGAATTTAGTAGTGAATCTATCATCCCCAGGTACAGAGAAGGGATTGATAGAAAAAACTGTCACTTTGATCTCTTTTTCTGTCACTGGTCAGACTAGCCTTCGGTTAGTTACTGCATCTATTTTCTTTGGAGTATCCTGAATCTCTTCGGCTGTGTCTTTCGAGTTGCTTGAGGTAAAAAAAAGTATCAAAATTAAATACTTCTGGGTTGTTTCTGCTATTTCTTCTATCTCTGTTGCTTATTCCCTTCTTCGTCCTCTAAATAATGTATTTTATTTCTTCTATTCCTTGCTTGGAACTTGTAGTGAAAGAACTTTGTGTTCCGGTCGCTCTAATTCAGCCAATTAACTCTAGATTTTTCTCGCCAATATCTCTCTTTTTGGTCCAGAACTTCCTCCAATTTAGCCTCTAGATTTTAGACTACGGTGCCATTGGCATGCTCACCTTTTCCAACCTCTTTAGCCAAATTCTCTTTGACATTAAGAATTCTGACCTTAGAGTTAGAGCAGGAAGACTTTTGTCAATCCACAAGTTTATGTTTGAATTTTTTATTTTAGTTACAAGCTGAAACATTGGTGAACCCTCCACTCCTTCTCTCTAAGTCTCCTTCACAATGGCAGTAACATGTCCCATATAACACCATTTTTCTTGAAATCTGAATCTTCTCTTAAACCTCCTCCCTTCCTTCTCTGTACTAAATAAAATTGTTCTATGTTCAGATCCTGTGTCCTCCAAGTGCATGACCACAACATTCGGCCAATCATCTTTCCAAGCACTAGTTGCTAAGGCTCTATCCAGCCTCTCCTTAACAAGGTTTTCTCTGAATTGCCGATTAATCCACATGAACTTATTCCCTTCATAACCCAAATCAATTAAACCTCCATCATTGATGAAATCATTGAAATTTCATATGGAAGTACTTAATTTTTCTCTACCACCCTCCTTTTCGTTATTTGCCTTGATTGCATTGAAATCTCCTATGACAACTAACTTATCTCCACCAATCTCTATAAGCTGTAATACTCAATTATATTGCTCAATCCTTCTCACCTCTTTCGTACTCAAGTGCACTCCTATAACCTCCCATTTTTGCCCTGCTTGTTGATCATCAGCTATGAAATTAATAAAAAAGTTATCATGTCTGAGAATCTAAACATAAATATTATCTTTTCACATTACCACCAGACCACCTGCCAACCCAATCGGGTCCACTAAGAACCTAGAATTATATCTGACTCTCCGCAACACACCCTCCACAGTTAAGGAATTGTTCTTTGTATCGCATAAGAACAAAATCTCGACATAATGAGATTTAAAAATATATTTGATGCTGTGAACTGTTAGGGGTTTTTCCAAACTCCGATAGTTCCACATTCCCATCTTCATGTCTCTTGGGATGCCAAATTATGGGCGGCACCTCCTCCTTTTCAGCCAAATATTGTTCTTCCGAGCATGATTTTTTATTTTGTGATCTTTCACCAGTGTCTTTCAGATTGTCACTTAACCCCCAAGATTGATTTGAAAGAATATTTTTTCCTTGCTAGATATTTCATATTTTTCTTCCTACCCCCTTATTACCTCTAGATTCCTCCCCTACTTCAAAAGAAAATACAGCATCCGAATAGTTTTTATGTATTTGTTCAGATCCATTTTTATCCACCTTCTCCTTCTTTTCCAAAATATGTTGATCCTCTAATGCACCTCTATTTTCCTCCACTGTACTTCATCTTCCTCCTCCCGCACCTATGAATTATTGTCCTGGACAGATAGATTGGCAAAACTTTTAATTAAACACACCGGTGTTGGTTTGTTCGATCTCTCTCTCTCTCTCCCTTCTCCAGCCTTGTTCCTCCAATTCGGGTGCAAATTTTTCTTTTGGTTCCCAGTTCTCCTCGCAAGTTGTTCAGCTTGTAGCCAAGGTCCCCACTGTTCTTCCTGTTGACTTCCCTTCACCGAGTCCTCCACATATTGGCTACAAGCTCTGATTTCATGCCCTACACAGCCACAATAGTGGCAGAAGTTTCTGATTCTCTCATACTTGATCTGAGTCTCTATGACTTTGTTATTTCTGCCTGCAATTTTTAAAATCCTTATCAAATGCTTAGTTATGTCCAGTAGTATTTGAATTTTGAGAATTATTTCTTCTTTCCCCCTCATAGTGAACACATTATCATCTATGACCTTTTCCATCGCCTTTCCTACCTTTCTCCCTAAACGTGTTGTCTTGCATTGCTCAAGTAGTCCCCACATTTGTACCCATATGGAACGAAAGTAAATTCCTTCTCATTAATCTCAGTCTCTACGGACCACCTCCATAGGTTTAAAATATAATTTTTAAACAGCCATGGTACCCCTTTCTCTATTCGAACCGGGTCAATTTCCTTTTCAAAGAAAAATTGGAATAGATTCTCCCCATGGCCCATCACCTTAAACCCCTTTGATTGTCTCCATATAGTGTATAGCACTCCTTTAAGAGTTCCAGCACTGAATTATCTGTCTGTCATGAGTCTGCCCACCAGGCTCTTTGTGTATTTTTTCATACCTTTCTTAATATCTTCATCCTCAGAGTGAAAAACCTGATCCTCCTCATTATCATGTAGGAACTTGTCGTGATCCTGATTAGCAGCTAAAGCTGCCATGGTTACCTTTAAGCACTCTACGAACAAACTTGCAAAATTAGAATTTCTCTGCAAACCCTAGCAGAGCAAAAAAAAAACCCTAGCAATAGGGAAATTGTGTTTTCTGCTCTTCAACTAACTACTAAAAATAGTGAAGATTTGAACTTATATCTTTTATTCTTTTATAAATATTTAATCACTTTTTATTAGGTTATTTATTTTTAGAGTAAAGTATTGTTTTAGTCATAGTTGTCAGAATTGAATTGTCCTACTTAGTTAGGCCGAAAAGCCGACAAACCGATCACGAAGTTAGTATGGTTGAGGTATCTGACCGTATAAGGAAAAGAATCAGTAAGATTCAGTTTTGGCTAGGTTGATTTTAGTAAAAATTTGTGAATTGGCGAATTTAAGAAATCCAGACCGATTCGAAGCTCTTTTTTTTAAAAAAAAAAGAAACCCTAACCTTTGCTCGAAGCCTCCCCAACCCATCCCCACCTTACCTTTTCTTAATCTTACTCAGTGAGGCAAAGCCTCTGTTTCTCACACTCACAAAAAAAAACACCGGCCACTGCTACCTCACGATTGCTACCACGTCGCTAGCTCTCCTGCCTCGTTTCTCTAACTCTTTTGCATCTCTTTCACTACGTTGTCCCCTTCGTCTGTGGTTCCCTTGCACTACGTCATCACGTCTCCTTGCTCCTGTACGTGTCTCATCATCGTCCTCGCATCCTCGTTCGGCGTGGCTCGCCATCCATGCTGCCTGCCCTCGCCAGTCTGTGCTTCGTCATGCTTGGTCTCCCTCTTCTCTCTCTATGTTCTACCTTCTTGCCATCAAGTATGTTTTTTTATTTTTATTTTTTTGTTATTTAGTGATTGGATTATAATTTGATTAACTGAGTAATTGATTAGCTAATATTGATTAAATGATTGAGTTGATTATAATTTGTTAATTCTTGGCAGATTATTCAAATTTTTGTTTTACAGTGTAATATATGTAGGTTTAATGGTGGATTAAAATTTTTCTGATTATTTATGTTTAGGTTTGATTTTGTTACTGTGCTATATTGTTGCTATAAATTTATATTGTTGGATAAGGGATAGGTTCTATAAAAAAGGTTGCTATTTTGATGTTGTTATTGTGAATTTATATTATTGTTGTATATTGAGACTTGATTGTGGTTAAAATACTAATAAAGATATGTATTTTAAATTTAACTTTAAGTTTTTGACTATTTTATATTTTTTATTTATGTGGAACTGAGTCAACTAGTTCAACTAGTGATTTATCGATTGAACTAGTGACCCAATAACTTGATCGGTTTGATTACTGATTCGATTTTGACAACTATAATTTAGTATTTAATGTTTTGGTTAAGTCCTAGTTTCATCATTAATGTTTGATTCATTTTATTTTTATTCCAAATGTCTTATTTCATCATATTTTAGTCCTTTAGTCAAAATTAAATTTTTTCTTTTAAAAATATCATTTTTTCTATTATGATTTTCTATTAAATATTGAAAAAAATATATAATTATAATGATACTAAAACGGTAAGTATATATATAATTTATTTAATCTCTTTAATTAATTAATTAATTAATTAATTTTATTATTTTTTAAAATAATTATCAAGTCTTCAAACAAATTTCAGATAAAGTCTAATAGATAAGACTTAGTATTCATTAAATAACCTATATTAAGTTGCAAGACACATTTAGGTTAATAAATTTTGTTAGAGATAAAGGTAAAATCTAAGTTTGCCTAATCTATGGCTACAAAAAATATGTTGAGTAAACAACAAAGCATCGATTTACATTTGAAAAAGAAGGTTTAATTATTCTGTTGTTTTTTATGGAGAAAAGGATAAATAATAGACTTTTGACTTTTTGGTTCGCATACATTTAAGTTTCTAAAGATTTGAAAATACATTTAAGTTTTTGACTTTTTCAAAATCTGAACATATTGATCTCTAGGTCTAATTTGTCTCATTTTAAAAACTTTTCCACATGTGAATCTGTATATTGGCCAAATCAGGACAACAGAAGCCACATTTGATTTTTTCATTAGGTCTGACAGACCCAAATGAACAGAAGAATCGATGTATCCAAGTTTTGAGAAGGTCAGAAACTTAAATATATTTTTAAATCTTCCAAGATTTAAATGTCCATGGGCCAAAAAGTCAAGGATCTATTTGTCCTTTTTTCAATTTTTTTGTAGGTAAGGTAAGAAACTGTTGAACCCTTGTAAATCATTGAATTAGTGAACCCTATGATGATTATATTGATATTGTATGAATTAGATTGTGTTCTGGTTGATTTGGAGTTCAATTTGGAGATTTGGAATGAAACCTGGGTGATTAAGCTTGAGGAATTGATGTTTGAAAGCTTAGAGCTTGTGAAAGAAGAGGTTTTGAGGAGTTCCGAGCTTAGGGAGGAATCAGCTAAGGTATGATTTTGGTTTCTTGTAGTTAATGTTTAATGTCACGTGAAAACTTAGGTTAGAAGACCTTAAGATAGGAATAAATTGAATGAATTATTGATGGATTGCGAATATGATTTATGATGTGTGTATAGAGGATGAATGAATTTGTATGTGTTGGATTATGATTTTGATGGGTATAAAATAATGACGATTGTTGATATGTTGAGGATTGATGGTGAGTTTGTAAAATTGAATCGAATGGATTGGTTGAGAGATGTGACAGTTGATTTTGTAAGAGGTTTGCTATGAAGTTGGTTGATTTTTTGAAAAAGATTTAATATTGAAATTGGTTTGATTTTGAAATAATTTGATATTATGAATGATCTGAATGACTGAGAGGTGTTTGGTTTGGTGGTTGGGACCCTTGAAGGGTGATAAAATTCTGAGTTTTAGAGGAGATGCTGTCAAAATTTTTATGAAAATTGGAGGCTTCTTTTGAAGTGATTATTTAGAAATATTTGGGTTTAGAAATTTTATGATTTGATTTTGAGTTATTAAGAAAACGATTAAGTTTTGAGTTTGATTTATTTAGAAAAGAATGAATTAAGTTTTGATTATGAATTTTTGATGAATGATGATGACATTGAGACTAATTGTTGACCCTCTATTGTAATATGTGACCGGGCACTTTAACTCTGCGGGTTCCCCCATGGACATGCATATATATAAATTTGAGCTTGAGATTTTTCCATGGAATTATATTATTGAGTTTGGAGTTTGCCTCCATGAAATATTATTGAGCTTGAAGTTTGACTCTATGAAATATTATATTATTGAGTTTGAAGTTTGACTACATGGAATATTATATTTAAGCTTAGAGTTTGACTCCATAGATATTATTCTTGAGCTTAGGGATGCGTGCACAGAGGGACTGTCCAATGGTTATCTACCAGGACATGTCGGATTGGCTGTATAACCGACAAATGAGACTCATCACCCATAGAATAGGCATACATCATGTGCATTTGTATGTTTTGTTTGAGTGTGCATTGTTTTAGTTTGTCTAATTGCTTAACTCTACTTATCTGCTACTTGTTCTACTTGCTGTAATTGCACCTCTATCTGCATTCTTCTTGCTTGAATTGTATGTGTATGTTTTTTGAGAGAGCCCTCTTGGCGGAGGTGTGAGAGGGGTTGTTCCACCAATTATTCGGAGGATTGGGAAAGACAGAAAGTGAAGTGTTAGGTTAAAGTTAGATTTAGAACTTGAATACCATAGATAACTTACTTAATTTCTGGTTTAGTTGGATCATTAAGTTGAAATCTGAGTGTCGAAGTTCTAGGAATGCCAGAAGCATTTTCAAGACCTTTTATATTAACTATTCGGGGCAACTTTATCATGCTGAGAACTCCTGGTTCTTATTCCATACATATTTCTATTGTTTTTTAGATGCAAGTTGAGATGCACCTTGCTAAGCGTCTGAATTTCCTGTGCAAGCGAAGTATGATTTTTTTTTAATGTTGTATTTTGTATTACGCTATGTATATATGTATATAGATTCTCCTCTATATATATTTTATGTTTGTCCCTCATAGAGGTTGACTTGGAGAAATAGTTGTTTATTCTATAATTTGAGTTATATTTTGTGTTGTATAAATATATATAATTACATACTCTGGCTGGCCTTAGCTTCGCAGGTCGAGTCTGGAGTTTGATATTTGTATTTGGAACTCCGATCTATATATTATATTTTTTTTAGCCTTCTTTTGATCTTACCTATCCATTTTACGATTATCCATGCGAAAAGGATACGATTTTCTATTTTCGCTTTTGCTTAACTTCTTCTTCAAGACTCCTAGTTACAAAATTCTTTCAACTATATTTATATATGCCTTTTCTTCTAGAGGTCATAATACATCGCCACATCTGCCTTACGACTTAAGCGTAAGGCTCTGTGTGGTGGGGTGTTACACGCAGCCTCCAACAGCGGGTCGACAGTGACTCCGATGGCCTTCTCCGGCAACCACAACGACGATGTCTCAGCACTGTCGCGTCCTATCTCCTTCAAGTTCGGGTTTCTCCTCCCTCTCAACTCCTCTTCACGGCGAGCCTAACGACGATAGCAGCAACGGCACAATAGCTCGGCGATGGTGATGATACGACCTAGCGGCAGTGGCAGTGGTAGTGGCAAATGACTCCTCTTCCATCGCTTTTCTCTCTCTTCGGGTTCTTCGCGACAGCTTTGGCCAACGGTGACATTGACGGTGGGACAGTTTCGTTCTTCTTCTCTTCTCTCTCGTGTCTCTCACCTTCTAGTTTTGATTCCTGACAGTGACGCCTCTCTCTCGTGAGATCTCTCCTCCCTTCTGTGACTCGACGGCAACGATGGTGGCAGTGACACCCATTGACGCTGTCTCCTTCTTTTCCTCTCCTTCTTTGTTCTTTTTCTTCTTTCCTCTTCTATCTTTCACTTTCTGCGTGTGTGTGCTGCGTGAGTGAGGTGAAGGTGGGTGAGGGGTAGGTGGCGGTTAGGTTAGAGGGAGTGAGGTGAGAAAGTGTGTTGTAAAAATTAGAGTTAGGGTTAAAAAAAATAAGAATAGTTTGATCATTTTTAATAAAATTAGGGGATAGAATAATAATTTAAAGGGGTAAGTACGATTTTGGTCCTTAAGTTTAGTGCCAGAATCGAATTCGTCCCTCTTGTTATTTTGCCATTAAAGTCGTCCTTAATGTTTTTTTTTCGTATTAAAATCGTCCTTTTTATTTTTTTGGACAATAATACCCTCACCACTACCAACACAATTACCTCCTCCACCACCAC
>NC_029775.3:113305841-113322183 GCF_000817695.3 Arachis duranensis
TTACACGTTTTCTTTTTTTTTAATTTTATAATTTTATTATTAAAATAGGATAGGGGTAGTTTAGGAATAAAACAAAAAATTTTATTGAAATGGACGATTTTAATACGAAAAAAAACATTAAGGACGACTTTAATGGCAAAATAACAAGAAGGACGAATTCGATTCTGGCACTAAACTTAAGGGACCAAAATCGTACTTACCCCTAATTTAAAACTAGATTTAACCTAATAAAATTATTTTAAAAATATTATTTATTAATTTACTAATTAGTTTTAAATAAATACTCTTACTTAAAATTAGAAATAATAAAATAATGTTTTTAGTTTATATAATTAGATTTAAAATTTCAATATTTAAATTAAATGAATAAATTTTTATTATTTTTAAATTTAAAATATCATAATTTTAATTTAATTAGTTTTAAAAAAAATAAAAGAGTAAAATATCGTTTTTCTCCCCAACGTTTTGGGTAAATCCTATTTGTATCCATATCGTTCAAATCGTCCTATTTGTATCCCTAACGTTTGTAAAAGTGATTCAATGTTATCTTGCTGTCAATTACACATCATGAACGCTTTAGTTTGAGTTTTAAAAATCTCTTCTTGAAGTTAGAATATAAATGTCTGGGATAGAATCGATGATCCACTCCGAAAAATAGCTCATCAAAAGTTGAAACTAATTTCTACAACATTTACATAATTCACTTTTCTAGTGATATAATTGAATCTAAACACAAATAGTTGGTATAATATTAAAATCGAACACATTTAAGTGAGACCTAATTGAGAATGAATACATCCAAATAAAAATAATTGAAAAATATAATCTGATTTGTTAGTATAATTGATAATAGAATAACATTAAATCACTTTTATAAATGTTAAGGATACAAATAAAACGATTTAAACGTTAGAGACACAAATAAAACTTACCTTAAACGTTAAAGATAAAAACGATATTTTACTCAAAATAAAATTTAAAATAAATATACTAAATTATAAATAATTTATTATTTAATTTTTAAAAAATCGAGAGGTTACCATCTCGATAAAACAAATACCTCTATCCACATTTCGTTCCATAAATTCTCATCTCATTTATACAAATTTTTCGAATTCCTATTAACTCCTTCTCACGGGTCACATATAATACCCGCGGTCATCGACTTCCGCTTAGTAATAGGAGTGTTTAGTATCTATTAGGAGTGTTCATAGCCTGATTTGATCCGATCTGCTCTAAAATTTTTAGGAATTAATTTGATATGATTTTATTTGATCTAAAATTGGATAAGATAGGGACGGAGCTAAGCTAATTATTTAGGGGAGGCGGTGTTATATTTTATATTACTATTTTTATTGATAAAATTAAAAAATATATATATATATATATAATCTCAATTAAAGTAAGACAATAATATATAAAAATTACCACTTACAGTTTTGTATCATGAAAAAGTTATTCGACGTTTTTTTCTATTTTTAAAATCATCTATAATTGAATTTGTGTCGAAAATAGCTGCTAATTCTTTTTCTATATAGATGACCAAGTTGTCTGCAAGAAATTCATCAGCTATTTTACTTCGGAGTCTTGTCTTAACAATTTTCATTGCTGAAAAAGCTCTTTCTGTTGTTGCTGTAGACACTGGTAGAGTCAAAACAAGACGTATTAATCTATCAACCATGTGATAAGCTCTTAATTTTTTTGTTTTTTCAACTTGTTGCACAATTCAGAAAGTGTACCAACGCCTTTCAAATGATTTGGTATATCATGCTGTTAATGTTGCAACTGAGATTTCAAAATATTTAGCTCATTAGAAGGAAAGTCAAGGGGATAAAACTTCTCTGCTAACTTGCTGATTTCTTCAATATTAAATGATTTGAAATTGTCCTTAGGATCCAAAGCACAACTCAAAGTCAAAAGCTCTATTGTTTGCTCATTAAATCTACTATTCAACTCTTGTATTTGAGAGTCAATTGTTGCCAAGAATACATCTATTCGATAATGATGCTCAACTGTCACACTTGGTTGACGAGATCGACCTCTTCCAAAAACATATTGTGCACTCATATTAGGGACTTCAATTTCATTTTTTTCACAAAAATCTTTAACATTTGCAAGAAAATTGCACCATCCACCATCTCTTAATTGTTGAAGAAGTAACTTTGATGTATAAACAATATGTATTGCATTAAGAATATCTTGAGATTGTTGTTGCAGTGCTTGGCAAAGAACATTAGTGATTCCCATAATCTCTTTCATCAAGTGCAAAGTGAAAACAAATTCAAATGACAATAATATTTTACTAACACCATAAGCATCACCTCTTTGTGCACAAGTTGTCCCGTCTTCAATGATATTATTGAGAACAATATTGGTAGCAGTAAACATTTTTACCAAACTGCAAATAGAATTAAAGTGAGAGCTCCATCGAGTATCCCCAGCTCTTTGTAAAGTGCTTATTTGATTCGCACCTTTGCCTGTTTCTAATTCATTTTGAGCAACCAAGTTTGCATTTTCAATTGCTTGAGTTTCTTGTAATTGATCATGTCTTTTTGAAGAAGCACTAACAATAGTGACAATAGAATTTAATTGCGTAAAAAATTCATGAATTTGAAGTACCTCTCTTGAAGCTGCCACCAATGCTAATTGTAACCTATGAGCAAAACAATGCACATAGTATGCTTGTGGAAAATCTTTAAGAAACAAAACTTGCAAACCATTCCACTCACCCCGCATGTTGCTAGCACCATCATACCCTTGACTCCTAATATTTTCAACTTGGAGATTATAATGAGAAAGGACAGAAATCAATTCTTTCTTTAAAGTTGTTGCACAAGTATCAGTGACATGCACAAGATCAAAAAATCTCTCTTTAACAAAACCATCCAGAGTAACAAATCTCAAAACAATGGCCATTTGCTCCTTTTTAGATTCATCTCTAGCTTCATCAACAATAATACAAAATTTGGCATCTCCAATCTCTTCTTTGATTGAATTTCTCACCTTAGTAGCAAGAATATGTAGAATTTTTTTTGGACATCATTTGAAGTATACTTAGCATTTTTTGGAGCATTTTTCAAAACATTCTTTTTCACTCTTTCATTGTAAGATCCCAAAAATTTCAACATTTCTAAAAAGTTACCTCTGTTGCTTGAACTTTGGCTTTCATCATGTCCTCTGTATGCACAACCTTGAAATGTCAACCATCTAATGCAATCTATAGATGCTCCTAGTCGAATTCGATTCTTTTCAATCTCTTCTGATGTTTGCTTATGAAGAAATCTGTCAATATGTTGTGATTGTTTCATCAAATCATCACATGATTTCAGCGCCTTATGATGGAATGAGTTAGGACCTTTGCCAATGTGATTCAAAAGAGCACATTCTTTTCCACTATTTACTTTCTTCCAATTCCTGAAACCATTCTCAATAAAAGCATTTGAACCCGTATTGATTGAAGATTCCTTAGCAAAAAGAAAGCACAGAAAATAATATATAGCATCATCTTCTATAGAATATTCTAACCAAGATGGAAACAATTTAAACCATGAAGCTTGAAAGCGACGATGACTTTTATCACCAGAAAATGGATAATTATCAATAATTGGTTGATTTGGTCCAACTTTAATATAAGTCCGACGGGTTTCATCTCTTTGATTTGGAGGAAACTTCCAAATTATTGGTCACATTTCAGGATCTCTTTCCAAACGAAAAACATCCAGTTGATTTGGAAGAAGTCGTGGACGCTTTGAGCTATTCAATGAAGAACTTGAAGTAATGAAATTTGATGACCCCTCAAGTATTGGAATAGTAATAGTAGAAGCATCTTCATTCTCTTGATCTTTTCTTTTAAAAAATGTATCAATGGTTTTGAACTTACTTATAATTCAAATGGCCAAATAAGTTCCTATAATTAAAATATATTTAGCGAAAAGTGTAAATTATAGTTTAAATCTTTATAAAATATAAAAATTATATTTCAATATAAAATAAAATATTAAAATTCAGAACAATAATACTAAGATTGTAGTATAAATAATATAAAATTACAATTAAATAGTTAACAAATAAAAAACTAAATATACAAATTAACATATAATAACATAAACTTAATTAACAAATAATAATAAATTAACTAATTAAGTAAATAACTAAATATATAAAAAAGAATAAAAATAGAACCTTTTTTGAGAAAGAGGAGTGAAAAATCACTTGTTAAACTACTATCTTTTTTTTTTTAATTTGCAAAAAACAAAAAAAATAAAAGTCAAAGAGGTAAAATTATAAAAGATAAGAAGATTAAAAAGATAAAAAAGAAGAAGAATAGAAAAAGTTGTTACCTGAAATTTTGGAAAGCCAAGACGGGAAGGGGAAGAGGGAGAGACTCGTATGCTGGGAAATAAAAAAAAGGGGATGGGGATTGCGGAATGATTGTACGTTGAGAATTAAAAAAAGGGATAGGGGTTGGGAAATAAAAAAATGAGATAAGAAATGGGCTATTGGGCTGAGTTTTTTTTAAGGAATTAAAGGGAGGGGGGTTTGGAAAAGATAGAACAAAAAGAGAGGGGGCTGGGAAATAAAGAAAGGGGGGACTAGATTAATTTTTTTTATTTTTAAATAAAAAACTAAAATTTTGGGGGGGGCCATTCCCCCCTTTTCTTCTATACCTGCGTCCTTGGGATAAGGGTCTCAAAAATAAATCTGATCATTATTTTGAGTTGGATTCGGGTCATAATTTAGGTAGTTCGAATTCAGTTTGGTGGTCCGATCATCGTACACAATTAATATTTTATGTTATTAGTGATGGATAATAGCTATTGTTATGTGAAATTTAAGTATTATTGTAAATTTTAATATTTTGTGTTGTTATTAGTCATTATAAGACTATAAATTAATATTTTATATTTAAAATACATAAGATTTTAGACTAATATATAATATTGTATTATTTGTATTGATTTAAATATTTGGTGTTATTAGACATTATTAGTATTGATTGTGGTTATGTTTTAATTTTAGGAAAGAGTTGGTTCTTGTTATATTTTTCTAAGTGAATTCTACCATGTCAAATAATGGTTGGAGTCTTGAAAATTTAGATTTTTCACATGCTAACTTATATAAGGGTAATGTTAACTGCCCAGTTTTCACTCGGTTTTTATCCGGTATAATCGTGGCCCGAAAGTGTATAGATTTCATCGGATTTAGGACCGAGTTCGAATCTAACAAATAGACCCGGTATATATTTCAGGTCGGATCTGTATTACATTAAATTCGATTTCACCCGACCCATAAACACCCCTAGTATCTATCTTTGCCATCTCTATTAAAAACATGCAAATCCGTAAATATTTAATGTTTTATTTATTTTAAAAAATTTATGCAAGAAATATATGTTGATCAAACAACAAAAGCATAGATTCACCTAATTGTCAAAACGTAACCAAATTGAATTCCTAACATTCTAACAACCATTTCTCTTCCTATATCGACAAAAAAAAAAATTGCACAGATCCACCTAATTGTCACAACCAAACTCATAACAATCAATTCCTATATCAGCGAGACTCCTTCAATTCTAAACGAATATGCAGGAGTAGAGTGGTATATAAACTCAAAAATGGACTTTGTGGATGCTAGTATGCAACTATATATTACGAGAAAATGTATTTTTTTTGTAACAAAGTATCCCAAGCAAAAGTTTTAAGAAATGAATCATGGAGTGAGAATACGCATGTGACTTCCTTGACCTGGGTAAAATAAGACCTGTAAAGGTATAAAGGGTATTTAGGTCAATTCCTTAAGGTAGTTGTTTATTTAGAGTATTTAGGTATAAAGGGTATTTAGGTCAATTCCTTAAATTTCAGGAGTGGAATATAGAATTTTTTTTATGTGAATACTATAATGAAGATTTTATAATTGTCTTGATGTAAAAATATTTTTTTTTATTCTTTGATGATAAATTGTATGGTTAGATTTTGATATTTATAAAAGTATTATCTTTGTTTAAAATGTGATTAAATAAATTTATCACATTTTAAATAAAGCATCTTTATAAAAAGATATTTTTACCATCTTCATTTGAGTAGTTACTTTTTATTTAGAGTGTGTAGTGTAAGAACAAAAAAAAAAAGAATTTCTCACTAGTTTACAAGACTATATATCATTAAATTCCTCAACATAATTAACTTAATTCACATTATAATTTAAAAAAATTAAATTGAGGTGTTAAATTTTTTAGTATTAAATTTTTGAGTAAACACTAAAACTAATTCTCAAGAAATTTGAAATTAGATACGTTGATTCCCAATAAATTTTTATTACATTGAAAATTTTTATAATTATATCTGTCTTACAAATGTTAAAATAAGCACACGATATAAATTATGATGTTACAATAATATAACAACAAAAAAATATTCAATTTGATCATTGAAATTACATTCGAGTCTCAATTTAGCCTTTAAGATTTTAATTGTCTTAATTTAGTTTCTAAACTTCTCAAATTTTAATCACGTTAGTCCCTGTAGTAGTTTCCATCACAGAGTCAAGTAAAAAATTTGAAGACTAATTTGAGACAATTAAAACTTTAAAAACTAAATTGAGACTCGAGTATAACTTCATGGATCAAATCGAGTATTATCTCATATAACAAACAAGCTATAGATTCATGCAAATACAATAAAGTAGGAAAAAAAAAGTAGAGCTTGTTGATTAGGAAGTAATTTCTAATTTAGGACATGTAACTTCTGAGGGAAAGAAGCTATTTACAAATTCTATCATGTTTCTATGGGAACTTCCACCACCACCATCACTAACTGCTCTGAGAACCAAAGATTTCCATTGCATGGCATTATTCTTCATCTCTTTTCCTTTCTCACACTCCATCATTTCCTTTATGCAATCCCTCAATGCTTCACTCTTCACAATCTTTTTCTCATCAATGGGAACTCTAATTCCCACTTTCCAAACATCAACCATATACTTTGCATTTGTGATTTGATCAGACCATTGTGGCACTACAATAGTTGGAACTCCTAAACTTAAAGTTTCCAATGTAGAGTTCCAACCACAATGTGTTACAAAACATGCCACAGATTCATGAGCTAGTACTTTCAATTGGGAGCACCATGTTACTACCAAACCCTTCTCTGATTTCTTTGCAAAATCTTTTGGAAGTTTAATCTCTTCAGAGGTTCTAACCACCCACAAAAAATAATGATTACTATTTCTTAGACCATATGCTATTTCTCTCATTTGTTCTTCATCAAGAGGAACCAAGCTCCCAAATGAGACATACACAACCGATCCATTTGGTTTATTGTCTAGCCATTCCATGCATTCTTCTTCACTCTTGAATGCTGCAGCTCCATAATCTTCATCATCTTTAATTCGTTTGTCCAAAAATACAGAGGGAATATTTGGTCCAATGGTTCTAAATTTTGGCCAAATTTTCATTGTCCAATCAGCCACCTAGAAACAAATTTTAGGAAGCAACTATTACATATTGAATTTGGAATTTGAAGAAAATAAAAGAAGAAAAATAAAATAATGAAAAAAATATAATTTATGCTATTATTAATGTAAAAAAACTAAAATTTATATAATGATTCCTTAGAGAGTAAAATAGAAGGCTTTAATAACCTTAATATTAATAAAATAAAATGATTTAAAATATTTTTTATTAATATCATAATAACATTTTTTTCAAAAGTTTAAATCGATAGAAAGAGACAATATAAATAGTTATATCTCTAACACTCTCTTTCAAATAAGAGTTTTTTTTTAGTTTACTTAATTTTTGTATAGATCTTTTTTTTCTTTTTGTCTTATGCTTTTTTTTTAACTTTTGGAGTTTATCAAAGATCAAATTTTAGACTTTTCGAACATAAAATTTTGATATAATATCATGATATCACTTTTTTTTTTAAATCTAAATTAATAGAAATAGATATCATAAATAGTTATTATATGTCTAAGCATTAATACATTAGTCTTATTGCTTACCTCCTTGTCCAGCTCATAAAATGAATTGCATAGGACCCAATCAGCTGTGTCAAGGTTGGAGAATTGACCCGTTGCCAAGCCAAGCACAGCCAAATCTTCATCATCATGACAATTGTTGAAGAAAGAAGGCATGTCAGAAAGTTGAAGTTTAGGCATAGAAGGAAGTGAAATTTCACTCTCAATGAGAGGAACCTTAATCTTTCCCAATTGAACATGATAATATATGCTATTCACAGCCGTATTTTGAGTGAAGTAAGAAGCACCTACTATGCCAAACCTTTTGGCAACATCTAATGCCCACGGCAACGCTGAATCATAGATAATGCAATCTATTGGGTTTCCCAATTTAGTAAGTTTTTCTATAAGATCAACAAGGGAGGGTGGGCCCACTTGCCAAAACCGGGCCAAATAGGCCTTAAAGGTTCCAGCTTCACCCAACCCACCATTGTAAAACCCATCAGAGATTGATTCAAGTGATATGTAAGGTGGCACATTTTGTAAGGTTTTGGAGTAAAAACATGTGGTGGCTAGTGTTACTTTCACCCCTTCATGTACCAAGAGCTTTGACAACTGAATCATGGGGTTTATGTGGCCTTGACCTGGGAATGATAACACCAAACAATGCGGTTTGATAGCCATGCTTTTTTCAGTAATGTGTATTTGAAATCAAACCTTTTCTCTTGCAATATCGGTTTAGGGGTGTTTTTGTGTTGAGTTGAGACTTGAAGGAGTTATTATTTATATATACTAGGTTAATTAATTTTCAACTGTTTTTTGCTAGGTAAACAAGAACTTTTGTAAACAATGTAAACAATAGATTTTAGAATTGACTCAATAAAATACAAAAATACTTCATTCTCAAATTAACTCCTAAACCTTAACATTAAGATAATTATCTGCACACTTAATGAATTGAATATCCAACTATTGTTAACTGTGCATGAGTAAATCAAATTAAAAGAAATAACCATCTAGTTAAAAATAATAAACATAATCACCTGCATACCTATTAAATTAAATATCTAACATATTTATTGTTCAAATTATTTAGTATTCTCATTGTCTACCTATACTTTTTCTTTCAAAAAACTTTATCGACTACACGCGATACTTTATTTGTAATTGTAAAATTAAAGAATATATTTACTTTTTTGTCGTTATTATTATTATTATTAGGGTAAAAAACGTATATGAGCCGAGGAGAGTTTAAAATTACCTAAATCAGCCAAATAAAATTCTGATACATCATTCTACCAAAGAACAAATTAATGTAATTCGAATCAATACAATTTGAATTAGATTTGTATGTAATTCGAATTGATATAATTCGAATTACTTGAAAGCATTGACAACACGTAATTCGAATCAATATGTCACGAATTATAAACTTAGAGTTCGAATTGTATCAATTCGAATTAGTAGGGAGACGTGCTTTGAAGGGAGTTCGAATCAAGTTGATTCGAATTACTCCCTTTTCGTAACAAATTCTAATAAATTTTTTTAATAAATTTATTTAAATTATACTACAAAAAATATTTTATTTTATGTAAAATAATTTAAAAAAATAGTTTAAAAAATGTTAGGAGTACTATAAAAATTTATAATGTTCTAATGACTTAGGTACTCAAATTTTAAATAAAGTACTCTACATAGTCAATAATAATTTAGAAATTAAAAAAAATATTTTATTCCATACAAAACAATTAAAAATATATTTTATTTATTTTTCCACACATATTTTCTGTCATTATATTGCCATTGGAATCCTCGTATATTTCTAATTTCTCAACCTAACCTTCACAAATTCTAACACAATCTTCATATAATTTTACTTGAGATATGTGTCTCATATTTTGTGATTTGTATAAGTGAGTCAATATATATAAATGGGTAATAGACGTATCAGTACAAGTTTTATTATTGACTAATGATAACTCTATTTATATTAATATAGAGAGTAAATCAAATAAATATTTAAATTATTGGTCTCTAAAATTTGAAAAAAATATTATTCTTTGTTATAAATATGTTTATTATATTTTTTTTAATTTTTAAAAGTTGTTTTACCAAACACAATTATATTACTTGTGCTTATTAAAAACTATTTTTAATGTGATTTTACCAAACGCAAGTGCTGTAGCTTTTAAAAAGTCGTCTTTTAAAAGACAGCTTTCATAAGCTACTCTTAAAAAGTAAAAGCTTTACCAAACCAAGCCTTATTCAAATTATACGAAAAGGGAGTAATTCGAATTATATCGTTTCGAATTACTACTAGTTTCAAAAATAGAGTAATTCGAATCAACTTGATTCGAACTCCCTTCAAAGCACGTCTCCCTACTAATTCGAATTGATACAATTCGAACTCTAAGTTTATAATTCGTGACATATTGATACGAATTACGCGTATCAATTCGAATTACATACAAATCTAATTCGAATTGTATTGATTCGAATTACATTAATTTGTTCTTTGGTAAAATGATGTATCGAAATTTTGTTTGGCTGATTTAGGTAATTTTAAACTCCCCTTGGCTTATATACGTTTTTTACCCTAAAATGAATTATTATAATCAACAATATAAATTTATCTTATTAATTTAGTTAGAAGTCAATTATATGGGGAATTGGACATTCTTAAAACGGATGGGAATAATGAATTTATATTAGTTAACAAGTGACTTATCAAGTATTTTTAAAATATTTATTATGATGTTAAATATTAAAAAATTTGTATTAAAAAATATTATTATACTTATCTTACACTCTTTACTAAATCAATATAATATCTCATATAATTCTTTTAATAAAACTAAAATTAAAAATATTTTATAAAAGCACTTGTATTTAAATAACTTGTGAAAAGATAAAATTAAAACTAGTGTGTTCAAAAATATTGAGAATTTTAAATTTACAAAAAAAAGAGAAAAACCTGATAAACGAACTAATTTGGTGCACGACATTCAATTTCAGCGACTGAAATGAGTCATTTGATGCAAAGTAAATGATAGATTTGGTGTATATGTAATGATGACAGTAGATGACACGTGGACAAACAACATTGTGATACATGGCATAACCATCCACGTCAGCATGCCACGTGTTTTTGGCCGACACATCATCATATTGTTACACGTGGTCAAACTATGAGGTGACATGTGTCACCAAAGGTCCACGACATCAAACCACGTTAGTGCGTCGTTAACGAAAAGCGAACTAGGGACTAATATGGTGCAATTTTTTCAATCTCAGAAACGTAATTGGTGTAATTGAAATTTCAGAGACAATTTTAATGCATAGCGTCAATCTTAGGGATCACTTTGAGAATTTGAAAATTTAGTCTATAAAATTATTTATTCTAAAAATTTAAGTCAGTTAGAGAGGAAACATAACCATTTTACATCTAACACAAGTTCATCACTATCATCAACGCTTATTCAATAATTATTTAGAAATAAAATTTCTTTAAAATATTAATTATAAATTTGGTATAGAAAAATAATGAGTGATGAATATTCTTTTTAAAAAAAAATTAACTAATAAGTGACAAAAGGCATATATTTGTTATGATAGAAGAGATACATGGATCTCTATTTATAACTTGAGCGGTTAACTTTTTCAATATTAAAGGAATCACTTTTCAAGACAAATTCAAATAAATGAAGTTTGAAAATGAAGGCTTGTTATATACTTATATGTATAAATAGGAGAAGTCATGCTTGAAATAATATACCACAACAACAACTAAATACTTTCCTCTCTTTTATATTCACACTACCACATATAATATTAGTAAATATATATAAATAATTTCTATTATATTAAGATAATAATATTTGTGAATATTAATATTAGAGTCTTCTGTTTATACATTTTTATTTTATATTTATTTCCTCTTTTTTATTTATTTATTTTACAAGACGTTATCAACACGAGACTCTGATCAAAATTTAAGAAGACTCAAGTAATAAATTTTTATTATGTCAAAACTCACTCATCTTGAATTTAATTCTCTTGATATATCTGGAAACAACTAATTATCATGGATATTAGATGGCAAAATTCATCTTGATTCAATGGATCTTGGAGATACCATTAAGGTTAAAATTAATGCATAGACTGCACCTCTTCTCCTGACGCTCGCCCTTATCCATGTCATTTCGAAACCTAGTGGACATAAGTCTTCCAGTAGCCTTCTTGCGCATGAGTGGGTTAGGACGAAGCCGTGTCACATACCACTCCGGCCAAAGCGCCTCATCTGATATCGATAGAAACTCCATCTCATATACTTTGAACCCAGCTTTCTGCATGTACATCGAAACATATTGCAGCGGCACAAGCGGCAAGCGCATGACGGAATGGGAAATGAAGATATTGGAAAAGGCTACAGTCACACATCTTCGCTGTGAGACGAACATGGAACGAACCTTGAGACGAACACTTGAAAGGCTCTAACTCCTCAATAACAAACACTGAAGCCCGTCTGTCATAGTGAGTAACACGCATCTTTGATATGCCCTCTCTGTTATTTTCAATGGCAGCCATCAGCCATTGGGAGAAATGATTTTCAGCCGCCATTTATGTCTGTGCCTCCTTGTATTTCGTGACGAACAACTACTGCAGCCTCTCGTAAGTGCATCGCACGATGACAGAAATCGGCAAGTACCGTGTATCCTTAAGCATTGCATTGATGCACTTTAAGAGATTCGTTGTCATGTGACCAAACCGGCGACCGCTATCGCAGTGTTGTAGCCATATTTCTTGTTGAACCTACCAACCCAATCTGTCATCTCTCGCGACAAACCTAAGGCATCTATGTATCACTCGTACGCAACCTTACTTGGACTATAAACAGTGTTTAGGAGGTATCGCTTTTCCTTGGAGGACTTGAAATTTTCTCTTGCATCGCGTCCAAATCCAATGTATGATAGTGACTTGGTACATCTGATAGCGCCAGAATCGAGTGGGGGCAGGCAAAACATAGCAGACCGCTGCATCAACCGGCATTTCTAATACAAACTCCTCATAATTATCATCTTCAGAAGAACCAATATCGTTGCTATCCGTAATATACTCCTTGTCAGAGTCTTCATCAGCCCCGTCCATGTCTTCCACTGGACTAGCAACATGAATCGGTAGTGATGCGAGAGGTGGGTCATCATGCACAAAGGTCGAGTGGACGGATCCACCGCCACCAACATCACCAACCTCTGCGAAAAGCTCCATCACTTGTTCCACCTTGATTCTCCCATGGATGTGAAACGTGAGGTGCACATGCTCGTCGCCATGGAGCCGAAACAGACGAAACCAAAAAACTCTGTTTCCCAACGGTGCTAGCAACTTATACCCCACTCTTCCGATCTCTTTTCTCCCTAAACCACCAAGTACTCAATATCATACTCTTTAATTCGGACAAGGAACTTACTTGTCAAGTGCACAACAGTAACGGATTATCACACTCAAATATCGCCCTGTTGTCATTGTTTCTCATACGATAATTGAGATACACATAGACAACCACATATCCGCTATTATTGAACATTTATTACTATCTTTTGGAAAAAAAACTGAAGAGAAGAAGATATAAAATGTATGTGGAGAATATCAAGAGTTGCACATCTTTTATAGCTGTTAAAAATTTGTCTTACTGTATTTTGTTTATAGTGCAAACGAGATATACACGGTAAACGAGATAAGAAATACGATGTATTTTTGTAATTATTTTACAAATTATTTATTTTAATAAGCAAAATATTTTTTATTTATTTAAAAAAATGATATATTTCAAAGAACAATCACGAAGAATCACAAATTATGTTGAATTTTTTTTGTGTTGATAACTCTTTTTATTTTATTTTTAAAGTTATTTTATGTTAAAAAAATTCTTTTGAATAAGAATTTTAGTTTTTTTTGTTATAAAAATTTTGAAATTATATTATAAAATTATTTATTACCAAACTTTAAACTAATAAAAGTAAATATATAAATAATTATATTTATAACACCGACACACTTTGTTACGTTGCGTTTACTTTTCACGAGTTTTGGATATAATATTACATGATAAAATTTTAAAATTAGTGACATAATAAGTTAAAAGAAGCTAAGCCTCCGTCGTCATTAGAATCTATTACCGTTAACGTTATTTTCTTTTATCAGTTTATTTTTTTTAAAAGTAATACCATGATACATATTAAAATTTTATATTTAAAATGTCTAGAATTTATTTTTAGTAAACTTTAAAAGTTAAAAAAATAGTATAAGACAAATAAAAAAATTTATACAAAAATTAAATAAATTAAAAAAATTCTTAAAAAAATATTTTTTATTATTTTTTTAATTGTTTAATAAAATATTATCTCTCACTTTATATTCTTTATGCAAGACCAAAAGAAAATATGTTATCTCCTGCTCTCAATTGTTTGGTAAACCATTCATATGATTTTTTTATTAGTTTAAATTTTTTTAAAAAATAATATCATAACAATTTATTTATTAGAATGATTATTATCGAGTGCTTAAAGAAAATTATGATAAAATTTGAAAAATTACCATGTGTTCATAACATGCGGTGAAAAAAAAAAGAAAATAATCATAAAGATCTATTTTATACTTAAATTTTATTCTAGAAATGATATATAAATCAAATCTAAATACCTTTGGATGCTTTAGTAAAAATTTTATTTTTCGATTGTACGAAGACTCTAGTTATGTGTATCCACACTAAGACTAATTTTTTTTGTCAACTCCTTGACTAATGGACATCTTATCTAAATTGAGAAATCTCTTATATCTTTGCACCCATAAAATTCTTCTTAAAAAATTAGGCTCACATACGTTTATGTGTGTAGAGGTAAAGGAACAAAACATTTGTATGTTTTTATTCCATCTCTTTCCTCTACTCTCGGCATACATATATATAGTATGAGATTTGATACTGATTTTGAATTTGAATCTCAATTTAAATTTAAATCATATCTTATTATTTTAAATAAACTTAAATCTTTCAAATTTATGAATCATATCATAACTCAATTTAAAACAGAATTAATTAGGATTTCATCCAAATTTAAAAATAGAATAACTAATTATTCTCAAATCTTATTTAATATTCTCAATTATTATATTATTATTATATTTTTAGTGCTAGCAAATGATACAATAATATTTCATTTAAATTAATATAATTATTTATTTCATCAAATTAAAATAATAATTAAATAATTCTATAGCAAAGATTAGAACACTCGTTAGTGTGTGACCCCATAGATTTAATACTAAGCGGGTAGTAAATTAATCATATTAAATTTACTAATCAAGGTTGGCGTCTAGCAACACTCCTCAATGACCCAATAGTATGAAGTAATATATTTTTACTAAAAATTTGAGAAGAACAAAGTATAATTTCTTCTATCTTTTCAACTCTTGGTTAACCCTTAGGCTATGTTTCGTTGGAAGAAAAGAAATAGAGAGAAATAAAATAGAAAGGAAAGAAAAGAAATTGAGTAATTTTTTATTTTTCTTAGATGTATTTGGATGGAAGGAAAAAAAGAAGAAAAGAAATGTTATAAAAAGACAATTTTACCCTTATATTATAAAAGATATTGAAAAAAATAAAGGGGTAATATTGGAAGTAAAAAGAGAATTAGTTTTCTCTCTATTTTCTTTCCAATATTGGAGAGAAAAAAAATTGGTGAGTTCCACCAATTTTTTTCCATCTCTTTTTCTTTCTCTCCCATTTCTCTTCTCAACCAAACAATGAAAAATAATAATAATTTTTCCTTTTCATTTTCTTTCCTCCATTTTCTTTCCTTCCATTTTTCCTTCAAACAAACATAGCATTAGAGTATGGTTTAATTGTCAAATTCTAACTTATTCTCATTATTATAATGAATTGTGAATGACTTAAAAAATTTCTTTCTTCATTCATTCAATCTTCTTGGCCAAAGTTTTATTCATCTCAGTCATTATAGTCATAGAGTTCAAACTCTTTAACAAGAGTTAACGGATTCTTTATTGACTAATCATTAATTCTACAAGTATTTAAATCATATCCAATGTCCATTCAACTAGCACACTAGGATATTAAGTGTCCACAATTAAAGTATAATAAATACATTATTAATTACTATGATAATCGCAAGTAAAAGAAATTTTATTACAATGTTTATCTTGAGAATATCCTATTAACAAATATGCGGTAATTATAACCATTAGAAATTCTCAAAGTGAGTCAGTTCAGTAGTCATATCTCTATATGCACCACTATATACATAATTTAATAAATTAGATCTATTAATTTCATCCAATGAAGACCATTTTATATATATATATATATATA
>NC_029775.3:113322315-113338319 GCF_000817695.3 Arachis duranensis
TAAGTTTTATACATTTAATCATAAAAAAGTATAATTACTTAAAAATTATTTATCTCAAAAAATTTAAATTATTAACTAAAAATATATAAATAATTATATATCTTACATGAATATATATCAAAGCTTGTCAAATTTTGTTAAAACAAAAATAATAGGTTGATAAAAACATTCGAGTAATATTTTATGTATCATTTATATGTACACTTTTCATGTATACCTTCCACATTTGGTATTCGTGATGGATAAAGAGTGAAAGAATAATAGAAAATATTTGACAATTTTGATGGTGATAAATATTTGATTAAGATATAATTAATTAAATGTATTAATTATATATTTTAAATGTTATAGAAAAAATTAACAAGTTCCGATTCTCAACCAGCAAATATCAAATATATAAGTTTTTATTGTGATATATTTTTACCAAAATAAGAAAGTAAAGAAAAAGTTACTGCACATTAGAATAAAACCAAAAAAAAAAATTTACTCTTTAATGCCAATAGCAACACCATTAAAAGTGTAACTTTTAGTTTTATTAAATTAGGAATGATACTAATATTAAAGAAAAAACTAAGTTTTATATATGAAGATTTCTATTAAGGAAGAAGACCCAATTTGTGCATAATTCAGATTAGCAGTCCTTTTTTTTTTATTTGTGTGTTCTTTTTTTTTTGTTTAAATTTATGCTTATTTTAGAAGATACCAAAAAGAAAGAGAATAGTGCATATAAAAATCATTTAATTTTTTATTTGAGTGTTTTGATTTTAAAAGTGTATTAGGTTAGAATGCACTTGATTTCCTTTAATTATATTGGGTTAGCACCTAAATGATTTACTAAATTTGAAACAGTTTAGATAGTTTACAAAAATGTGAGTCTCTTTGAATTGTTAGAAGAGAGAATTGTATAGAAAAATAAATTTAGAAAGAATGAGAATGAATTAATTGGGATGAGAGGTTGTAATATTTACATATATATACAAAAGTAGAGAGAGTATTTTGGAGTACATGATAAATATGTTATCTATATGCTAATATCTCTTTTCAAAGCGGAGCATATATGTTTTATATGCCCAGCTTGGCCATGAGGAATCGAAATTGAGGAGGAAAAAATGCCTTTGTGTGAATGTTTGCCAATTGATGCTTGCTAGAGATATGCACCAGTTTAATAGTCTCACTCGCCACCTTTTTTAGAATGAAATGGCAGTCCATTTCAATGTATTTAGACCGCTCATATAAGGTATGATTGCTTGCCATGTGGATTGCTGAGATGTTGTCACAGAACAACATAGCTAAAACAATGTGAATGCCCAAAATCCTGAGTAACCCAATCAACCACACAATTTCGCATGTTGTATTTGCAATAACTCTGTATTCTACCTCAGAAGAGCTTCTTGACACCATTATTTGCTGGTTGCTTTTTCATGAAATCAATGAATTTTCATGGAACTCACAATATCAGTAGTTGATCTCCTTGTATTTAAACAACTTTTTCAATCTGCATCGATCAGTACAGACAAAGAAATTAAATTTATTTGTTGTTGAATTGAGCTAATCTTGTGACTGTGAATGTGATGTCTGGTATGGATATTATGAGGTATATTAGCCTTCCTATGAGTCTGTGATAAGCAGAAGGATTAACATCCATTGGAGAAGGAGTAGAATTACAACCCAAAAAATTGATGTCTTTAAACAAGGATAATGTATATTTGCGCTGAGATAGGAAGATACCATTGCTGAATTTTGCAAGCTCTAATCAAAGAAAGAATTTTAAATCCCCAAGAACCTTGAGCTTGCAAACTGTGATGAGTTTGTCTTCAACTCTCTTAATTACCCTTGCATTGTTTGAAACCATGATAAATTAATGTTGCACATAATTTATTGAACTATTAGGGTGAGACTTGTCTTAAACCATATAAAGATTTTGTTAATTTGCATACCAATCTTTGATTTCTCTGTGGATGTCCAAGAAGTACTTTCATATATAGGAATGCATTGTTAACGTCCAATTGCAAAAGATTCCAAATATTGGCAGCAACTATGCCTAATAATAGTATTCTCACTGTAAAAATCTTTGCAACATGCTGAATGTGTCTTTAAAGTCAACCCTAACTTGTTGTGTGTACCCTTTTAGAACTAAGCAAGCTTTATATCTATCTAAAATGCTATTAGTTTAGAGTTTGGCTTTGTATATCCATTTACATTCAATTGAGTATTTGTTGGATGACAGAGAAACTAATTGTCAAGTATTGTTTGCTTCCAAGGCCTTGAGCTCTTCATTCATGACCTGTTTTCACTCTTCATGTCTGATTGCTTGGTGAAAGAATTTTGGTTCAGGAATTTCAGTAACATGTGCAATGATGTTATGATAAGAGTTGTGGAGTCTTTGGTTATTGATATGGTTGGAGATAAGGTATGTGATTGTGGTGTGGTGTATGTAGTCTCTATGATAAGCTAGTGTTTGATAATTTCTTGTTCATCTTCTAAGATTTTGTGTGTATTGTGATCGTGGAGGTGCAGTGATTTGATTATGATTGAGTTTGGTGTGTTTAAAGTGTGTGGCCAATGGGATTAATAGGTGTTGTTGGAGGTTGCAGTGTGTTGGGATCGGGTTAGTGATCTTCTATGACTTTTGGGAGGATAGTATCATTGAATAGGTCAATTTCTTTGCATTGTCTAATTTGAAACACTTAATTTTTGTGTCAAATTGTGTTTCAATCAATGTGTAAAATAATTTGAGATAACCTGCAACTTTACCCTTATTATGTAGAAGGTAAATCCAATAAAATCTTATACAATCATCAAACTCAAGAAGTATTTTAGCCATTATATGTTGGGACATGATAAAATGCATGTGAATACATGTTATTATTTGAATCAAAAGGAAGTTTTTTAAATTTTGCTAAGAGACAAATTGAACAAACATAATCAGAATTAAAAGATGTTTTATTTGACAATAATAAAATTTGTAAAATTTTATTAGATGCATGATCAAGGGAAGAGTGCCAAAAATCAGAAAAACACAAGTTGACTCGAGTAATATTGTGTTATGAAGTTAGTGAGATAGTCTTGGGAGGTGACTCAGTTGTGAGGATGTAAGGTCCATTGTCTAACTCACCCTTCCCAATCTTCTTCAATGATCAGGGATCTAAATATGAAAAAATTTGTGACCAATTGTGATTGTAATGGGTGTGTTTCACAAAAAGGAAGAAATTGACAGCAAATTAACATGAAATTCCTGTACATAAAAGACATTTTATAATGTTGTAAGCTATCTTGATTATAGTGAAGTTTTATTCATGTTGTGATAAAAACTGGATGTAAATCAGATTATATTTTCTGATCGAATCAGGATATATCATTGCGTCACTCTTCTACTTTTCTATTTCCTATAACTTTCATTTCAGGTATATTATGCATATTCGAAGGAGACAAAATCACAAATAATCTTTTGATTTGACAATCTCCTACATAATCTCTAAATTTGGTTCATTGATTCAACCCTCGTTCTCAACTCACTTGAGAACCTTCATATATATTGTTCCAGCCTAGCCCATCAGACCCTAGGCCAAGGTTTGGGCATTTGCCCGACCCAACTAGTCGACGAGGTTAACCAGGAGGTGACCCGAGCGGCACCTCCCTCCACGTGAACCTAGACAACTGGAGCTAGACAGCTGGAGAGAAAACTTCCTAGAAAGAGGGTCTGACCCTTTGGAGCACACGATAATACGGAATATATAAGGGGAGGGTCCTACCCCTCTCCCAGGTACATCACATACCCTATACTTAATCGCCACCTCTTGTACGGACACTGACTTGAGCGTCGGAGTCCTTTTTCCATGTGGCCCCACCTTCTCCAACCTTGCTGTGCTCGTGAGAATCTCATTCACATGGAATCATCAGATCTGGACCCTAATACCCACCGCTCCTCAACAACCACCCAATCGACTCATTCAAAATCTGAGCAACCGAACATTGGCGCCATCTGTGGGGAACTGAATTGAATGGCGGCGTTGTTCCCACACTCCGACGAGCTTTGCAAAGAAGGAGGAGCTCTCCTGAGGAGTAAGGTGAGCTCCGCGGGCGCCTCCAGCGGGCAGTCGGGACCTATCACACAAAGGGAAAACCGACACTCCTGTTCACCTGAGAGGCGCCCATTCGGAGGAACGGGAGATGACCACGCAAGGTTCATGAAGGAGGTCAGACACCGGGTGTAGAACCTGGAACACGAACTAGCAGCACGAGATTGATATCACCCCTCTCGCAGCAGGGACTCCCGGCCGAGCTTGTCCCGGACCCGATCTCCGCCCAGGAGAGAGGGAGCTCACGAGAGAGGTCGAAAGGGTGATGACAGATGAACTGGGACCAACGCTCGGACCCATTCCCTCACACCCGAAAGGACCGAGGGCCACGGGAAGACCCGAGGAAATGAAGGAAGGAAAAAACGGGACCCTATCATCATGGGAACGACCCCCTTCCACCTCTCCATCCTCAAGGTCCGCCTACCCAAGCATTTCGACAAACCAAAGAACATGAAGTACGATGGGACCAACGATCCCCAAGAACATCTGACAGCTTTTGAAGCCAGGATGAATCTTGAAGGAGTAGGCGAGGCAGTAAGATGTCGCGCGTTCCCGGTGACACTGGCAGGCCCGACAATCCGGTGGTTCAATGCACTTCCGCAAGAGTCTATTACGACTTTCGTGGACATATTGCGCAGTTTCGTAGCTCGATTCACCACACGGAAAGCACCCGATCAACTTGCTAGGGATCACCCAGAGAGGTAGGGAACCGACTAGGAAGTTCCTACACAGATTCAATGATGAATGCCTGGAAATAGACGGACTGACGGACTCGGTGGACAGTCTATGTTTGACGAACGGTCTGATAAATGAGGATTTCAGAAAGCACCTCACCACCAGGCCCGTCTAGACAATGCGAGAAATTCAGAAGGTAGCCAAAGAGTACATCAACGATGAAGAAGTCAGTCAGGTAGTGGCGGCCAAAATGCGGCAACCGGTTAACCACCCTCCTCGCCAACCTGTCTACCCCGGAAAGCAAAGGGAGACCCTCCGAGAAGGAGCTTCAACAAAGCAACCTAAACCATTTCCCCGGGTGGGAAAGTTCACAAACTATACCCCCCCTAATTGCCCCTATAGCAGAGGTGTACCAACAAATAGCTAAGAAATGGATCCTTCTCAAACCCTGGCAGCTGAACGATAGAATAAGGGGAAACAAGAGCATGTACTGCGACGATCACAAAGGCTTCGGCTACAAGACACAAGATTGCTTCGACCTGAAGGATGCCTAGAACAAGCTATTCGTGAGGGAAATTTAGCTGAGTTCTCCCAATATATAAGGGAGCTAAGAAGGCGGAAGCGCAAGCAACCCGAGGAGGATCGCAGTCGAGCTGTCAAGAAAAGGGAAACGACCACGGAAAACGTTAACAACGCCCCTATGGTAGTTATCAATGTGGTGGTAGGAAGGGACTCGGCGCCCAAGTAGAAGTCGGCGATGACGAAAGACATCAAAGTCCACGCGACGTCGTCGGGGGACTTGAGAACCCAATATCGGGAACCCCCCAGAATTTTCTTTGGCCCAGAAGATCGATGGCTGCATGACCTCCCAGAGAACCTGCCCATGGTAATCACCGAAAGGATATGTACATGCTTTGTAAGACGAATCCTCATCGACACAGGAGCTGATTCTAACATTATGTTCAGAAACGTATTTGATGCTTTGGGACTTAGGGAAGCTGATCTCAAGGTCCACCGGCATGGGGTTATAAGCCTAGGGGACAATTACATAAGGCCAAACGGGGTGATTGCCCTCCCAGTTTGTGTAGGTTTGGCCAAAGGGAAGAAGTCAGTGATGGCAGAGTTCGGCGTTCTGACGGATTCCACGGCCTACAACATCATTCTAGGGAGGAAGACGGTCAATAAATTATCGGCGGTAATTTGCACCAAGCTTTTGGTCATGAAATTCGTCACGAACGACAGAGTCGTTGGATCCATCAAAGGCGATGTGGAAACAGCCGTCGCATGTGAAAACACTAGCCTTTCCCTAAGGAAGAAGTCGAAGAAAATGGCCAGAGTCTTCCTAGCCGACCTGGGCACGAGGCTGGACAAGAGCCCTAGGCCGGAGCCACAGGGAGACCTGGAAAAGTTCCAAGTTGGAAACTCGGAAGCAAAGTTCACCTTTGTGAACAAGAATCTCCCCCATAGTTTAAAAGAGCATCTCGTGAACACCAATAGAGCGAACGGTGACCTCTTTGGCTAGATCACGGTTGACATACTAGGAGTGGATCTAAAAGTCATGTCCCACCGACTCGCCATCAAGTCGGACGCCAAACCTGTTGCTCAGAGGCGGAGGAAGATGTCTCAAGAAAGGGCCAACGAGGTGGCCAGGCAAATGACCGGCCTGTTAGAGGCAGGGTTCATCCGAGAACTCGAATATTCCACATGGCTGTTAGATGTAGTCCTCGTCAAAAAGGCAAACGAAAAGTAGAAAATGTGTGTCGATTACTCGGACCTTAACAAAACATGTCCTAAGGACTCTTTTTCCCTGTCCAACATCGACGCTCTGGTGGATGCGGCAGCAGGATAGTGGTTCTTTAACTTCATGGATGTATACTTAGGGTATAACCAGATACTGATGCACTGCTCTGACGAGGAAAAAATGACATTTATAACGTCATCGGGAACTTACTGCTACAGGGTGATGCCTTTTGGGCTCAAAAACGCAGGGGCGACCTATCAAAGACTGATGAGCAAAGTTTTTAGCAACCTCATCGGCAAGACAGTGGAGGTCTATGTCGATGACATCTTGGTAAAAAACAGTAAGCGAAAAGACCTAGTCGGCGACTTAGAGACCGTCTTTGGGTCTCTTCGTAAGCATAACATGAGGCTTAGCACCCTTAAATGCGCCTTCACCATGGAAGCCGGAAAGTTCCTCGGCTTCATGATAATCCAGAGGGGAGTTAAAAGCCAATCCTGACAAATGTGAAGCTATCCTGAGGATGACAAGCCCGAGATGCGTTAAGGATGTACAAAGATTAGCTGGAAGGCTCACGGCCCTATCTCGCTTCCTCGATGCATCGGCAGCAAAGAAGATACTCTCAGCATGCGAAGAAGCTTTCAACCATTTTAAGGAGATACTCTCAGCCCCACCAGTATTGGGCAAACCCAAAAGCGGAGAAACACTAGTCCTGTATCTAGCAGTGATGGACGAGGCCTAGGCGGCCGTCCTCATTTAAGAAGAGGATAGAATCCAGCAACCGTTCTACTTCATCAGCAAAGCAATGCAAGGCGCAAAGCTAAGGTACACCAAGTTGGAAAAGATGGCCTACACGCTTCTAATCGCATCTCGAAGGCTAAGGCAGTACTTCCATGGATACCGGATCGCTGTCAGAACGGATCAAGCCATTCGGCATGTCCTACAAAAGCCTGACTTGGCAGGACAGATGATGACCTGGGCAGTTGAGCTATCCCAGTACGACCTGTAACATGAACCTAGACATGCAATCAAAGCTCAAACAATGGCTGATTTCCTAGTAGAGGTAACGGGGGGCTCTGCTGAGAACCTGGGCACACGATGAAAGCTTCACGTAGATGGAGCTTCCAACCACACGTTTGGAGGAGCAGGTATAATCCTTGAAAGCTCCATTGGGGTGATCTATGAGCAGTCCATCAAGTTCAACTTTCCGATCTCCAATAACCAGGCAGAGTAAGAGGCTCTATTAGGAGACCTACTTCTAGCAAAGGAAGTCGGGGCAACACGGGTCGAAGTAAATAGCAATTCCCAAGTCGTTACATCTCAAGTCAATGGTACCTACCAAGCCAGGGACTCTCTATTACAGAAGTATTTGGAAATGGTCAAAAAGTTAAGTGAAGATTTCGAGGAAATAGTAATACAACACATTCCCAGAGAAAGGAACGCCAGAGCTAACCTCTTATCGAAGCTGGCGAGCACAAAGCCAGGGTCCAAAAACCGGTCATTAATCCAAGGGTTGATAAGGGAACCCACGGTGACCCTGTACATAACACGAGCGGACAATAACCCTTCGTGGATTAACCCGATCATCAGCTTCTTGGAAACCGGTAAACTCCTGGACGACGACAAGGCGGCAAAGGTGATAAGAAGGGAAGCGGCCAAGTACGTGATAGTACAGGGCCAGTTGTTTAAGCGAGGGTTGAGTCAACCTCTGCTGAAGTGCCTGCGTCCTAACCAGACGGATTATGTTCTTAGGGAGGTCCACCAAGAGTGTTGCGGCCACCATATTGGGGAGAGAGCCTTGGCCCAGAAACTAGTTAGGGCCGGCTACTATTGGCCGTCAATGACGTCGGACGTCCAAGAATTTGTAAAGAGGTGCAGAAAATGCCAAGAAAATTCTAGCTTCCACAGAGCCCCAGCGGCAGAACTAAGTCTACTAATGGACCCTTGACCTTTCTGCTAGTGGGGAGTTGACTTACTGGGACCTTTTCCGGTGGGCCTTGGGCAGGTGAAATACCTAATCGTGGCCGTCGATTACTACACTAAGTGGGTCGAGGCAGAGCCGTTGGCCAGCATATATTCGGCAAATTGCTGAAAATTCTTGTGGAGGCAGGTTATCACCAGGTTTGGCATACAAGAAGTCATGGTATCAGATAACGGGACGCAGTTTTCTGACAAGAAGTTCGAAAAATTCCTCTCCAGCCTGGGGATAAAATAGAAGTTCTCGTTAGTGGAGCACCCACAAACCAACGGCCAAGTTGAAGTAGCCAACAAAGTCATCCTCCAAGACCTCAAGAAGCGACACGACCAGAAGAAAGGGGCATGGGCAGACAAACTCGCGTCAGTCTTGTGGTCATACAGGACGACGCAACAATCCTCCACTGGGGAGGTGCCTTTCCGGCTCACTTATGGAGTTGATGTTGTCATTCCCGTGGAGATGGGGGAACCGAGCCCTCGACTACTCCTTGGGGGAGCCAATGAAGCACTGGAGAGGGACCTGGTCAACGAGACCAAGGAGTTGGCTCATTTATCAGAAACAGCATTAAAGCAAATAATAGCCCTAAGATATAACTCCAAAGTACTGAAGATGAATTCCGAAGCAGGCGATTTGGTTTTACGGCGTCATGATTTAGGCCCACTGACCCTGGGAGAAGGCAAGCTAGCGGCTAATTGGGAAGGCCCGTACAGAGTAAAAGAAGTTGCTGGCAAGGGAGCTTACAAGCTGGAACGACTAAACGGGAAGGAAGTCCCCAGGACGTGGAATGCGGCGAACCTAAAAAGGTACTACCCGTGAAGTCAGCACAGGTCCTAACGGCCAGACGGGCTCCCGGTCCAGTAACATGTGTTTCTCTTTATTCTTTTCCTATTTGTGTGCCTGTCCATTTCTTGCCACTTGTCCCTTTTGATATTCGTTTACTTATTTCATTTTGCATGGATTTTTTTCATTTTAACATTTTAATTGTATTAATTCCGGTTTACTTTGTATGATTCGCATACCAGTTGTTTTACCTTTTTTGCACAATTGATGACACCATGGCATCTCGAGACTGATCACCCCGAGAGCCAACTAGACGATGACAACTATGCAGCGGCTATGAAAGTATATGCCATACAATTAAAACAACCAGAGATAGCCACAGATTGGCTCGACGGTTAACCATTTAAAACGAGACGGTAAATAGTTTACAAAACTACCAAAATGTTCAAAACATACAAAATAAAATGCTACAACGGCCCAAAAGAGTACAAATATTTCACAAGTTACTTCTCGGGAGATCGACAATCTCACCATCCTTAATGGTCTTGAAGGCACCAACAGCGGAGACGTCAAAGTCAGGAGCCAACAACTTCACTTGCGCCTTGATCACCTCCTCAGTAGCCCCAATGGCATTCCGAACATGCTTCACAGTCTCTTTGTTCTTCTTCTTCATCTCGGCAGCCTCAGTCTTAGCGGCACTTGCCGATGAGACGGCATCGGCAAGCTTGTTGTCTAGCTCCTCTGCCCACCCTCGAGCAGCATTAAGCTGGCTCTCCAAAGTGAGCTCCCTCTCGGTGAGGCGAGCAACTGTCGCGTCGGACTCGTTCACCTTCACTTTGGATTCGGCCAGTTGGGTCTTCACCAATGCCACCGGCACCTTCAATTTGTCCACGGATTGGAAGGCTGCCTGGAGCTTACCCTCCAAGGTTCACACGCCAGCCAGAACGGGCTCTGCCTTCCTCGCGATTGCAGCAGCTCGAAGCAGGATACGATATTCCCACTTTTCCTGGGAAGCAAGATCCCTACCATGAAAGAACTCCTCGGTACCAGGCAGGAGCTACGAATCAATAAAGGTCCTGGCATCGAAATTCCTTTCTATGACGGTAAGCAGCCCCTCCAGACTCGAGGTCGATTTCCTCTTTCTAGGATTTTCGAAGATGGTGACCTTGGGGCCCGCTTCCTCTTCCAGAAACTCCGGTCGGGGAGTCACCCCAGCACTTGTGCCGATCACCTCTCCTTGAGGAGGTCGAGATTGAACCTTGAGAGTTGGAAAGAGCGGAGCATCGTTGGTGCGAGTGGCGGAACTATCATCGCTATTTCCAGGAAGGAACATCGAAAACAAATTATCAAGTCCAACTTGCTCGCCAGCCATGGACACTGAAACAAGGAAACATATAAGAGTTCATTAAGCAAGACATTAAGTAAGCAAACAAGTCAAACATAGGAAACCGGGAACTACGGCCAACCGACTACTCACCTATATAGCTCCTACCCATCTCACGATCTCCTATTAAGAGGTGAGGGTTGACGTTGTTCTTGCAAAAAATAGCCAACAACATGTCAGCTATGTTCTTGTTTTGTTGGGTCAACCCTTTGTACATCACCTTCGTAAAGGCATTAGAACCGGCTTCGAAGCTCAATAGGTCAGGATACGACGTTCCCCTTCTAAGGTTAGCCAGAAAGGGTGTTGGCCTTCTGTAGGCCGTACTTCAAAGTATTTTTCTTTGAAGCCGTGAAATGAATCCTCGAACACTCCGAAGATTCGCCTACCTTGGGCAGCCTGGAAGGACATGTATCTTTTTTTTATGCATCCCTTCCTTCGAAGGGTTCGTCAAAAGAAAGAACCATAGAAAGACTTCCACGGAAATCGACAGCTCTAAATACTCGCATACCATCTCAAAATACCGGACGGAAGCCCAGCTGTTCGGGTGAAATTGTGACGGCGCCACATCACACCGATTCAGAAGTGCCATCACAAACGGGGAGAAAGGGAGCTGAACCCCCAAGCTGGTGAACACCGACTTGTACACCCACAGCCAGTCGGCAATCCGGGGGGTGTTCAAGTTAATGTGGCATATTCGCTCTTGATCTCCGGGAACGAACACGTGGTAACGCTCCTCCTTGGGAGTCCCTTCGCAAAGTAGGTCGGAGCGACGGAACTCCTCAAGCTCCTCGAGGGTCATCTTGGAGGGCCGATCCTTTACGTCCGAGATAACCCAGATGTAACGATCTACCGGGGGCCTCGGAAGAGGATGTTGCGCCATACCTACAGTGGGGGCACCACTCAAAATCAGACCAAGAGGTCGGGAACTCAGAAGAAATGTAAGCTAGCACTACAGCTTACTGGGCAAAAATCAAATGGCAATCTAATATCGAATGACAGATCAAAAGCAAACAATGCACCTAACATGTTACCTACTCTAGTGACTACCTAACGTAAGCTACGATGGTTCAAGAAAAAACGGACTAAAAGCAAAATGAAAGTGGCATGCATCACTAAAGCAACAACCACAGAATGAAACAGTGAAGCAGCAAAGGAATACAAAGCTCTTACAGGAAAAAGATATGCAGAAGGAAAATGATAACCAGATAATCAGCAGAGCGCCAAAAAACTCTCTCGAGAGCAATCCCAAAGGTGGAGAAGCAAGGAGAAGCAAATGCAGGAGTGAATGAAGAATAAAGGAAAGGGAAGAGAGATAGTTGTGAGGATATTGGAATGATAACCGTCGAAGATAGAAGCGCAAAAAGCCAGGGGTATAATGGTTTTCTCCCTTGGCCTTTCAAATAAGTCATAATGGCATTAAATGCCCTGCGCGAAGAACGAGGCGATGATTGACTTTCCCCAGAAGCGAACGAAGGATACTCGCGCGTAGGGGGTACGCTCCTGTCGCGGGCGGCCGACCTTTCGGAAACTATACCAAGGGGGTAGTAGAGAAAAATACGCCAGCCACGGCATCCACTCTCATGGCCGACGCATTGGGGCACTGTTCCTGCGCAGCCCATCAGACCCTGGGCCATAGATCGGGCGTTTGCCCGACCCAACAGGTCGACGAGGTTAACCAGGAAGTGACCCAAGCGGCACTCCCTCCACGTGAACATAGACAGTTAGAGCTAGACAGTTGGAGAGAAAATTTCCTGAAAAGAGGGCCTGACCCTATAAGCCCACGATAGTACGGGATATATAAGGGGAGGGTCCTACCCCTCCCCTAAGTACGTCACATACCTTATACCTAATCGCCACCTCTTATATGGACACTGACTTGAGCGTCGGAGTTCTTTTTACAGGTGGCCCCACCTCCTCCAACTTTGCTGTGCTCATGAGGATCTCATTCCTAAGAAATCATCAGATCTGGAACTTAATACCCACCGCTCCTCAACAACCACCCAACCGACCCATTCAAGATTCGAGATATATATATATATAAAGCGTAAAAAAGATGAAACAAAATCATTTCTCTAAAACTTCTTATAATTTGATTTTCCGATCTACTCATAATTTGGAACCATTAAATTTTATTCTGGATGATATTTTGACACTTCAATTCCTATGTTACAATTTAGTTTAAATTATTATTTCTCATAAACACTGCATTTCAAATCAAATGTTCAAATAACACCGATCATATATTTATAAAACAAGAGACAGCATCAAATCAAACATGTGTGGCCATATATATCCTGAGCCACACGACCGTACAGCAAACGTAGAAACTCTGAAGACAACAAACTTCACCATAATTATCATCAAGAAGGACGAAAAATTAAAGCACCAAAATCTTCAGAATCTAGCAACCAACGAGTTGATAAACCGACAATGATGATTGAATGAAGTGGTCCAGATTAAATTAAATGAAGTGGACACTCATTAGTTGTGGAATTAGGTTAGGTGGTCTATCAAAAAAATTGTGGTTTTAGTCTATTATTGGCTTATATGATCTGATAAAAAAAAAGTTTAAATTTAAACTCATGATAAATTCTTTTTATCTTAAGAGGATAGATTTAGATATGGAATGAATTTTCTCAATTTTTTTATTAATTAAGAGAGTAAAATATGATATTTTATTATTAATTTTATAAATAGAATAAAAAATAAATATATTTAATAAGTGATACAGATTGCATTTTCAGATACTACAAAAGCTAAGTTACAATAAAAATTATTGATGCTTTGGGAGATTAATAAAATCGCCATATGTTAGATGACTAAGATTTTTTAATTTTTTGTACGTTTTATATTTGAACTAATGCTGGCAAATTCTCCACCTTTTTAATACTGAAAAAGTGTTGACCTCTAGGATTCTCTAATAAAACGGTGGTAGTTGGTTTGAATGGTCTTAAAACTCCCTTCTAAAATCAAATGTCCCTTTATGCAAGTCTAATTATTCATTTTTGTTTTATTCGTAGAGAATTATCTTCTTTACTGAAAAAATTTAAATTATCCATTTTTATATAATTTATTAATCATTACTAATTGCTAACTACGTTTTAAATCAATTAAGGATATAGTAGATAGGTGTTGTTCAGTTTTCAATTCAATTCAACAAAGAATAATTGATTGGTAAACTTTTTTTCTCCTCTACTCTAGCAATAATTATTTCTTTGATAAGATAAATTAAATAATATAGCAAATATAGAGTAACTTTTATAATCTAAATTATCATATGCAATTTTAAGTTATTTTGATACAAATTAAAGAGAATATTCTAGTATCTAGATCACCATCATATAGTTATTTATTTTATTGTCTACAATTGAGACTAATCCGTGTACGTATTTAATACTCCAACATGGTTTAATTTTAGAGCATGATTAATGTTTGATTTTAGGTTAATTTTATTTTGAATTTCATAAAATATAATATAATATTTATATGAAACTATATGTTATAGTATCAATATTTTATGTTATAGGTATTTTATTTTTTATTTATAAATATAAGATTTTTCATTATTCTAATATTTGGTTTAATATAATTTAATTTAAATTTTATACAATATGATAAGATTTAATTGGTTTTTTACCAAAATAAAACTGTCTTTTTATAATGAAATTGATCTCATTTCATCAATTATCTCAAAAAGTACAAAATAAAATTTGTAAATGATTCACTATCTATATATGTCATATTTGAAATTGAAAAAACACTTCGTTGGAGTTGATATAAAATTATTATTATTCTTAGATGAAATTATAAAACCACATATATATACATCTCTACTTTTCTTCGGAGAAATATATCAATGAAATATATATAAAGTTATAAACAACATATGATTGTGAATGGCTTTTGCCATCCAAGTAAATTATTGTGTTTCAATTATTGATATACGCAGAGGCGAAGTTAAAGTTTTCTTCTTTTTCTTTAAGGTGAGTTCTATAGTGTAGAAGAAAGATTCTTTCTATACCTATATATTTGTGTTGTCAAAAGAATTATGAGACAAGTGTCTAGAAAGAGAATGTGATTAAAGACAATCTCTATTCATGATAACTGACATACTTCATATATGTTACATCAATATCACGTGATGATGGACTGATGATATATAGAATAAGCTAGTTAATTGTATTTGTTATGATTAATTATTAAAAATGATATTGGACCTAGTTATAGTTGTATTTTTTGTTTAAACTATTTTAAGAAAGTAAAAATAAATTTTGATTGTGGACTACCTTATTGATCCTAATATTTTTTTGTCCTATCAAATTTTAAACTGTGTTTTGTGAATTATTAAGCTTACAAAAGGACTATATGTACTCATCAAAATAATTCCACTAAACTTATATAAAATCCAAACTCTCTTTCTTCATAAATTAATTTCTTTTATTCACACATGAAAAATTAAACTAAACTCTCAAATATTTATTAATAACTACTTATTTTAATATGTTTATATAATTATATATCCATATATAAATATATATTTAATTATTTATATATAAATAAATTAATATCTTTTTCAAATTATATATTACTAACTAAAATTTTTATTATTAGGTAATTATATTCTAACCGTGTTTTTAGTAAGTTTTAACAATTATTTTTAAAAAAATTATTTAAATTAGTACTTTAAATACTAAACACATATAGCCTAAACGGTAAACATTCATTTATAAATATTCAACGTTAAATTTTATACCGTACACTCTAAATCTTAAATCATACTTTTTAAATCCTAATTCATAAATCTCAAACCTTAAACTTAAATTTTAAATTGTAAACCCATAAATTTTAAATTCCTAAATTTTTAACCTTAAATTCTAAATCTTGTAGTTAAAGTCAAATTGTGACTCTAAAAATAATAATTCGAACAAATCTTATTACTTTCATGTATTTTTATGTAGAAAAATGTTGTTTATACAATTAATTATATCTATATAATAAAGAAAAAATTTAGTACGCCAACACTAAACCAATAAAAAAAGGTAAGTAATTCAACACTATTAAATATAATTTTACACTATTAAAAATATTAATAATAATTAATTAATAATTACAAATCACAAAATTTAATGTCTTTAGCACTTCTTTATAATAAAACTGTTTGGTATATTCCATTCAAATTACATATCATAATTGCTAAATTGGTATATAAAAAATTTGATATCATCATATTTTAATGAGGTATATAAATATATTTCATTGATATATTAATCAACTGGCATGTTTCTTATATTAACTCAATAGTTGAAATTCATTCAACTTTTTTTTATAGCCTTTTGAAAAGAAAAAATATTATTATTATTATTATTATTATTA
>NC_029775.3:113339438-113346259 GCF_000817695.3 Arachis duranensis
TACAAAATTTAATTTATTTATATATAAATAATTAAATATATATTTATATACGAATATATAATTATATATACATATTAAAATAAGTAGTTATTAATAAATGTTTGGGAGTTAAGTTTAATTTTTCATGTGTGAAGAAAATAAATTAATTCATAAAAAAAGAGAGTCTGAATTTTATGCGAGTTTAATGGAGTTACTTTGATGAGTACATATAGTCTTTTTACAAGCTTAACAATTCACAAAAACACACGCTCAAAATTCTATAGGACAAAAAAATATTGGGATCAATAAATCAGTCTATAATCAAAATTTATTTTTATTTTTTTAAAATAGTTTAAATAAAAAATACAACTATAACCATGTCCAATATCATTTTTAATAATTACTCCTAATAAATACAATTAACCAACTTACTTTATATACCAACATCATGTGACATTAATGTCAATATGAAGTATGTCAGTTACCATGAACAGAATTTGTCTTTAGCCACATTCTCTCTCTCTACACTTGTCTCACAATTCTATTGACAACACAAATATATAGATATAGAAGGAATCTTCCTTCTACACCATAGAACTCACGTTTCTTTAATCAATATTTTGTGACATGCCCGGTCGGCGGTCGCCATCCTTTTTTTTGGTGACATGCCCGGGTAGCCATCATCTTTTTCAGTATACTATTGATTACTGTTATTTATTTATTTTTTTTGTTTCACGAGACTTTTCAACTCATCCAAGAGATTTTAAGGTGTGTGTGTGAGTACAGTAGTACACTCATGTCTGCATAGAATTTTTTGTTTACTTTATATCAATTATGTCATGTGTATATTAAAATTAATTACTAAAATTAATTATAAGTATAAAATATATATTAAAATATAAATATAAATTAAAAATAAATTAAATTATATATATTTATATACAAATATATTAATAACTGATTTTAGTGTACGAATAGCATTATTGGTTGAAAAGAAAAACACATGTATCTTTTATCATTTTAATTAAGTTTTTTGATAATTTTATAATATAATATTAAAATTTTTATGACAAAAAAATAGCATAAAAATAATATTAAAAAAATCTATACAAAAGATAATTACGAAGTAAATTAAACCTTAACTGTTTTTTTTTCTGTCAATTGGGTGAAATAACATGGGCATAATAGGACATTGCTGAGATGAAAATTTAAATATATATTAATCATGCTCAAATATTATTAATAATCAGAAAAAAAAGCTCCCACCATAAACTATATATATACTTGTATTACAAATTATTGTAGGAACGAATTATTGTTGATATGACTAAGAAATAACTTGTAATTGAGAGCATGTAAACAAGCTATTCACAAATTCCATGATGTTTTCATAAGAACTTCCACCTCCATCACTAACTGCTTTCAGAGCCAAAGATTTCCAATGCATGGCATTATTCTTCATCTCTTTTCCTTTCTCACACTCCATCATTTCTTTTATGCAATCCCTCAATGCTTCACTCTTCGCAATCTTTTTCTCATCAATTGGAACTCTAATTCCCACTTTCCAAACATCAACCATATACTTTGCATTTGTGATTTGATCAGAGCATTGAGGCACTACAATAGTTGGAACTCCTAAACTTAAAGTTTCCAATGTAGAGTTCCAACCACAATGTGTTACAAAACATGCCACAGATTCATGAGCTAATACTTTCAATTGGGAGCACCATGTTACTACCAAACCCTTCTCTGATTTCTTTGCAAAATCTTTTGGAAGTTTAATCTCTTCAGAGGTTCTAACAACCCACAAAAAATAATGATTACTATCTCTGAGACCATATGCTATTTCTCTCATTTGTTCCTCATCAAGAGGAACCAAGCTCCCAAATGAGACATAGACAACCGATCCATTTGGTTTATTGTGTAGCCATTCCATGCATTCTTCTTCACTCTTGAATGCTACAGCTCCATAATCTTCATCATCCTTAATTCGTTTGTCCAAAAATACAGAGGGAATATTTGGTCCGATGGTTCTAAATTTTGGCCAAATATTGGTAGTCCAATCTGTCACCTAAAGTCATATATATTTCAGTAAGTAATAGGCCTTTGAGAAATATTATGATTTATGAACCATGATAACATTATGCATGTTGAATGAGAAACTTTATCCAAAAAGCAAGAGTAAAATGAATATATATTTATAATAATGTTTGAAAGAAAATAAAAAATTAATCTAAAATAATTTAAAATAATTTTGTTTTATATTTTTTAATTATTACTCATTTTATTTATATTCTTTAATTATTTGTTGATATAGTTGAATAATAATAATATTAAATATAATAAGAAATTAAAATTATGCAAAGTTTGATTTTTAATATAAGTATTGTGCATTTATTCAAACAAAACATTTAAAATATTTTAATAATAATAATCTTAATTTGTGCCGTTATATATAAGACACATGTTAACTAAATTATATGCACAAATATAAATATTAAGTTAAATAAAATAATTTTGTATTGGTATTTCTGTAGTATTACTGTATATTAATTAGTTGGAGAATTTAATGACAATATATTTTCCCCTGTAAAGTGTATCTATGTTCTCTTCCTTTTCAATATATGATAGTTAATTATTAATATTAAATAAACTCAAAACTGATTAGCTACTTTATTTACATCAAGAATGATTTCTCTTCACTTCTTAAATTACAATAGTGAGTTAGTGACCTTTCTATTATATTCAATGTGTGTAACATGGAAACAAATTGCGACGTTAATTAATTAAGATGATAAATATATTATTCTTCTAATAAGAAATCTTGGTTCAACTTTCAGTAGTAATAACAAAAATAAATTAGAAAAATTGAGGACAAAAATAAATTAAGAAAAATATATGCGCCACATTTTTTTTTATTCTCACTAGATATTGTATATATACATATAAATACTTTGTATGTATATATCTACTGTATAAATGAGATATGAGAGAAATTTGATGCATAATTTTTTTTTATTTGTCATTATATATAATTCATAAGAAAAAAAAATTCATTTGCTATTTCTAAAACATGAATTCAAAAATATAACTTAAAATAAAAAATTATATCATTTTAACTAATTTCATATTTTAAAATATTCTTTGTTAATATTATGATATTATTTTTTTCAAAAACTTAAATTGATAGAAAAAAGCAACATGAATAGTTATATTCTTAATACTATTCCTCAAAGCGAGAGTTTCTTTTTTACTTTATTTAATTTTTACGTTTTTTTTTCTCTTTTTGTTGTATGCTATTTTTTTTTACTTTTAGAGTTCATTAAGGATCAAATTCTAAATTTTTCAAACATAAAACTCTAATACCATGTCATAATATTATTTCTCTCAAAATTTAAATTAATAAAAAAAATAACATAAATAATTATATTTCTAATCATCAATACATTAGTCTTTATAATTATAATTGCTTACCTCTTTGTCCAGCTCATAAAATGAATTGCATAGGACCCAATCAGCTTTGTCAACGTTGGAGAATTGACCCACTACCAAGCCAAGAAAACCCAAATCTTCATCATCACAATTGTGGAAGAAAGAAGGCATGTCACAAAGTTGAAGTTTAGGCATAGAAGGAAGTGAAATTTCACTCTCAATGAGAGGAACCTTAATCTTTCCCAATTGAACATGATAATATATGCTATTCACAGCCATATTTTGAGTGAAGTAAGAAGCACCTACTATGCCAAATCTTTTGGCAACATCTAATGCCCACGGCAACGCTGAATCATAGATAATGCAATCTATTGGGTTTCCTAATTTAGCAAGCTTTTCTATAAGATCAACAAGGGAAGGTGGGCCCACTTGCCAAAACCGGGCCAAATAGGCCTTAAAGGTTCCAGCTTCACCCAACCCACCATTGTAAAACCCATCAGAGATTGATTCAAGTGATATGTAAGGTGGCACATTTTGTAAGGTTTTGGAGTAAAAACATGTGGTGGCTAGTGTTACTTTCACCCCTTCATGTACCAAGAGCTTTGACAATTGAATCATGGGGTTTATGTGGCCTTGACCTGGGAATGATAACACCAAACAATGCGGTTTGATAGCCATGCTTTTTTCAGTAATGTGTATTTGAAATCAAACCTTTTCTCTTGCAATATCGGTTCAGGGGTGTTTTTGTGTTGAGTTGAGACTTGAAGGAGTTAATATATATATATATATATATATATACTAGGTTAATTAATTTTTAATTGCGTTTTGTTAGGTAGACAATGATTTTTGTAAACAATATAAACAATGGATTCTAAGATTGATTCAATAAAATAAAAAAATATTCCACTTCTAAATTAGTGTCTAAACTTTAACATTAGGATAATTATCTGCATATCTAATGAATTGAACATTCAATTATTGTTAATTGTGTATGAATAAATCAAATTAAAAGAAATAACCATCTAATTAAAAATAATAAATATAATTATCTGCATATCTATTAAATTGAACATCTAACATATTTATTATTCACATTATTTAATATTTTCATTGTTTAATTATACTTTTTCTTTTCAAAAACTTTGTAGCCTACACTATTGGCGATACTTTATTTATTGGGGAATGCTACCATGATGAAGGGTCTTTTTTCTTTAGGTAACGAAAGTGACGTGGATAGTATTGTTGAGTGAAACCCCATAATGGTCCTTCAAATTGAGCTCGTGCACCAATGTTACCCCTGACTTTCGAAATGCTCTAATTGCACCCTTCAGATTGAGCTCCGTGCGAAATTCTGGTCCCTCCACCCAATTCCGGCGTGACTCAGCAGCCGGAGCGCTGAGCTGGCTGCTTATTGTCCACGTAGGCAGCGTTAAACGGCTAGCTGATGTGGAGGATCTTCAAAGAATGTCGAAATTCCCTGAATTAGTCCCTGGTACCAATTATAAACCCTAAGTTGTTCTTCACTCTTCCTATGTGAATTGGTTCGTCGTCCAACTCTCCCTCTTCTTCCCCCTTATTCTTCTTCTTCGTCCTCTCCCGCTATGAGTGACAGTCAAGCTTCTCGTAGGTCGAATCGCTCATCTGCGACTGGAATCTGGAGAGGGAACAATGTGCGTGCCCGGCGTTCAGCAGTTCCAGAGTGGTGTGGTTGTGGGTGTAGGCCTGTCCTTCGGTGGTCAGGGACGGAGAGTCATCCTAATAAGCCATTCTTCGGGTGTCCGAATTATAACGTGAGTGCAATTACTGGCTGAAATTTATAGTGTTGGTTACTTGAGGTAGTTGTTTGATAAGGTTGATGCATGTTTGCAGACTAGTGGAAAGAATTGGTGTGGGTTATTTGTCTGGGCAGATTCGGTAAAGGATGAGGTGCCGCTGAAGTCTGATGAAGAAGATGAGCATGGTGGGATGAAGATGAACATTGCATGGAAGGTGGGCAAACTGGAAGCAGATGTGAGAAATGTGAAGCTGATGGTCCAAGTGCTTGGTTTAGGGGTATTTGTGTTAGTGGTGTTTGTGTTGATGTTACTGTTGAAGGTTTGATTAGGGTGAGAGCTGAAACACAGAACCAGTGTATTCCAGTTTATGAACAATGTAATTGACATTAGATTGTTTTTGATATAGCGAATGACTATTTGGTTTTGTTCTTGTAAATATAATTGATATGGATAAGCAACAGTAGGATAAGCTTACATAAGGCACAATTCATAACTGAATCACAATAAAAATAGTTCATATAAACATTTTGCAATAATGCATTAATGAACAATCCAAAAAATTCTGAGCATTGTTTCAGCTAGATTCCAGCAACTTAATTAGTATTTAAAAGTTGCAGAGGTGTCTATAAATCACCATGACCAAACAAAAGAGACTAAGATAATTGTTTCACAAAATATTACAATCTATCATAATCTCAACCTAAAGCTAGGATCATAATCACTTCTTTCTTGGCGGTTTGAACCCCGGGGTTGGGACAAACTTCAGGAAGTTGGCAAGCCTTGTTGCAGTTGCCTCACTAGCTCCCTCCATTGGATTGAATGATGCAGAGCCAGTGGGAGGAGGTGACCTTCTTCTAAGTGGCAGTTTTCCAGGTCTTGTAGGTGTGTTCCTGGTTTGTTCATGCTGCTGCAATGCAGACAATATTTGACATAAAGCCTATAAAATAAGACAAGTAATAAAAACACATTACATGAAACATTATTAAACAAATACCTTTTGGGAGTTTTCAGGTTCAGAGTATGAGGGCTGAGACAAATCAATTTCAGCCTGCTGGACATCCACATCCACAAGAGTGGCAGGAGCAGGGGCAGATGCAATAGCAGATGCAGTAGCAGTAGCAGTAGCGGACGCTGTTGCAATTCCAGAGCCTGTAGCAGTAGCAGAGGCAGTTGCAGCTTGAGGTGCATTGCAAGTAGTTGTTGTAGCTGACGCAGTGGCAGTTGCAGTGACATTCTGAGCAGCAGCCTTAGGGTCTTTAGCAGCAGCCTCCGCAGCTTTCTTCTTCTCAGCCTCTGCAGCCTCAGCCGCCTTCTTCATCTGACACCCTCTTTTTGTATGACCTTTCTGCAAGCAATACTTGCAAGTGAATGGTCGTAGCTGTCTCTTCAGAGTGGTGGTTGGCTTGGATTTCTTGCTAGAGTGACCCCCCTCATCCGCATCCTTCCTTCTCTTGGTTTGGAGCTGTCCAGGTTTCCTCTTAACCAAAGGTGCCAATGGTCTATTGGCTTCAGATCTTTCCCATAATTGTTGGCCAGGTAAAGGATTTATGTGGTGGGAGTAAGTGGCTTTGTAGGACTCCATTGTGAGGAGCTTGTGGCAGAAATCTTCTGGCCACTTGTTGACCCTAGCAATAG
>NC_029775.3:113346477-113395569 GCF_000817695.3 Arachis duranensis
TGCATAGTTAATTAGACTCACTAGGCAGAGTAGTTAAATAATTAAGTAATAGTTAAATACATTACCTGTTAGCATCCAAAACTGACAAGTACATAGCCTTTTCCCCATATCCACTACATGGTGTGTAGGGTGTCCATGTACCTCGAACTTCTCGTATCCGGTGTCTCCAGCTCAGATTGGTTGCCATTGCCTAGATTCCTTCCTCAGCTTCTCCAGTCTGCTCTTGATCACTGGGGGAAGTATCCCCACATGATTATCCAACTTCACTTTATTTTTGGCCATCGTCCTCATTACGAACATCCTAACCTCTTCCAGCAGTGTGATTATAGGCTTCCTCCTAGCTTCCTTAATCTTTGCGTTGAATACTTCGCACGCATTGTTACATATTGAGTCTAACTTTGGCTTGTGACTGAACTGAGATCTTGTCCAAGAATGTGTTGGCCACTTTTCTAGGTATGCCCATGCCTCCGGATTAAGCCTCTTTAACTTTTCCCTATGTTCCCTGAATTCCTCAAATGTTGTGGCTCGTGCACAATCCCACAGCAACCCTCTTAGCTCCAGATCTTTCCATTGCTTGTTGAAATTCTTCCACAAATGCCATACACAGAAACGGTAATGCACATTGGGCATCACCTCATGTACAGCATTTATGAGCCCCTGCAACACAGAGTGGATGCAAGTAATAATTAACACAGATACAGCGAAGATAGGTTTGTAGAATACACAGTTATATGCTCACTGAATTAAACCCTGACTTTTTTAATTTTCACCATAATAGACCCCGACTTCTAATATTTTCACCATAATAGTCCCTGGGTTTCTATTAAAGGCACCATAATTGTCCCTAACTTTTACTATCGTGCATCTACAGTAGTCCTATTCACATATCAGCAAATCGCTTATAGATCCAGTATATTATAACACAGTAAAGCAACCAAACAGAAAACTAAATCAGTAGGGATTAGCAGCTATGTACCTTTTGCATATCAGATATGAAACACCAACCATGTGTCTTGTAATCTCCCAAATCTGCGTGCAATAGTTCCAGGAACCATTTCCAATTGGCAGTGTTTTCAACTTCCACAATTGCCCAAGCAATGACATATATGTGGTGGTTTGCATCCTGCCCAATAGCTGATAGAATCTGCCCTCCAAAGACAGTTTTCAGGAAAGCACCATCAAGTCCAATGAGTGGACGACATCCTGCCTTAAATCCATTCTTGCAGCCACTTAAACACACATACATTTTCTCAAATATGACATCACCATTTGGCTGTGGGATGGTGCAAATTTGGACAGTTGAACCCGGGTTGGTCTTCAGCAGTGTCTCCCCATAGTCCCTCACCATTGCATACTGTGTCTTTTCATCACCATATACAAGATTTCTAGCATCAGACAGTGCCCTTGAGATTGAGTTCCTATTCAATGACAGATCATACTTGGTCTTGAAGAAGGTGTTTGCATCACAATGCCTGAAGTTGGGATACTTTCTGACTTTCTTCACCAGCTTACTAGCAACCCAATTACGATTGGCTGCTCTGTTCTTATCCTCCCTTGCACAGCTATGATCATCTCTGAAAGTCTTCACTTGCCAGCAACTATCGTCTCGGTCCTTGGAAGCAAAGATAACCCAACTGCATTCCTTCACCTTGCAAACTGCCCTAAGCCTCTTGCTATCATTTTTATTGAATCGAATACGCCTTCCCTCCTAGATGGTGAACTCCCTAACAGCCTCTTTAAAATCCCACTTTGTATTAAACTTCATTCCAACCTCTAAGTGAAGCTCCCCGAACCTAGCCCCCTCTCTAAAAACAGGAAACACCTCATCAGACTCGGTCTCCTCTTCTAGTTCATCTTCAGAATTGGGTGGGGTTTTCATCTCCAATGAATGCCAAGAGTTGGCACCATCAGAATCAGTCCCAGGATCGTATGCATCATAATCATCATTCTTATCAATTCCTACTTTTCCAAAATCCACTTCAACATCAGAATTAATCTCCACATAAGCATCGTCATCAACATAAATCTTCTCCTTCATCTTATTCTTTCCCTTACCCTTATCCTGTGAATCACTCTTATTACTTGTTTTCTTCTTACCCTTTACCTTAGGTGAAGGAACAGGGTCCGCAGCACATGAATCAGATGACCTGTCTTCCCTTACTGGTTTATAGGGCTCATCTTCTGAACTATCATCAGAATTAGAGAACTCCTCATCAGATGACATCAACATCACTGGGATCTTGCTACCCTGCCCCCTTTTCTGAGCCTTTGTGCCTCCTATCCCAGTGGCAGACCTCAGGCAATACCTCCTATCAACTTTTGTTTGACTTGGTTTCGGGGTGTTCTTGGCCTTCTTTTTAAGTTTTTGTTCAATCGGCACCTTAACAGATGCTTTAACCCCTTCCTCCCTAGGTCGACTCACATTAGCAGTAGGATTCTTTTCATCATTTGGCCTAGCACCATCGTGTGGGGCAGCTGCAACATTTTCTTTTGCTTGCGTCCCAAGGTCTCTTACTTGATCATTAACGTATACCATAACCTCCTTCCCTTGTATAAGTTCAGGTGACGAAACCTCATGTTCAATGTAGATATCAACAAGACCCTCATTCTTTGCACCCATCTCACATATCTCTCTTAGGTCTGCATCACTATTCAACTTCCTCAATCCCTCCCCTACGTTCTTTCCAGGTACAAGCCACCAAACTTCCTTCATTCTGTCATAACCTAGCTCCTTATAATAGTTTCTCAGGTAAAATACATCCAGCCTATCCACCTCAACATCACCAAGGCAGTTTCTGTTGTCCGGATAGTAACCAATCTTTCCATCCACACCCTTTTCAAAACTTCCTCCATGATGAAACATAATGTCCAGTACTTCATCCATCTGCCAGATAAATTAACAAACAAATTAAACACATGCAACCTTTCTTTGAGGAAGAAAAAAAACAGAGCAAACCAAACCCCTGCCTAACAACGTAACCACAAAAACCTAACAACACAGAAATCTAAACAAGACACCAAACGAATATCAACTCTGCTTCAATCAAGACACCACGTGAACAGCCATCATTGAAAACCAAAAAAAAAAAAAATTTGAACTTCAACTACACATTCTGTATTACTAACCTTGTTGTAGCTGACGATGACGATAGCCTCTGCTTCAACCACCTCGTACCTGTGGCGTACTTCCTTCTCCTGGCAATGAACTCACTCAAGTAATAGCCAGAACGTGCCCTAATGTCACACCATTCTCTGGACGACAGCGACAGGAAACGTTTGAAGAGAAGTAGGAGAAAGACTGGAGAATGATCAACCCTCTCCCCAAGCAACGTTTCAATTCCCCTCCAAGGCAAAACGACGTCGTGTTGATTCATTAACGCCATTCACGCAAAACGGCGCCGTTTAAGGCTGCCTACGTGGACAATAAGCAGCCAGCTCAGCGCTCCGGCTGCTGAGTCACGCCGGAATTGGGTGGAGGGACCAGAATTTCGCACGGAGCTCAATCTGAAGGGTGCAATTAGAGCATTTCGAAAGTCAGGGATAACATTGGTGCACGGGCTCAATCTGAGGGACCATTATGGGGTTTCACTCTAGTATTGTTTTATGATTCGTATCTTTGATATAATTTTTTAGGAGATATTGTCCGAGTTGTCCTTTTTTTTGACATAATTAGCTCAAGGTAAATTAACTATAATGAAAGTGATCTATTTGTTGGGCTTTTTTGTGGATTTAGGTGTCGTTTTTGTCATTCTATGAATATAGAGTTCAATCTTTATATAGTCATCCGCAAAAATTTCACAAATTAAATACATGACAAANATTAAATTATTTTTATTATTACATTATTTATTTTACTTTATGCATGCTACATAAAATTTTATTATTCTTTATTTCTTAATTTTTTATATTAATTAGCAAAAAGTCAAAAATTCCTTCAAATACGTTTAAATTTATCACATTTTTTTACTGAATATATTCAAATATATCATGATTATAAAACTATTCATAATTTTATATTTATATTCTTAATATTTTTTATTCTCATTCATTTTTTTAAACCCAAATAAATTTAAATTTGGCATATCTCTTTATTAGGTATATTCAAATATATTATATTTTTGATATTTTTTATTGTCATTTATTTTTTAAAATTTTTTTCTTTAATTATATGCAATTCAAAGAATGCTATATAAAAAGATAAAGTATGACAACTATTTTTTTCTTTAATATTTTTTATTTTTTAAGTTATTTTTTAACCTAACAAATTTAGGACTATTGCCAACCGAGATATATTTCGAAAGTATCTTGTTATTCTAAGTTTTATTTTTTTGTTGAAATTAATTCATAAAAAGACTTTGATGTGTAGCATTATTCTTTTTTTAATAAAATTATTATTTCTATTGATATGCCAAAAAATAAAATTTATTTAAAAAATATGGACTTCAAATTTAAATGAGGCGATATTAATTTAAAAGTTTATAAATTTTAAATTAAAATCTAAAATGTTAAATGTAACCTAGGTTTTTTATTTAAACTAGAACTTTTTTATTAATAATTATTGCAGTTTTCTGAATTTAAATTTTTGTATTTTTTTTCGGTAAGAAATATTTGTTTTAACTATCAATCCCAAATAAATTTGTTTATATGTATTTGTGTTAATTTACGCGGGTCGAAAATCCAAAAATATAGGCCAAAAAACAGCAATTTGATGATTTTACTTATGAATTTCATTTTACATTTTAATATACTTATTATTTTCATTTTACATTTTTTTTGGTTTACTTTCATTTTACATTTCAATTTAGTTAAAATTATTATTTTCTTGGCCCAAAACTGATTTTTTTTTACTTCAAAATTCAAAATCTTTTATCCTCAAAACAATTGTCATCTGGACAGTTTTAAGTAATAAAATACGATTCAGTCCACATTACTACTAAAAATAACCCAAAAGAGTATACAATTGTCCAAAATTGTCAAAAAAGGCCCACTTCATTAATTATAATTATTAACATCGCATTAGGCATAACTACGTATTTCAATTAGAGAACAGCTAACTGTGATTCCTCTAACATAGCAGATACTTTATCTGTGTCCATAATCAGTGGCGGAACTTGAAACAAAATTTTGGGGGCAAATAGAAAATAATTGTCAAAAAATTTTTGATATGGACCCATTTAAGATAAGCTCATCTAATCTCATCTCTCTGATTTAGATGACATTGCCAAATTTTAAAGCCGTTTTTCAGAGTCTCGTTCCAAAAAATTAAGATCAAACTCATCCGATATAACTTTTTGAACTTTTGAATGTTGTATCTCACTTTCTTTGTGATTCATTAAAGTAGAAGAACTATCTACAGGTATTAATATTGTAAAAGTTATATGTTCTCCTTAAATATTAACCTTCCTCTTAAAAAATGCATCAATTCTTTGATTTTTCATTATTATTTTATATAAAAATTGGAATACATATCCTATAGAATATGTAAATAAGAAGTTAGAAGAGCAAATATTAAAATTTATTATATTTATTGAATTTTTTATCAATTTATACAAATACAATAATATTAATACTTATTGAATATTCTATTATTTTTTATCATATAAAAAATTAAATTAAATAAATAGTAAAATATAAAATAATATTAAATTAAATAAATAAAAAACATGTAATTTTTTATATTTGAACTTAAAGGTAGAGAGAGTGTTGTTTATTGAACTTATTAAGTACTTTAAATCATAGTAAAGTATGTAAACCAATTGAACTATTTTTTATCTTTTAAAAAAGTATTGCTAATTTTTTTTTATAAAACTTTGGGGGAGCCATGGCCACCCCTTGTCTGAACTAAGCTCCACCACTGTCCATAACAACTACAGTAGCACGCAGAGCAAAGCAGAGGATGCCACGTCCTTTTCATCATGTGAAGAACATGAATACCATCACCATAGCATTGGTGATGAAGGTATTCATGTTCTCCAAACAATGTGGTCTTGTAGCTATGGCTTTGGCTTTGGTCTCCATATGTATGTATAATATTGTGAAGGTGAAGGGTTATTTTCTTGCAATGTATGTGGGTGTTGGGAGACTAGTGTGTTTGTTAGGTTAACAGTCAGCTAAAGGAGTTATATATATACAAGAGGAAAAAAGATCTGGCAATAAGAAAAAATATATTTTTATTAGAAGTAATAATCAATTCTGTTGTTTAAAATATTTTCCCTCAAGTTTAGTTATTATCATCAAGGCTATTTTTAAAAAAAAAATCAAAAATATTATTTGTCAATATTAAAAATATGTAAGTGTATATTATATAAATTATTATTTTGTTATATATAAATGCATTCATCACTAGATTTTCATTGAAAAAGTGAGAAGTAGGGATCGAAAATAGTAAGAATTTGAACTTATATCTTTTATGAATATTTAATCACTTTTTATTAGGTTATTTTTTTTAGAGTAAAGTATTATTTTAGTCATAGTTGTTAGAATCGAATTGACCTACTTGAACAGGCCGAAAAACCGACAAACCAATCAAGAAGTTGGTCTGGTTTAGATATCTGACTGTATAAGGAAAAGAATCGGTAAGATTCGATTCGGCCTGGTCGATTTTAGTAAAAATTCGTAAATGAAGGATTTAAGAAATCCAGACCGATTTGAAGCACTTTATTTTTAAAAAGAAACTTTAACCTTTGCTCGAAGCCTCGCCAACCCATCCTCACTTTACCCTTTCAATATCTCACTTAAAGAGGCAGAGCCTCTAACCCTCTCACACTCACAAAAAAAAAAATCACTGGCAACCGCCACCACACGGTTGCTGCCACGTCGCCAGCTCCTTTTCCCCGTCTCTCTGGCTCTTGTGCATCTCCTTCACTGTGTTGTTGCCTTCATCCATGGTTTGCTTGCACTGCATCGTCACATCTCTTTTCTCCTGTACGTGTCTCATTATTGTCGTTAATTTCTCATACGGCGTGGCTCGTCATCCATGCTACCTCCCTTCACTATCAAGACTATTTTTGAAAATAAATTAAAATTATTATTTTGTTATATATAAATGCATTTATTACTAGATTTTCATTAGAAAAGTAAGAAGTAAGGGTCGAAAATAGTGAGGATTTGATTTTTTTCTAAGATAATTATTTTTATTCCTTGAATAAAATTGGTCCAAAACCGGACATCACACATAATAACGACCCACATGAAAAAATTTCATCAACTAATTAAACAATTATGCAATTGAAGTAATAAAAGAAATTAGTAAGGTCATCTTTAAGAAGGAGAAACAGAAAGGCAACAGCCGTGCACTCCTCCATGAGTTTTCGAGCAGCGTGAACAACTCTCACAGGCAACTTCCTCTTACTTTAAAAAACTTGTTTCTTTTTGTATTTCCAAATCTGCCATGCCAGGTTAGCTACAAGTTCCTTTATCTCCTTCAATTGTCTTCGTCCTTTGTTCTGATTTTCAATTCTTTCCACCACCACCAAGGCTCATTGGTAACTGCTGGGTGATGAATACCCAATAACCTCCAAGCTTCTACTAAATCTAGACAAACTCACAAACAATGTGAAGTAGATTCCTCTAGTGAATTACACCATGGACAGATAGGATTAACTTAGGAGATTCGAGCGTGGACCTTTAATTTGATTGGTAATTCATTATGCATTAGCTTCCATAAGAAAATTCTTTACCTTGGGTTGGCTTTTAAGACTCCATATTCCTGACCATATGAATTTTTTTTGGCATTGTACAGGAAAAAATTCCTCTAGAGGATGAGAAACCTGAAATGCAAGTTTATAACCACATGAGATTGAATAGCTTCCCTTCTTTTCCTTCAACCAGATAATGTAGTCTTCTCCTTCTATAATTTCTGTGTTAATAATTTTCTCTTCTATTTCTGGATTGAAATGTTCTTTTATTTTTGTTTGATTCCATTGTCTATTTGATAACATTAGTTATGCAACCTATTGTATAGGTGTTATGGCAGTAAACTCTTTGACCCATGAATTCTGTGTAATACTTATCATACTACCTCGTCATATTCTCTAGTGAAAGCCTTTTTTCTAGAATTTTCAACCCCATGAGGAGTTAGTACCTATCACAACCCGTAGAAAACTAGAAAATCTGTAGTATTTACTTTTATAAACTTTAGAAATCAGGGAATTAGGTCTAATCAGTAGTCTTCACCCTTGCTTAGCTAACATAGCAAGATTGAAGGCTTTTAGATCCTTGAAGTTCAATCATCCTTGTTCTTTCGGCCTACAAGTAATTCTCCAACTTATCCACTGCATCCTCCTTTTGCTTTCCTTTTGTCCCCACCAGAATTGCAAAATTGTCCTCTGAATTTTTTCGAGTAGCATTTTTGACAGCTTGAAACAGTTTAAGGTATAAAGTGGTATAGCAGTTGCGATGACTTTTATTAACACCTCCCTGCCACTTGATGAAAGTAAAGCCCTTTTTCAGTGTTGAAACTTTTGTGTAACCTTATCCTTTATGTAATTAAATGTTGTCCTCTTAGACCTTTGGATGACTGACGGAATCCTAAATATTTGTCTTGATTGCCAATATGAGGAACTTTGAGTATGTTAGCTAGGGAATCTTGTGTATGCACTGGTGTATTTCTACTAAAGAACACTGATGATTTATCCAAGTTGACCTTCTGACCACTAATCTCCTTATAACTCTATAAAATCTGAATTAGTCTCCAACAATCCTCTTTCATAGCCTTACTAAATAGTATTGAGTCATCTACAAAAAATAAGTGATTGATTTTGGGGCATCGATGATTAAATCTCAATCTAAAAATTTTCTGTCTCTATTCTCCTCTGTGGAGCAGATGGGAAAGTCTCTCTGCACAAAAAAGTCACCTTGTCGCACCCCTCTACATAGTTTAAAGAAACCATGAGGTTGACTATCCATAAAAATAGAATAAGAAACTGTCATCACACACTCCTTAATCCAGTCTACCCATTTATTACAAAAGCTCAACTTTCTCATCATAGACCATATGAAAGACTATTCCACCCTATCATATGCTTTACTCATATTGATCTTCATAGTGAAATCATGACTCCATATTTCTTGTTCTTTAGAAATGCATGAATTCACCACAATTAATACGTTGTCACTAATTAGTCTTCCTTTAACAAAAGCACTTTGTGTATCATTGATCAATCTATTAATAACAAACTGCAACCTATGCACCAAGATCTTTGATATAATTTTATAAAACACACTACTAAGGCTTATAGGTCTAATCTGCTCCATATTCCTAGCATTTGAAATTTTAGGAATTAAGAAAATATTTGTATAATTAAAAGCCTTAAGTAATTTATCTACAGAGAAAAACTTCTAACTGCTCTGATGACGTCCTCTTTAATCACATCCCAATAAGCCTGATAGAACTTAGTAGTGAATCCATCATCCCCAGATGCAGAGAAGGGGTTGATAGAAAAAAACTGCCGCTTTGATCTCTTTTTCTGTCACTCGTCGGACTAGCCTCCGGTTAGTTACTGCATCTATTTTCTTTGGAATATCCTGAATCTCTTCGGTTGGGTCCTTCTGGTTGCTTGAGGTAAAAAGAGTCTCAAAATACTTCTGGGTTGTTTCTGCTATTTTTTCTATCTCTGTTGCTGTATTCCCTTCGTCGTCCTCCAAATACTCTATTCTATTTTTTCTATTCCTAGCTTGGAACTTTTTGTGAAAGAACTTTGTGCTCCGGTCGTCCTAATTCAGCCAATTAACTCTAGATTTTTCTCGCCAATATCTCTTCTTTTGGTCCAGAACTTCCTCCAATTCAGCCTCTAGATTTTGGATTACGGTGCCATTGGTATGCTCTCCTTTTCCAATATTTTTAGCCAAATTCTCTTTGACATTAAGAATTCTGACCTTAGAGTTAGAGCAGGAAGACTTTTGCCAATCCACAAGTTTATGTTTGCATTTTTTCAGTTTTGTTGCAAGCTGAAACATTGGTGAACCGTGCACTCCTTTTCTCCAAGTCTCCTTCACAATGGCAGTAACATATCCCATATCACACCATCTTTCTTGAAATATGAATCTTCTCTTAAACCACCTCCATTCCTTCTCTGTACTAAATAAAATCGGTCTATGATCAGATCCTGTGTCCTCCAAGTGCATGACCACAATATTCGGCCAATCATCTCTCCAAGCACTAGTTGCTAAGGCTCTATCCAGCCTCTCCTTAACAAGGTAACCCAAATCAATTAATTAAACCTCCATCATTCATTGAAAATTTGTATGGAAGTACTTAATTTTGTTCTACCATCCTCTTTTTCGTGATTTGCCTCGATTGCATTGAAATCTCCTATGACAACTAACTTATCTCCACTAATCTCCATAAGCTGTAATACTCGAATATATTGCTCAATCCTTCTCACCTCTTCCGTACTCAAGTGCACTCCTATAACCTCCCATTTTTGCCCTGCTTGTTGATCATCAGCTATGAAATGAATAAAAAGGTTATCATGTCTGAGAATTTAAACATGAATATTGTCTTTTCACACTACCATCAGACCACCTGCCAACCTAATCGGGTCCACTAAGAACATAGAATTATATCCGACTCTCTGCAACACACCCTCCATAGTTGAGGAATTGTTCTTTGTATCACATAAGAACAAAACCTCGGGGGAATGAGATTTAAAAATCCTTTTGATACTGTGAACTGTCAAGGGTTTTTCCAAACTCCGACAGTTCCACATTCCCATATTCATGTCTCTTGGGGTGCCAAATTATGGGCGGCACCCTCCTCCTTTTCAGCCAAATGTTGTTCTTCCGAGCATGATTTTTTATTTTGTGATCTTTCACCAGTGTCTTCAGATTGTCGCTTAACCCCTGAGATTGATTTGAAAGAATATTTCTCCTTGCTAGATATTTCATATTCTTCTTCCTACCCTCTTATTACCTCTAGATTCATCCCCTACTCCAATAGAAAATACATCATCCGAACAGTTTTTATGTATTTGTTCAACTCCATTTTCATCCACCTTCTCCTTGTCTCCCAAAATACGTTGATCCTTCTATGCACCTCTATTTTCCTCCACTGTACTATTACCATTCTTTCTGCTCTATACTTCATCTTCCTCCTCCCGCACCTATGAATTATTATCTCTAATTCGGGTGCAGATTTTTCTTTTGGTTCCTAGTTCTCCTCCCAAGATGTTTAGCTTGCAACCAAGGTCCCCACTGTTCTTCCTGTTGATTTTCCTTCACCGAGTCCTCCACATATTGGCTGCAAGCTCTGATTTCATGCCATATACAGCCACAATAGTGGCAGAAGTTTCTGATTCTCTCATATTTGATCTGAGTCTCTATGACTTTGTTATTTCTGCATGCAATTTTTAAAACCCTTCTCAAACGCTTAGTTATGTCCAGTAGTATTTGAATTTTGAGAACTGTTTCTTCTTTCCCCCTCATTGTGAACACATAAGCATCTATGACCTTTCCCATCGCCTCTCCCACCTTTCTCCCTAAATGTGTTGTCTTGCATTGCTCAGGTAGTCCACACATCTGTACCCATATGGGAACGAAAGTAAATTCATTCTCGTTAATCTTAAAATGTAATTTTTAAACAGCCACGGTACCCCATTCTCTATTTGAACCAAGTAAATTTCCTTTTCAAAGAAAAACTGGAATAGATTCCCCCATGGTCCATCACCTTAAAGTCCTCTGGTTGTCTCCATATAGTACATAGCGCCGCTTCAAGAGTTCCAGCACTGAATTGTATGTCTGCAATGAGTCTGCCTGCCAGGCTCTTTGTGCATTTTTTTCATTCCTTCCTTAATATCTTCATCCTCAAAGTGAAAAACCTCATCCTCCTCATTATCATATACGAACTTGTTGTGATCCTGATTAGCAGCCAAAGCTGCCATCGTTACCTTTAGGCACTCTACAAACAAACTTGCAAAACTATGATTTCTTTGCAAATCCTAGCAGAGCAAAAAAATAACCCTAGCAGTAGGGCAATTGTGTTTTCTGCTCTTCAACTAACTACTAAAAATAGTGAAGATTTGAACTTATATCTTTTATGAATATTTAATCACTTTTTATTAAGTTCTTTATTTTTTGAGTAAAGTATTATTTTAGTCATAGTTGTCAGAATTGAATTGTCCTACTTGGTTGGGCCGAAAAGCCGACAAACCGATCACAAAGTTAGTATGGTTGAAGTATCTGACCGTGTAAGGAAAAGAATTAGTAAGATTCGGTTTTAGCCAGGTCAATTTTAGTAAAAATTCGTGAATTGACGAATTTAAGAAATGTAGACCGATTCAAAGCTCTTTTTTTTTAAAGAAACCTTAACCCTTGCTCGAAGCCTCCCCAACCTATCCCCACCTTACCATTTCTTAATCTTTCTCAGAGAGGCAGAGCCTTTATTTCTCACACTCACAAAAAAAAACACCGGCCACTGGTACTTCACGGTTGCTGCCACGTCGCTAGCTCTCATGCCTTGTCTCTCTAACTCTTGTGCATCTCCTTCACTGTATTGTCCCTTCCGTATGTGGTTACCTTGCACTGCGTCATCGAGTCTCCTTGCTCTTGTATGTGTCTCATCGTCATCCTCGCATCCTCAACCGGCGTGGCTCGTCATCCATGCTGCCTGCGCTCGTCAGTCTCTGCTTTGTCATGCTTCTTCTCCCTCTTCTTTGTCCATGTTCTACCTTCTTGCCATCAAGTATTTTTTCATTTTTTTGTTATTTAGTGATTGGATTATAATTTGATTAACTAAGTAATTGATTAGCTGATATTGATTAAATGATTGAGTTGATTATATTTTGTTGATTATAATTTGTTAATTTTTGGCAAATTATTCAAATTTTTGTTTTACAGTGTAATATATGTAGGTTTAATGGTGAATTGAAATTTTTCTGATTATTAACGTTTAGGGTTGATTTGTTGCTGTGCTATATTGTTGCTATAAATTTATATTGTTGGATAAAGGATAGGTTCTATAAAAAAATTGCTATTTTGATATTATCGTTGTGAATTTATATTATTGTTCTATATTGAAACTTGATTGTTATTAAAATGCTAATAAAGATATGTATTTTAAATTTAATTTTAAATTTTTGATTATTTTATATTTTTTATTTACGTAGAACCGAGTCAACTGGTTCAACTTGAACTAGTGACCCAGTAACTTAATCGGTTTGATCATTGGTTCGATTTTGACAACTATAATTTAGTATTTAATGTTTTGGTTAAGTCCTAGTTTTATCATTAATGTTTGATACATTTTATTTTTATCCCAAATATTTTATTTCATCATATTTTAGTCTTTTAGTCAAAATTAAATTTTTTCTTCTAAAAATATCATTTTCTCTATTATGATTTTCTACTAAATATTGAAAAAAAATATAATTGTAATGATCATAATGGTAGTTATAGTAATTTAAAAGTGAAAGTAACAAAAAAAAATAATAATAGAACTTTTAAAAAATATATATACTTTTAACTAAAAAACTAAAATAAAATCAAATAAAATGTTTAAAATAAAAATAAAATATTTTAAAATTAAAGACTAAAACGGTAAGTATATATATATAATTTAATTAATTAATTTTATTATTTTTTAAAATTATCAAATCTTTAAACAAATTTCAGATAAAGTCTAATAGATAAGATTTAGTATTCATTAAATAACCTATATTAAGTTGCAAGACACATTTAGATTAATGAATTTTGTTACAGATGTAACTTGTTGAAGGTAAAATCTAACTTTGCCTAATCTATGGCTACAGAAAATATGTTGAGAAAACAACAAAGCATCGATTTACACTTGGAAAAGTTACGAAGAAGGTTTAATTATTATGTTGTTGGTTCTTATAGAGAAAAATATAAATTGATTTTTTATTTTTTGTCCGCAAATATTTAAGTTTCTAAAGATTTAAAAATATATTTAAGTTTCTGACATTCTCAAAATTTGAACATATCAATTCTTGGATCTAATTTGTCTTATTTTAAAAACTCTTTTATGTGTGCATCTGTATATCGGCCAAATTAGGACAACGGAAGCCACATTTGATTTTTCCATTAGGTCTGACAGACCCAAGTGAACAGAAGAATCGATGTATCCAAGTTTTGAGAAGGTCAGAAACTTAAATATATTTTTAAATCCTCAAGGATTTAAATGTCCATGGGCCAAAAAGTCAATGACCTATTTGTCCTTTTTTTCAGTTTTTTCGTGGAAAAGGTAAAAAACTATTGAACCCTTGTGAATCATTGAATTGGTGAACCCTATGATAATTATAGTAATGTGTGAATTAGATTGTGTTCTGGTTGATTTGGAGTTCAATTTGGAGATTTGGAATGAAACCTGGGTGATTAAGTTTGAAGGATTGACGTTTGAAAGCTTGGAGCTTGTGAAAAGAGAGGTTTTTGAGGAGTTCCGAGCTCAGGGAGGAATCGGCTAAGGTATAGTTTTGGTTTCTCGTAGTTAATGTTTAATGTCACGTGAAAACTTAGGCTAGAAGACCTTAAGATAGAAATGAATTGAATGAATTATTGATGGATTGGGAATATGGTTTATGATGTGTGTATAGAGGATGAATGAATTTGTATGTGTTGGATTATAACTTCGATGGGTATAAAATAATGACAATTGTTGATGTGTTGAGGATTGATGGTGAGTTTGTGAAATTGAATTGAATAGATTGGTTGAGAGATGTGAGAGTTGATTTTGTAAGCGGTTTGCTATTGAAGTTGGTTGATTTTTTGAAAAAGATTTAATATTGGAATTGGTTTGATTTTGAAATAATTTGATATTACAAATGATCTGAATGACTGAGAGGTATTTAGTTTGGTGGTTGGGACCCTTGAAGGATGACAATAGTCTGAGTTTTTAGAGGAGATGCTGTCGAAATTTTTATGAAAATTGGAAGCTTCGTTTGAAGTGATTATTTAGAAATATTTGGGTTTAGAAATTTTATGATTTGATTTTGAGTTATTAAGAAAACGATTAAGTTTTAAGTTTGACATATTTAGAAAAGAATGAATTAAGTTTTGAGTATGAATTTTTGATGAATGATGATGACATTGAGACTAATTGTTGACTCTCTGTCGTAATATAATTGGGCACTTTAACTCCCCGGGTTCCCCATAGGGATGCATATATATAAATTTGAGTTTGAGATTTTTCCATGGAATTATATTATTGAGCTTGGAGTTTGACTCTATGGAATTTTATATTATTGAGTTTGAAATTTGACTACATGGAATATTATATTTAAACTTGGAGTTTGACTCTATAGATAATATTTTTGAGCTTGGTGATGCACGCACAGAGGGACTGTCCAATGGTTAGCTACCAGAACATGTCGGGTTGATTGTATAACTGACAGATGAGACTCATCAGTCATAGAACAAGCATACATCATGTGCATTTGTATGTTTTATTTGAGTGTGTATTATTTTAGTTTGCCTAATTGTTTAACTCTACTTATTTGCTACTTGTTCTACTTGCTGTAATTGCACCTCTATCTGTGTTTTTCTTACTTGAATTGTATGTGTATATTTTCTGAGAGACCCTTTTTGGCAGATGTGTGAGAGGGGTTGTTCCACCGATGATTCGGATGATTGGGGAAGACAGAAAGTGAAGTGTTAGGTTAAAGTTAGATTTAGAACTTGAATACCTTAGATAACTTACTTAATTTATGGTTTAGTTGGATCATTAAGTTGAAATCTGAGTGTCAAAATTCTAGGAATGCCTCTAGCTTTTTCGGGACCATTTATATTAACTATGCGAGCACTTTTACCATGCTGAGAACTCCCGGTTCTCATTCCATATATTTTTGTTGTTTTTCAGATGCAAGTCGAGATGCACCTCGCTAAGCGTCTGGAGTTTCCTGTGTAAGCGAAGTTTGATTTTTTTGGGATGTTGTATTTTGTATTTACGCTATGTATATATGTATATAGATTCTCCTCTGTATATATTTTATGTTTGTCCCTCCTAGAGGTTGACTTGAAAAAACAATTGTTTATTATGTAGTTTGAGTTATATTTTGGGTTGTATAAATACATATAATTACATACTCTGGCTAGCTTAGCTTCGCAAGTCGAGTCTGGAACTTGATATATGTATTTTGGAATTCCGATCTGTATATTATATTTTTTTAGCCTTCTTTTGATCTTACCTATCCGTTTTACGATTATCCATGCGAGTGTGATACAATTTTCTGTTTTCGCTTTTACTTAACTTCTTCTTCAAGGCTCCTAGTTACAAAATTCTTTCAACTATATTTATACGTCTTTTCTTTTAGAGGTTGTAATACCTCGCTACTTCTACTTTACGACTTAAGCGTAAGACTCTGTGTGGTGGAGTGTTACACGTAGCCTCTAGCAGCGGCTCGATACTGACTCCGATGGCCTTCTCCGGCAACCATAGTGGCGACGTCTCAACACCGTCGCGTCCTTTCTCCTTCAAGTTCGGGTTTCTCCTCCCTCTCAACTCTTCTTCACAGCGAGCCTGACAACAACAGCAGCAGCGGCGCAGTAGCTCGGCGATGGTGACACGACGACCTAGCGAAAGTGGCAGTGGTAGTGGCGAATGGCTCCTCTTCCATCGCTTTTCTCTCTCTTCGGGTTCTTCGGCGGCAGCTTCGACCAACGGTGATAGTGACAGTGGGACAGTCTCGTTCTTCTCATTTTCTCTCTCGTGTCTCTCACCCTCTAGTTTTAATTCCTGACGGTGACACCTCTCTCTTGCGAGCTCTCTCTTTCTTTCTGTGACTCGACGGCAACGATGGTGGCAGTGACACCCACTGACACTGTCTCCTTCTTTTCTTCTCCTTCTTTATTCTTTTTCTTCTTCCCTCTTCTATTTTTCATTTTCTGCGTGTGTGTGCTGCGTGAGTGAGGTAAAAGTGGGTGAGAGGTAGGTGGCAGTTAGGTTAGATGGAGTGAGGTGAAAAAGTGTGTTACAAAATTAGGGTTAAGGTTAAAAAAAAATAAAGGTAGTTTGATAATTTTTAATAAAATTAGGAGATAGAGTAGTAATTTAAAACTAAATTTAACCTAATAAAATTATTTTAAAAATATTATTTATTTATCAATTTACTAATTTGTTTTAAATAAATACTCTACTTTAAAATTAAAGATAATAAAATAATTTTTTTAGTTCATATAATTAGATTTAAAATCTTAATATTTAAATTAAATTAATAAATTTTTATTATTTTTAAACCCAAAGTATCATAACTTTAATTTAATTATTTTTTAATAAAAAAATAATTTTTTAAAAATAAAATTTAAAATAAATATAATAAATTATAAATAATTCATTATTTAATTTTCAAAAACTCGAGAAGTTACAATCTCGATAAAACAAATACCTCTATCCACATTTCCGTCTCATAAAAAAAAGTATAGATAAATAATGAAAATACTAAACAATATGAACAATAAATATATCAGATGTTCCATTCACTAAGTGTGCGGATGATTATCTCTATTAAAAACATGCAAATCCGTAAATATTTAATTTATTTTATTTATTAATCTATGCAAGAAATATATGTTGATCAAACAACTAAAGCATAGATTCACCTAATTGTCAAAATGTAACCAAATTGAATTCCTAGCATTCTAAGAACCATTTCTCGTCCTATATCAACAACAAAAATTGCACAGGTCCACCTAATTGTCACAACCATATTCATAACAATCAATTCCTATATCCGCGAGACTCCTTCAATTCTAAACGAATATGCAGGAGTAGAGTGGTATATAAACTCAAAAATGGACTTTGTGGATGCAGTATGCAACTATATATTACGAGAAAATGTAATTTTTTTGTAATAAAGTATCCGAAGCATAAGTTTTAAGAAATGAATCATGGGGTGAGAATACGCATGTGACTTCCTTGACCTGGGTAATAACTAATAAGACCTGTAAAGGTATAAAGAGTATTTAGGTTAATTTCTTAAGGTAGTTGTTTATTTAGAGTATTTAGGTATAAAGGGTATTTAGGTCAATTTTTTAAATTTCAGGACTGGAATATAGAATTTTTTTGTGGATACTACAACAATGCAACAAGATTTTATAACTGTCTTCGTGTGAAAATATTTTTTTTTTACTATTGGATGATGAATTGTATAGTTAGATTTTGATATTTATAAAAATGTTGTCTTTATTTAAAATGTGACTAAATAAATAAATCATATTTTTAAATAAAATATTTTTATAAAAAGATGTTTTTGCTATCTTTATTTAAATAGTTATTTTTTTTAGTGCGTGTAGTGTAAGAACAAAAAAAAATGAATTTCTCACTATTTTACAAAACTATATATAGCATTAAATTCCTCAACATAATTAACTTAATTCACATTATAATTTAAAAAATTAAATTGAGGTGTTAATTTTTTTAGTATTAAATTTTTGAGTAGAGTAAACACTAAAACTAATTCTCAAGAAATTTGAAATTAGATACGTTGATTCCCAATAAATTTTTATTACATTGCAAATTTTTATAATTACACCTGTCTTACAAATATTAGAATAAGTATCCGATATAAATTATGATATTACAATAATATAACAAAAAAATATTTAATTTGGTTTTTGAAATTTTAATTACCTCAATTTAGTCCCTAAATTTTTTAAATTTTAATCACGTTAGTTCCTACAGTGATTTTCGTCATAGAGTCAACTGAAAATTTTGAAGGCTAATTTGAGACAATTAAAATTTCAAAAACTAAATTGAGTCTCGAATGTAACTTCAGGACCAAATTAAGTATTATCTCCTATAACAAACAAGCTATAGATTCATGCAAATACAATAAGGTAGGGAAAAAAAAAGTAGAGCTTGTTGATTAAGAAGTAATTTCTAATTTAGGACATGTAACTTCTGAGGGAAAGAAGCTATTTACGAATTCTATGATGTTTCTATGAGAACTTCCACCACCACCATCACTAACTGCCCTGAGAACCAAAGATTTCCATTGCATGGCATTATTCTTCATCTCTTTTCCTTTCTCGCACTCCATCATTTCCTTTATGCAATCCCTCAATGCTTCACTCTTCACAATCTTTTTCTCATCAATTGGAACTCTAATTCCCACTTTCCAAACATCAACCATATACTTTGCATTTGTGATTTGATCAGACCATTGTGGCACTACAATAGTTGGAACTCCTAAACTCAAAGTTTCCAGTGTAGAGTTCCAACCACAATGTGTTACAAAACATGCCACAGATTGATGAGCTAGTACTTTCAATTGGGAGCACCATGTTACTACCAAACCCTTCTCTGATTTCTTTGCAAAATCTTTTGGAAGTTTAATCTCTTCGGAGGTTCTAACCACCCACAAAAAATAATGATTACTATTTCTTAGACCATATGCTATTTCTCTCATTTGTTCTTCATCAAGAGGAACCAAGCTCCCAAATGAGGCATAAACAACCGATCCATTTGGTTTATTGTGTAGCCATTCCATGCATTCTTCTTCACTCTTGAATGCTGCAGCTCCATAATCTTCATCATCCTTAATTCGTTTGTCCAAAAATACAGAGGGAATATTTGGTCCAATGGTTCTAAATTTTGGCCAAATCTTGGTAGTCCAATCAGCCACCTAGAAACAAATTTTAGGAAGCAACTATTACATATTGAATTTGAAATTTGAAGAAAATAAAAGAAGAAAAAGAAAATAATGAAAAAATATAATTTATGCTATTATTAATGTAAAAAAACTAAAATTCATTATAGAGGAAATACCCAATTCGATTCTTGTCTATTTTCACGAAGGACAAAGCAATTTCTATAAAAAAAAAGGACACTTTAACCCTCAACCTTTTTATTTTGGGACAATACGATTCCTTTGTTAAAAAATTCGTTAAAAATAATAACAAAAATTAGTTTTGTAGAAGATTTTATTTGTATTTTGTGAAGGTTTTAACCTTACACAAAATTCTTTTCAACAATTTAACCAATTATTACCACTACCTTCTTCATCGTCATTATTATCACTCTTATCTCTATTATTTTTATTAATTTATCATAATTGTTATCTTTTCTACCGTCATCATCACCAATATCAATATTATCAAAGTTCTCTTCTTTTATTTCTTATTCGATGTTCTTTTTTTCCTTTAAAAGGTATTTATACTACAATTACTTTTTTTTGCGACATTATTTTTGTCAATGATTTTTCTTCACTTAATCACTATTGGTGAAGGAATTTTTCAAAAACAAACTTATTGATAGTTTGTGGAGGTTTAAAACCCCACAAAATACAAATAAAATCCCCACAAAACTGATTTTTATTATTATTTAATCGTTTTATTTTTCGTAAAAATGGACAAGGATCGAATTGAATATTTACTCTTGATATAATGATTCCTTAGAGAGTTGTAAAATAATAGAAGGCTTTAATAACCTTAATATTAATAAAATAAAATTAGATCATATTCCTAATGTTATTGATGGGTAAACTCTAATGGTTATCTCTAAAATATTTATTTATTTTTAAATATTTTAATATTTAATTTAATCTCAAATATTTAAAATAAATTTTAGTTATTTTTTTAATTTTTTTATGATTTAAGTTAGTTAAAATAAATAGAATGAGATGGTGATATCGATAATAATAAAATTAGGATAAGAAGAAAAAATAAAAACAATGACAAATCTAAAATTTTTATATCAAAACCAAAGTATATATAATATGATAATAATTTTTATAATTATATAATAAAGTCAAATTTAGTAAGTATCAATGTAATATATAGTTGAATTATTAGTTAGTCAGAAATAAGTTGAAATGAATAACTAGAAAATGATATATTGGACAATTCAATTAAAAAACTAGCTTGATAGCTTCTGTATATAAGTTTCACAAGATCCATAAAGACTTGATGAAACTTTTAGTTCTTACACTCAATGCATGAATAAAAAAATTCTCCCTCCTTAATTTTATATCAGTTTCTCTCTATGTTAGTTTCAGCAGTAAGATAGTAGAACAAACAAATATTATTATTATTATTATTATTATTATTAAAATCTTGAAAATCTAGTGGGGCCTTGGGGGCATTTAATTAACCCCCAACAATATCCAAGCATCCGTACGTGGAAGGGGGACAATGACAAAGGAATGAAACGATGCTTAAGATGGTGGGGTCTGGGGTGAGTAGCGGCAGGATGAGAGGTACCAGTAGTGGAGAGGATCACTCTCCAATAAAAAAAATTGGATGCGGTCAAATATTTAATCTAATTTTTTATTATCTTTTTATTTAATTTTAGTCTTATTTATAAAATTAAAGATAAAAAATTATATTTTATTCTCTTATCTATTTTTTCTACTAAGAGAAGATCCATTTCCACCGGCACCAGTAGTAGTGACCGTGATGTTTTGGAATAGAGGATGGTCATGGAGGCGAGGTTAGTGACTGGAAGGAATATTCTTAATTTTTTTTTAAATTTTATAAACAAAAAATATACTTTTAACTTTTATATTGATATAAGGATGAAACCTTTTTTTTTAATTTTCCTTTAAAAAAAATATTTTTCTTTTATATTGATATATAACCGTTTTCACATTGTATGAGTGAATATAAATACAGAACATTCATAAAAACGTCGAACACTAACCTCTTTATCCAGCTCATAGATTGCATTGCATAGTATCCAATCAGCTTTATCAATGTTAGAAAATTGACCCACTAACAAGTCAAGCAAAACTTGATCTTCATCATCATCACATTTTTGGAAGAAAGAAGGCAAGTCCTCAAGTTGAAGTTTAGGCATAGAAGGAAGTGAGATCTCATCCTCAATTAGAGGAACCTTAATCTTCCCCAACTGTACATGATAATATATGCTATTCACACCCAAATTTTGAGTGAGATAAACAGCACCAACTATACCAAATTTCTTAGCAATATCCAATGCCCATGGCAAAAATGAATTATAGATAATACAATCTATAGGGTTGCCTAATTTAGCAAGCTTCTCTATAAGCTCAGAAAGTGATTGTGGGCCCACTTCCCAAAACCGGCCCAAATAGGCCTTAAAGTTTCCAGCTTCAACAAACCCACCATTATCAAACCCATCAGAGATGGATTCAAGTGATATGTAAGGTGGCACTTTTTGTAAGCTCTTGCTATAGAAACATGTGGTGGCTAGTGTTACTTTCACTCCTTCATGTACCAAGAGCTTTGAGAATTGGATCATGGGGTTTATGTGACCTTGTGCTGGGTAAGATAAGACCAAACAATGTGGTTTTCTAGGATCTATGTTTTTCTTCTCCATGTGTTTGTGTAAACTCAATTTTATTTGTTTCTTGCAATGTTGGTGTGTGTTGAGTTGAGATTTGAGAAACAGAGCCACAGAGGAGTCAATATATAGACAGAGGAATTGGAAACTTATTAAATGGATGGAACGAACACTTTGAATTGAGTTTGTGCACTTTCTAGTCCAAGACACCAAAAGAAGAAAAAAATGTATCTTTTGGAATTTTTTACTTTTTACATAAGAGTACCTTTTTCTATTTATATATATCAATTTCATATTTTTAATTTTATCTTATATTAAATTTTTTAAAAAATAATAAAATTAGACTCTGACTTTTCTAGCCTAAAAATTATAATATTATATTATATCTAAAGTTCTTTTATTTAAAATATATGAAGATGAATAGATTTTTTGAAAAAATTTACATGCCTTATATTTTAAAAAATAACAAATATTTTTATATTTTTAATTAAAAAATATATTCATTTTCAAGTGAAAAAGTTAGAAATTTATTTGTGTTTTTTTTTTAATATCAATTTTGATATGATGTGATGGTTAGGTGTAGGACCGTTTGTTGGGTCTTTATGGGCTTCTGGCTAAGAACACATATCAAACATGCACACAGTTCAGGTGGATGCATTTCTTTCACTCTCATTTCATTTTCATCGGTGGAAAGCAACAAAAGTTCAGGTGGGCCTATTTAAAACGGAACCTTGATAAAAGAGAGACCTTACACAAAGAGTATATATCAATTTTGGTCCTTAGCGAATTTTAGACCAGATACTTTAGTCTCTAACTAAAATTAATTATTCAATTGGTCTTTAATAATTAATTCCGTCAGTCATTTAGGTCTTTGGCTTTGTCAATTCTAACGAAAGACAAAATGGTCCCTGATAACTCTAACAGGGGACAAAATGATTCATGACAACTCTAACAAGGGACAAAATGATCTCTGACTCTTTTATTCAAAAACAACACTATTCTTTTCCAATTTTTATCATATCTCGCATAACCCTAACATTCATGCTCTCCTTCTTTACCTTCACGGTCTTCTTTTCCATCTTTTCCTTCCTTCTCTTGAGCTCCAAGATTAAGCGATGGTATAATTGTCACACATATTGCATCTACCTTAACATGTCATGGAGCACACACTTTCTAAATCTCTGTGATTGGTACATCCACCTCCTCTGCACTTCACTCACCAGAAGCATCCACTTCCACGTTCTCGGTAACATCACCTCCAATCCTGACATCGTCCACGACATTGTTTCACAACTACTCCAAAGGCACGCCTTTCTTCACTCTCTGGCAAGCAATATAGATTGTTGGACATTTGAATATCATGAGAAGATTCTCCTTCGACATCATATGCAAATTCTCATTTGAAATAGACACTGAGTGCTTCATTTTTTCTTTCTTGGAGTCCAAGTTGGCAGACAGCTTCAACCTTGCATCCAAGCTATCAGTACAACGAGCAATATCGCCATTGCCACGCATATAAAAATTAAAGCGATTACTGAACATTGGTTTGAAAAAGAAGTTGAAGGAAGCGATCAAAGTGGTGGACAACGTGGTCATGGAGATGATAGGGCAGAGGAGGAGGGAGATGGCAACGACGACGATGAGTCTTAACAAATCAGACCTGCTGTCTAGATTCATGGGATCCATCAAAGACGATAAGTAGTTGAGAGACATAGCTTTACTTTCCTGAGTATGAATTGGTTGAGAACAAGTTGAGAATTTTTTTTCTTGTGAACATTGAAATTGTAGAGTGTGCATTGTGTAGCTTGAAGTTACAGTGTTAGATTGTTAGTGTTATGCAAGATATAATGAAAATTAGGAGAGAATAGTGTTGTTTCCGAACAAAGAAGATTAGGGACTATTTTATCCCATGTTAGAGTTGTCAGGAACTATTTTATCATCCGTTAGAGTTGACGGAATAAATGACCTAAGTGATTGACAGAGTTAATTGTTAGAGACCAATCGAGTAATTAATTTTAGTTGGAAACTAAAGTGTCTGGTCTAAAATTCTTTAAGGACCAAAATGTGTATACTCCTGATAGAAAGAATTATTTTCGGTCTAGAATTTCTCTTATAGAAATAAGAAATTCGTTGTAAGCATAGCTCCAAACCAACTAATAATCCTCACATCAAATTTTAATATTTGGTTGTCACAAGTACAAACACCAATAAGAATTAACCGAAGTATTTAAACCTCGGGTCGTCTCACAAGGAATTGCAATGAAGTGATCAATTATTGGCTATGAAGAATAAGGGGGTTTGATTTGGTAAAAGGGCAAGAAAAGTAAGTAACAAGAGAGTAAATGATAAGAACTAATAAAATAAAGGAAATGAACTCTTGGCTAAAACTTGGAAATTGAGATTATCATCCTTGTCTACAAACCATGTATTGACAATTATGAAGAACCAAACTCATTAAGTCTATTTCTATGCTTGAAGTATGTCAAATGGCTTGATCAACATCAATTCATAAGTCCTAACCTAGCTACTAATTGACTTAGTAGTAGGCTAGTGTCAATGGTTATCAAATTGACCACATATGGTTCTTAAATCACCAATTCAATGAGACCCAATGACTCAATGTCACTCAATTCCCTTAGCCTAGGTCAAGAGTAAAGAAAACTATTCAATAACTAGAGAAAACATTTTAACAAACACCTAGAGTGCAATAAAAGTAAACATCACAAATTGTAAGAATTACTGAAAGCTATAACCACATGAGTAAGAAATCACAATAGCAACTAAGATAAACATAAAGAGATATGAAAACATAAAATTGCATTAAAAGGGAATTAAGATCCAATAAAAGCATTCACAAATATAAAAGTGACATCAAAGAAAAATTAATACTAAGAAACTAGCGAATTGAATTACTAGAGCATGAGAATGTAGAAAAAACAGGATGAAAACAAGAAATTAAAACTAGATCTAGGATGTAATTGACTTAAGAACCCTAATTCTAGAGAGAAGAGGGGGCTTCTCTCTCTAGAAAACTAACCTACATGATGCTAATCTACAACTAAGTGCTCCCCCTTTGTTCAAGCTTGAATTATGCATGAAATAGCCTTAGGGATGAGTTGGACTTGGGTCTGGGCAGCTCAAAAATCACCCCCAACGTTTTCACTTTAACGAGGTCACGTGCCTGCTGTGACGCGTACGCGTCATGTCACGCGTACGCGTCATGTCACGCGTACGCGTTGCCTGACGACCTCATCTTCACGCGTGCGCGTCATGCCAGGCGTGCGCGTCGATGTATGCACTCCAAATCCTTGATTTTCCATGAATTCTCCAACTTGCATGCTTTTCTCTTTACTTCTTCCATCCAATACTTGCCTTATAAACCTGAAATCACTCAACAAACACATCAAGGCATCAAATGAAATTAAAGTGAATTAAAAATCACCAATTTAAGGGGTTAAAAAGCATGTTTTCACTCTTAAGCGCAAAATTAGGAAAAATTACAAAATCATGCTGTTTCATTGAATAAATGTGAGAAAAGTTGATGAAATTTCCTAAATTAAGTACAAGATAAATCACAAAATTGGAGTTTATCAACTCCCTTACACAAAAATGATTTAATCTTGCGAGAGGAAAGTGACACAGTTGGATGGGTTTCACCTGAATTCATCACTCATCTAAATTCTTATTATTCTCTGGGTTTGTTTATAAGATATTAAAATATAGTGGAAACTCAAGTATAATTAATTTTATATAAAATTGATAGTTAAGAGTTATTAAATGATTTAAAAAGTTGGACCAAATTTTCATCTAACAATTTTCAATTATCAATTTCACGTGAAGTTATCTAAATTCTCACCTTAAAATATAGATATAAAATCATAAAACTATTTTTGACAGATAAAACATAAATATAAATATTATATTCTAAAATATTAAAATAGTATATTTTACATTTTTTATAAAAAAATAAAAAATATACATTGTTATCATTATTTTTTTATAATTATATTTTATAACGTTCTATTTTTTTCTAAATTTTTACGAAAAAAAAGATAAATCAAATCTTTTATTACATTTTATTTATATTTAATTTATTATTAAATAAAATTCTATCTTTTGTATCAAAATAATGTAACTTATGTTCTTTTTTCTCTCTCTTTAATTTTAGTTGAGTTAAATTTAAACATAAATTAGAAATTTAAGTTAATTTTTTTACAAATTACAAAATATGATTTACCATTTGAAATAGAATACTTGATAAAAAAATTTTGATTTTAGTTAAGATTTTAATTCTAATTTAAACAAGTTGTAGTTACTGCTGTTACTTAATGAATTATACGTGAACCTATCACATATTATAAAGTTAGAAAGAATCGTTTACCATTTATATTTTAAGGGATTTCAAAGCAAGGATAACAAATTTTAATATGATTTAGTGACGGTGAAATCCTTAAAATGTGATAAAATTTATGTATAAAGAGTAAAATTGCATGTGAAAATGAATTTTGCAAAGTTGTATTATTGCTTGTCATTAGTTATTAATATAAAAGTAGTATTTATATGAAAGATATTTTTTATTTCTTCAAGAAGACAATACATTTTTTTTTATAACTAACCAAACTAATTTTACCATTATTTTTGTATTATAATAGTATCATTATAGCTCCCTTCAAAATTAAGGTGACTTTAGGAGCAAAGTTTAAGTTTAGTAGTAAACTTTGTGAATAAATTCAAGAAAATAGGTAAGGGTGTTCATGGGTCGGGTAAAATCGGATTTGATGTGACCCAAATCTGACCCGAAATATATATCGTGCTTATTTGTTAGACTCAAAATGCTTGGTTTTGCTGTGCAAAATTAGATTTGCGAAAAAAGGACAACACTCTCATTGTCACAGTATAAAGTTGGTGTTAATGTAATTTTCACTCTCAATTCTTGTAACAAATTTTGGATCCAAATAATTTTCGATTCTGCAGCAGCAAGAGCGCGGTATTCGGCCTCCATGCTTGATCTACTAACGGATGCTTGCTTTCAATTTGATCATGAGACAAAATTTGATTCCATATAAATGCTATAACCACATGCAGAACGACGGTCATCCAAATTCGAGTCCTAATCAGAGTCTGAAAAAGCAAATAAATGTAAGTCATTGCTAGCATGAAATACAAGACCATGAGTAATAGTTCTAGAGAGGTAGCGTAATAATCTCTTAACACATTTTCAATAATGAGAGGTTTCTACATATATTGACACAATTTATTTACCAAAAAAGCTATGTCAGGATGAATGAGAGTAGCATATTGAAGGGAGCCCATGATCGACCTATAAAAAAAAAGGATTTTCAAATTCCTCCTCTCTATTTTTTGACAAATTAACAAAGGTAGTCATGGGTGTAGGAACCGCTTTAGAATCTTTCATACCCACTCTTTGAAGAAGGTCACTAAGGTAGCGTTTGTTTTCGGAGACAGGACACGGAGACATGGACAGCACATTCTTAAAAAGCGTTTGGAAGCAAAGACATGGACATTGAACATATTGTCTCCGGGACAGTTTTTTATACTTTTGTGTCCACTCTTTTACGAAGGACAATGATGGACACGGGATTTGGAAGAGGGACATGGACTGTTTTTATGAATTTTTTTCTTTTTTGTCCATGGTGCTATTTTTTATTATTCCACTGTTACCCCTTCTTATTTTTCCTATTTTGCGTTGTTTTCAGAAAGTACTTTTTTACCCTATGCTCTTTTTCTAATTTCTATCTCTACGTTCTTTTTCTTTCTCTTTTTTTCTCAGGTACTCTCTCCTTTTTATAAAAATTTTTATTGGATTGGATAATTTCTTTTTTCTTATCATTCTTACTTCAACATCATTTTAACCTTATATTATATTATTTGATTTGTAATAAAAATAATAACAAAATTTAAAAAAATAATTATATTTATAAATTTTATTTTAATATAAATACTATTATATAATTTTTTATTAAAATTTTTTACTGTTTCAAATATTTTTTTCAAGTTCCCACTATCTGTACTCCTACGTACTCTCATTATTTATTAAATTAGTTTATACTAAAAAATTTGGAATCACATGGCTATTTTAGTCGTTTTATATAATATTTTAGTCTTGTCCATGTGTATCCAAACATAATACTGGACATTCCTATCCATCGTATCCAAACACGATACACAAAACATAATTTTTAATGTCTCTGTCCTATTGTCTTTGTCTCAGTGTCCTGTTCTGTCGTGTCTCTACAAACAAAAGCTACCTAATATATTTCATTTGAAAAAGGTGGACAGTACCAGATTCTAATTTGTATGCTTCTATTCCTAGAAAGAAGTTAAATTCACCTAGGTCCGTGAGAAAAAAGACATGATTTAATTTATCAATAGTAGATTGTATGACTTGAAAATTATTTTTAGTAATTAGTATATCATCAACATAAATAATGATATATAAGATAAGATCACCATCATGTTTAGTAAATAAAGAATGATCTCACCTGGTTTTAATGAATCCAAATTGAGCTAAAGTAGAAGAAAGTTTAAGAAACCATAATCTTGAAGCTTGCTTGAGTCCATATAAGGACTTGTGTAATTTACAAACCTGGGCATCATAACCTTGTATAAAACTTGGTGGTTGTTTCATAAAAACAAGTTCATTGAATCATTGTCTCCATTAAAAAATACATTGTTAAAATCAAATTGGCGAATTTGTCATTGATTTTTCAATGCAATTGTAAAAATAATCCGAATAGTTGTAGATTTGATAACGGGAGCAAAAACTTGATCATAGTCAATGCCTTCTATTTAATGATTTTCTTTGACAACTAATTTTGCCTTATACTTCATGATTTCACCATTTGGATAGCGTTTAATGACAAATATCCGTCTGTAGCCTATCATTTTAGTGTTTGTAGGTGTAGCAACAATAGACTATGTATTGGTCTTGTATAGAGCATTTAGCTCTTCAATCATATCTTGATGCCAATATTCAGATTGTAAAGTTTGAGTCAAATTAGAGGAAATATTATTAATCAAATCAAGTTGAGAAGTTACCAATATGCGATATAACTTGGGTTTACTAATACCCGATTTCAATCTAGTTTGCATAGGATGATGATTGGGTTTAATATGAGGCTTAAGTACACTACCAAACTGTATCTCGATATCTAAGATAAAAATACTACAAGAATAAAGTTGATTATTAGAAAAAGAAGGATTAAATGAAGACAGTAGGGGTGTAGTTGGTGGAAACATAGTGTCTATAGGAAGAGAAATAGAATCAAGACTTTGATTTTTGTGAGAATGATTTATAAGTCCCTCATTCTCTTTGGTTGGTGTAGGTAAATTGTGAGAAGAATCAGAGGGTAAATTAAGGCTTGAATTAGATGGTACAGTGGAGGTGGTAGTGCCAAAAAAAAAACACAAAAGATGTATGAGAAAAATAGGTTTTGGTCTCAGGGACAGAATCAGTGGAGAATAATTCTGCATAAGAAAAGCGTTGCTAATCAAAAATCACATGGCGAGGGATAATGATTTTGCCAGACTTTGTAAGGAACTTATACCCTTTATCGTGAGGAGCATGTTCGAGAAAAATCAATAATTGAGATTTGAAATTTAATTTTGTTTGAGAATAAGGTTTTAAGCATGAAAAACATGCACAACCAAACACTCACAAAAATTCATAATCTGATTTTCTAAAGTGCATAAGTTCAAAAGGAATTACCAAGTTTATATTGGGAGATGGAAGACGATTGATGATGTATGTGGCTGAGAGGAAAGCATCATCCCAGTGAATTAAGCGAAGAAATGTTATAGCAAGCAATGACAAATCAGTCTCTGTGATGTGACGATGCTTGCGATCAACCCCTTCATTTTGTTGATGCGTATATGGACAATAATACCTGTGCTCAATGCCTTGATTAGCGAGATATTGTGTAAAAGTTTGTGACAAATACTCGCGCCCATGATTGGTTTGAAATCGCTTAAGCTTGAAACATGTATGCTTCTCTAACATAGTCTTATATTACAATAAAGCCGGAAAAGCTTGAGACTTTGAATGCAGCAAATATATACAAGTATACCTACTAAAGGTATCAACAAAAGAGATATAATAAGAGAAACTATGATATAAAATTACCAGAGCAGGTCTATAAATCTGAGTAAACCATATTTAAAGGAGCAGTGTGATTATATTTATCAAGATTAAGAGAAAGAAAATGCATCTTTGCATTGCAACAAAATTCACACACATTAGATGGAACAATATTAGAAGAGACATGCACATTGCATTTATTCGTTACACCCAGAATTGTTTTTGAGGAACAATGGCCTAGTCGATGGTGCCACAACTTATAAGAATCAGATTGTGCAAGAAACACCCTAGTAGGGGTGTTTATGACCCGGCCCGGCCCCGAACATTTTAGGGATTGATTTGGTATGATTTCACCGGGTTTAGAGTTGGATAAGGGTCTAAAAAATAGATCCGGTTATTATTTCGGGCCTGGTCAAGACGAACCCGGCTTCACCCGACTCATGTGCACCCTAAGGGAACTAAATATATATATATATATTTTAAATTAATTTCACTATTATGTTATATTAATTATAAGCTTATTGTTTTATTTTTAAACATACTTGTTGAATTAAAAAATTGATCAAAGAAGCATCAAATTAGAATTTATAGAAAAATTTAAGTTCAAATATAGATATCAACATTTTGGTAATAAGTTTCTTCTTTATAAATAAGTGCATCATAAATAAGTTTTTTCATAAATTATTGTTAAAGCTTTAAAGACCTGGTTTTCACCCGGTATAGTTGTGGTCCGAAAATGTTTAGGTTTTATCAGGTCTAAGATCGGGTTAGGGTCTAAAAATAGACTCGATGGATATTTAGGGTCGGGTATAAGTCAGGACAAACCCAATTTTCACCCAACTTATGAACACCCCTACACCCTATGTATATGATCACTAGAATTTAGATGAGTAAAAATATTATTTAGACTAGAACAAGGCACAACAACACGTTAAAACACATAAATTCCTTGTCTAGGTGTTTCTTGGAGTAGAACCTCCTGAGTTTCCTGAGATTTAACAAGGCAAAAATCATCATGGAATTCAAAATAATAGTTGTTATCAGTTGCAAAATTTCTTACACTAATAAGATTGTGTGCAATGTTAGGTGAATGCAAGAGTTTATCCAACAAGAAAGCTCTACGAGTATATATCAAGATTAATCAAATAATTTTTACCATAATGTGTAATACTCACACCTTTACCATTACTTAACATAATTTGTTCTGAGCCATTATATTCAAATGACGATAGCAAATTCTGAGCATCGCCAGTAGGGGTGGAAACAGGCCAAGTCAGGCCAGGCTTTGCTCTTAACAGGTCTGGCCTGTCATACAGTTGATTGGCCTGAGTCTGGCCTGCAGAAAATTATTTTTTAATAAAAATTTTTATATATAATATGTCATATATTTAATATTTATAAAAAACTTTAAACTTCTAACATATTTAAAATATACAAAAATATTTATAATAAAATATAATAAATTTAAAATATCTCATAATTTTATTAATAATAAATAATTATTTATATATTTAATTATATTTTAACAGGCCCAGGCAGGCCTGCCAGGCCTATAAGGCTAATTAGTAAGCCTAGGCCTGACTTATTAATGTATTAAGGCTTTTAAAAGAGCCTGGGCCTGTACCTATTTTATAACAGGCCAGGCCAGGCCAAACATAGGCCAGACTGCAGGCCCCTGGCAGGCCGCCTGACCTTTTTCCACCCCTAATCGCTAGTGACATGATGGCTAGCACTAGTATTAGATAGCCACATTGAATAAAAAAAATGTTGAAGGAGTAGCCAAGTATGTCCTAAGATTATGAAAAGTGGATGGTGGAGGTGGTGGAGCCTGAGATGGATTCATGGTAGATTGTTGATAAGAAGAATCAAATAAGTGGAAACAAGTCATTGCGATATTCGGTATGGCCAAATCGATAACACACTTGACACCGAGTCGTTGATCAAAATTGAAAAATCTGCTAGTACGGAACCTTCCACTGCGTCCTTTGCGTCCTCCAAAGGGTGGTCTTGAAGATCCTCTAACAAATTGATCTTGTGTATAGGTGTAATTTGCATGAACTACACCTAATTCAATTTTTTCTAAATCTTTCAAACATTGCTTCATGTGCTAGTAATAAACCTTCAATCTCAATCAAAGAAAGTGAATCAGATTTAGTCATGATGGAGGATATGTATAATGCATACTCCTCAGTTAGACATCTGGTTATGGTTGTGACATGATCATCAAGAGATAATACATGTCCAAGAGAGGCCAAAGTATCAACAACTTCTCTAATCTGTTTGAGATATTCTTTTGCAAAAAGACCTTATTTGCAGATTGTGTTAAACTGAACTTTTAATTGTTGAACACGAATTTTGAACACTTTAGCGAAATAATCTTAAATCTTTGTCCACACTTGATGACCATAAGCACAATCTAAGGCATGTCATGAAGCTGTCATCTTTCACTTTCCATTCGGTATAAGCAGCAGCTTCAGTTTCAGCAAGACATGCAGCTTCACTATCAAATTGAGTTAAAATTTTGGTTGCATCAAGATGATTACTTGATCTGTTTGCATTGATTACATGGAGAGCCAGTTGCTACCATGTGTAATGTGAATTTTCATTGAGTTTGTCAATGATGGAAATTGATAGATTGGTAGAGGAAAAAGAAGTAGTGGATGAGAAAGGGATTAAAACAGTCATGAATCTTGAACCTAAACTCTAAATACCATGATATAATTTGTGTATAAAGAGTAAAATTGCATGTGAAAATGAATTTTATAGAGTTGTATTATTGGTTGTCACTAGTTACTAATATAAGAGTAATATTTATACAAAAGATATTTTCTATTTCTTCAAGAAGACAACACATTTTTTTTATAACTAACCAAATTAATCTTATCACTATTCTTATATTATACTGGTATCATTATCAAGATGGGAATTGTTGGTAATTTTTCGAAAACATGAAGGACAATTAGAAATTGTCAAAACATTTTCAAAACGAAAAACTCAGTAAAGCGATTCAACTTTTTTTTTTTGTAATTTCAAAAAATGGGAATTCATTGGAACTAATTATCTTTTTTATTATTTTTTAAAAAAATAGAATTGACCCTTTTTTTATATAAAAAAAAACACAGGAGGCAAATTTTGATAGCGGTAGAAGTATATTATTTAGGGATGGCAATACCACCCGAACCTGTATATAATTTTAATATATAATATGTATAATATATGTAAAATAATTAATAAATGATTAATAATATTGTATCATATTTAAATTTTTATTTTAATTTATGTTATGTATGTGATCTGGTTATATAAATTTTGTAATTTAATTTTATTTATTGGATTTTAATAATTATAGGGATAGGTAAAGGCCGGGCAGGTACCTGCAGAGACGGATTAGGGTTCAATATTTTACTACTTGCGGATAAAAGTGAAACGAATTTTATACGAATTATTGTATGGCAGGACGAAATCAGATAAAACAAAAATCTGTCTCTACCCGCCCCGTTGCCACCCCTAATATTATCAGTAAAAAACTTGCCGGGAGAAATTTTAAAGTGCACCATATTCGAAAAAATAATTAAACTACACAATTTTTCTATAATTCACCTCAAACACAATCATATACAAATTAAAAATTTCTCAAAGCAATTGTCAAAATTTTAAAATAAACAAAAGAAATAAGAACCAGTGGAACCCATGGCGCACGCATCCAGTGCACGTATCCAAATATGTGAAAATTGAGAATAATAGAATGAGTAAATTTTGATAATAGTCTTAAAATTTACGTAATTATTCAATTTGATTTTTAAAATTCTGATTTTATTATAATAAATTTTTAAGTCGAGTTTCATATACTATAATAATTCCTAAACTTATTTTTGATGATCACCCAGCTGGGTTTGTCTTTAATAAGCTCAAGTGTTTTGAGCATTTGTGATGTGCACAATACATAAATTTTAAATAAGAAAAGTCTAGGGGTCAGCAATTCTATTGAATTTTGGCCAGCATGTAACCAGCAGAGAAATGTGAGCCATTGGATGAAATCTCATACCAATCTCACACCATCAAATCATCATTGATGGTTAGTTGATGGCTAACAATCACAAAAGTTATTGTCCCCCTAACATTGCTCTTTTAAATATGACTCACAAGGGGGTTTAATAATAATTATTAATTTTTTATATTTACTCAAATATTTTTAAAATTCATTGAGCCACCCTAATTTCTTTACCCCAAACTCACTGCACTCTCTTCTATACACCACTACTCTTGCACTCTCCTTTCTATACACAGAACCACTACCACCACCACCACTACTCTTCTCTGGATCTGTGCCGTAGCCGTCCAGCCCAGCAACTGCTGCCGTTCTTAGTCCCTCTCCCAGCGTCGTTCTTAGCCCCTCTCTCCGCGTCGTTCATTCTCGGTATCTCTCTTCGCGTCGTTCGTTCTCAAACTCGGAGCGCCGTCGTTCTCTTTGCCGTCGTCATGCACCCGCATCGTTATCACTCCTCAGCGGCATCGTCCTTAGCAAGTAGCGACGTAGGTCTCAGTTCCAATGGATCCTCAACCTCATGCATAAATTTGCTTCATTGATTTAATTCAATTTTTTTGTTTAATTTATCTTATTGTTCAATTTTTGTATGAATTTGCTTCATTGATTTCATTCAATTGTTGTTTTCTGGTTATATGTTTGTTCGAATTTTTTTTGTTCTGTTTATGAGGGTTATAAAATTTTGGAATTTGTTTTTATGAGTCTGATTTCAATTTCTGTGTTTATGATTCTATTTGTGATGTTCTAATTCTATGTTTGATTTGTTAATGCAGCTTAATTTTTTTTAGTGCATTTATGGTTCTACATATTTTGTAGAATATCCACATACATGATACATCCATTTGGTTGCATATTGATGCAGATTCGCTCCGCACTTCTAATCTGAGATGGACTCATTTGACTTGGGTGGTTACTGCTAGTGCCAAGATACATGCAGTGTGTTGGAGTTGCTGGATTATATATTCAATAAATTTTAGTTTCTAACATGTATCACTTTTTGCAATCAAACTTAGTCTGTGGTATTTTGTATTTCTAGTTATTAGAATAATGTAATGCAATGATGTACTTCTTCATATATCGTTTTAAATTGTTTTCAGAATAATATATTCCTCTTCAAATATCTTTATAAATATACTTTGATAAAGAGTTTCAATATAATCCAATCTTATTTTAACCAGAATTAGCTATTAACAAGGTTGCTCACTCGTCTGAATTAACCAAACTGTAATTAAGGAAGCGGAACATGATCTTCAATGACAACAGAATAAAACCATTCATGGATCCTATTACACCAAGCATAAGTTGAGTTGGAAAGTGAAAACTATGCCAAAAATTGACAAGATCATTTCAAATTGAAAGCATTACAACAAATTTCTTGCATATAGCCTAGTGAGGTATCATGAGTTTATATAAAAATTTAGATTTTTTACAACTATGCATGAATGTCTCTAAATTTTTTATAATTCTTCTTTTGTTTTCTTCCCTGAAAAAATTAATGAAGCTAACTGTTCCGTAATACTTCTTTTCTTTGACAAGATTGTGAGGAAATTTAAGCCACCACTTATGAAGTTATTGGAGTCTGTCAACATAGACCTCTGTTCCACTCTTTTGGTACATTACATCCATTTACATTACCATTATTTTCAGGGATGAGCATAATGCCGATCCATTTGCTGCTGTAGAATTTCTGGCTAAATATTGCAAATAGGCTGTGGTAACTTTAGGCAATAATGGATGCATTGCTAAACATGGCAAGGAGGTGCGTAAATCAGCAAAATTCACCATGTATAGGAGCATGGGACTAGTTATTTGCCAAAAATGTTTTTACTGTGTCATAATGAATGCATATTAGGCACATTATTATTATCTAAATTGGAAAATCGTTAAGATAAAGTTCAGGTTTTCTTGGTAGTTTTACATTTGTGACACTCGATCATAATATAATGTGAACTAGCTTAAAGCTCATGTGATTAATGATCTAATATCTATTTGCTATCATGAACTATGTTTCTCTTTCCATGTTAGGTGGTACGTGTCCCAGCCATAGGGGAAGCAAAAACTATAGATGTTACTGGAGCAGGAGACCTTTTTGCTAGTGGATTTTGTATGAAATGGTCCCTTGAAGAATGTTGCAAAATAGGTGCATGTAGTGGCGGATCTGTTACCCGCTCTCTTGGTGGTGAGGTGACATTAGATAATCGGCAATGGCTATACAAGCAGATGCAGATAAGAGATCTTCACATATGAAAAGTTCCAGGAACAAGATGCCAAATTGAATGCCTGCTATTTACTACAAAACATCCAGAATAAAAATCAAAACATTTTTTTTAATTATAGATTAAGTTTACAGTAATTATTGACATAACTGATAACATACATATCATAATCAGATCCTAGAACTAGAATGCCATAAACTTCAATTGCATTTGTATAAATATTAGATACCAACATCAAAATCCAAAATAATGGTCAAGCTTCTTTTTTCTATTTATTTGTTTGACTTTCTTAATAACCTTTTCTACTGAAGCAAAGAAACAACAAAAACAACCTCCATAGTTAAACAAGAACCACCATCAAAATCAGAACTAACCCATCATCTCCATTGCCTCCATGTCTACAGTAAACAGGTTCTGTCACAAGATCGATACCTCTTGGATATTGTGCAGAGCAATGGCCAATGCCAAATTAAAGCCAGAAGGCCCTATGGAGCGGAATCATGAAACAAACATCAAATGGAAGCAACATTAACAAGCATATCAGCAATTATAAAAGCAATAATTTAACAATTGTTAATAAAAGTTACAGTCTTGGAGATGCATATGAAATTTCTAAACACTCATCATGTTAGAGAAAGAATAAGATTAGGACATAATTCAAAGAAACTATCAGAAAAGCCATCTAACAATATCAATCCATGGCATGAAATTTGTTCTAAAAGGAAATTTTGAAAAATAAAAACCCTGTGTCATGAACAAGGGCCTCTTTCTTTTGATGGAACACTTGAGCAAGTGCTTGAAACTAAAAGGGAGAAGGGAAGGGGACACTAGTCGAAGAGCAAGATTAATCCCGTTCATAATATGAAGTTATTCACTATTCTAGGTTATCATAATCGTGCTTTAACCAAAAAAAGAAGAAGGGAAAATCGTAAATTTTGGGAGAGAGGAAGAACAGAAGAACGATTAATAGGTACTCACTAGTCATTTTTTCATCGTCGACAATCATGCAACCAAAAACGTGGATTACTTTACTGGGAAAGATCTTCAGCGGCAACAACCTTCGCTGAAACGACGGTTTTGTCACTGAATCTCTCTAATTTTATTATGGGGTAAATTTAAAATATCGAAATATTTGTGATCTGTAGTGTAATTTTTAATAAGTTATTTACAGATTAAATATAAATCATTAGATCTTTTATTAATTTAATCCAATGCTTCAGATTCAATGGTGTATCAGATAAGCTCAAAATTCTTGAGCTAATTTTAGACATCACCCAGCTGTAACAATGTTAATGTGTCATAGTATTGTATAAGGTGACTTCTGTGGTGGCCATATTTTGTGGTGGCTAAGTGTGACTATAATTGACTGACTAATAAAATTAGGATACATACATAAAAAACAGTAACTAATGTATCCCTTCAAAGTAAACAGGTAGTCCAAGAAACATCACTGCAATAGTAGAATAGTAATTACAAATTACATGTCTTAGAACGATTTTTTTTAATGAATTGGGCTTTGAGTGAAATGAACAATAAAAAGAAATGGAACTAGAGTGAAATATTCTAAAAATGTAGTCAAAATAAAAGAAAATAATAATTGGACATTCAGTAAATTAAATGGTTAGAATGTGGTTTAAAAAAAAAAGAGTTGATACAAAATAAAGTAATAAGCATTGTATCATATTATACAGTCCAAAAATAACAGTAAACATTGTAATGTCTAATGCTCAAAGGTTCTATGATAAACAACAATAAAATAGTAAAAATTATTAATTAAAATTAAAAAACCGCTACTAATAATATTATACTTATACAATTGCAAATCTTTAACATTTTTTTAATAAAGTAAAATGCATTTATGTATTTGTGATTAATGGTATCAGAAGTAATAATATTCATGGTGTAGCCAAAATAATTTAGATCAAAAGGTTTGAGTATTTAGAGATTAGGGATTATAATAAATTAAATTTAAAAGTTGTTAAGTTAAGAATTTAAGATTTAAGATTTAAAAGGTATATATATGATTCACGTTTTCATATCTAAATTATTTAATTTTATTAGTAATAAAATTAATGTACATTTTTTTATTGTTCTCATAAATAACAATCTTTACTTTTTTAGTGTTTAGTATAAAATTCTTTGCTTACAAGTTACAATAATAATTTTTTAACGATTTTCATGGTTCTTAAATATCTATGAAATATAAATAATGTATCATAGATTAAAAAATAACGGGATCATTTTATAGTTAGCATTTAGGATAATTAACTTAATCATTAGATTTTAAAATTTACCAACTGAGAGAGAATTTACTCTTTTTTGTAAATGTTAAAGACTTATAATTATATAAACATAGTATAGATTTTCACACTTCACTATTTAAGATTTTGTTTTACAAATGTTATCAATGGTAGCGACTTTCTTCATTTTAATTAATATTTTTACTTTAATATTATTACAAATGATAACAATTGTTTATAATAGATTCTTGAGCATTAGACATTACAATGTTTATTATTTTTATTTTCGTACTGCATACAATATTTACTACTTTATTTTGCATCATCTCTTTTTTTTTAACCAGTTCTAGGTATTTAATTTACTGAGTATTCAATTACTATATATTTCGTCTTACTTTGATACACATTTTTTGAAATATACTATTATAATTTTTTTTTTGTTGTCCATTTCACTCAAAGCCCAATCCATAAAAAAATGATTTTAGGACATGTGATTACCACTCTGCCATTATGGTCATATTTCGATTCTTAAAATTAATTATATCCTAGCCAACTTTTTCATACATGTATCTTAATCTTATTGGCCAGTCAACTATAGGTAACCTTAGCCACCACAAAACATAGTCACCAGAGAACTCACCATTGTATAAGGTAGTTAATTAAGTTGGTAAAATTACAATTTAAATTTAATTTACTTCCTCTTTTTTTATATAGTTTTAATTGATTCCTACCTCTTCATAATGATCCATTCTTCGTCTTCTCCAAAAATATTAAGAGAATATCACACTTAATGTGATCCAAAGCATAAGGAAAAATGAAAACTTTCTTAAACCGAGTTATATATTAAATTTTTACCGAGTTATATTAAGCGGATCAAGTTATATTCTTAAACTTTCTTCAAATCTATTATAAAATGGTACATATTACAAGGAACACCACAATTAGTCAACAATACATAATTAAAGAGAAATGGTTGGCTCATGAATTTTTGTTTGCACATGAAATAGAGCATTGACAAATTCTATAATATTTTTATTTGAGCTTCCACCTTCACTAACAGCTTCAATAGCCAAATTCTTCCATTGCATAGCATTGATCTTAATCTCTTTGCCCTTCTCATTTTCCATTAATTCTCTAATACAATACTCCAATGCTTCATTTCTCATAATCTTTTTGTCATCAACCATAGGTCTAATTCCCACTTTCCAAACATCCACAAGATACTTAGCATTTGTTCCTTGCAATAACCGGAACTCCTAAACTTAATGCTTCTATTGAAGAGTTCCAACCACAATGTGTTACAAAACACCCTATAGCTTCATGTGCCAAAACCTTTACTTGAGAGCACCATGTTACTACTAAACCCTTTTCTGAATTCTTTGCAAAATCTTTTGGGAGTTTAGCTTCTTCAGATACTCTAACCACCCATAAAAAATATTTTTGGCTATGTTTCAAACTATATGCTACTTCTTTCATTTGTTCCTCATCAAGTGAAACTAAACTTCCGAATGATACATAAACAACTGAATATTTTGGCTTATTGTCTAGCCATGTTATACATTCTTGGGTCTTGAATTGTGTGATATTATAGTCTTCATCATCTTTGACTCGTTTGTCCAAGAATATAGACGGTATGTTTGGTCCTATAGTCCTAAAATTGGACCAAATCTTCATTGTCCAATCAGTCACCTAAAAATAATTTTCAATCACTAAGTATTGTATGAAGAGAAAAAAAAATTATTGGAAGACTAAGTGAGCAACCTCAAAGAAATGGCTTAATTGATGAAAATTCATGAATTCTAACAGACTGACACACAAGAAAGTACGTGTAAAAATAGAAATTCACTATTTATATGTGAGAATTGATTTTTTTTTCTTTTTATAATTTTAAGATATTGAAAATATCAATCTTTTTAGTTAAGTCTTAAAATAATCTTTGAAATTAATAGTTTGTATTAATTTAGTTTTTGAGAAGATCACAATTGCACTATTCTAGTCCTTTAGATCAGAAAAAATGCAGTAAGTTCATTCTAACCATTTTCTGTTAAATGTGACCTAATGTTGTGAGGATTAACTTAGTGCAATTTTTTTTAATATGAAGGACTAAAGTAATGTAATTGGAATCTCAAAAATTAAATTGGTACAAATTGCCAATCTGTACTTTGGGGTTAACTCATTTTTTTTTTTCTTTTTAGTATTATAATACAAAAAAGAACATTTTATTTAAGAAAAAATATAGGTAAACAATAAAAATACTAAACAATGTGAACAATGAATATGTCAGATGTTCAATTCAATAAATATGCAGATGACTATATTCATTATTTTTAATTGGATGGTTTTTTTTTTATTTATTCATACACAGTTAACCATGGCTGAATGTTCAAATCACTAGGTATGCAGATGGTTATCCTAATGTTAAGATTTAGGAGGTAATTTAGGAGTGGAGTAATTTTTTTACTTTATTGGGTCAATTCTAGAACTCATTGTTCACATTGTATATAAAAGTCATTGTCTATCTAACAAAACCTTTTATTTAATTTGAGGCGATTTTGTGAAAATTTAAGAGAATATTTAACAAGTTTAAGATGCTATATCACAATTTAATTTGTGTTATAAAACCCTGAAAACATTCAAAACTTGATGAACTGCTAATTAATTACCTGTTTCTCCAGCTCATAGAAGCTATTGCAAAGGACCCAATCAGCTTTGTCAATGTTTGAAAACTGATCCCTTAGCATTTGAAGAAAATCAGGATCTTCCTCATGGTTAAAGAAGAAACAAGGCATTTCACTATGTTGAAGTTGTGGCAACATGGGAAGTAACGAAACCTCATGATCATGTCTCAGTTTTCCAATATAGACATGGTAGCATATGGCATTTATAGGTAGATTCTGAGTGAGAAAAACAGCACCGACCACACCAAATTTTTTTGCAACATCAAGTGGCCATGTTAAGAATGAATCATAGACTATGCAATCTACAGGGTACCCTGTTCTAGCATGATTCTCTAGAAGCTCACCAAGATTTTGTGGCCCCACTTGACCAAAACGCTCCAAATAGACACTTAAATTCAGTGCTTCTCCATGCCTACCATTATCAAATCCATCTGAAATTGTCTCAAGTGAAATTGAATGTGGCAAATTCAGATTATTCTCTATGTTCTTGAAGTAGAATAGGGTGGTGACAAGTGTCACTCTTACACCTTCATGTTGCAAGCGCTTAGAGAATTGAATCATGGGATTCATGTGACCTTGTGCTGGATATGGTAGCACCACACAGTGCATAGTTTTTCTCATGCCTATTCTATTTTCCATTAATTTTTCCTCTCTGGGTTTGAGCTATTCAAGGGTCAACCTATGAATTAGAATACTTAATAATACAGCACAAATGGATAAATTAGTGAAAACTTGTAAAACAAGTTAAGTTGGTATGATATTTAAATAACAGGACTTTATAATCAAACTTTAATTAATGGACAATGACAGTTTTGGCCAAAAACTTGTTCATTGATTTCTCAAAGGAATGAGAGTAGTAATTATCTGACTCTAAAACTTATTTTATAATAATTAAAGTGGTACATTATTTGCCAAGGAAACAACCACAACAAATAATTAAATAAGTAGTGGTTGATTCAATAACCTTTTAAACTATTCACAAATTCTATAATATTCTTATTGGAGCTTCCACCTTCACTAACAGCTTCAATAGCCAAATTCTTCAACTTCACAGCATTAATCCTAATCTCTTTACCCTTATCACTTTCCATTAACTCCTTAATACAATCCTCCAATGCTTCCTTCCTCATAATCTTTTTCTCATCAACCACAGGCCTGATCCCCACTTTCCAAACATCAACAAGGTACTTAGCATTTGTAGCTTGATCTGACCATTGAGGCACAGCAATAACAGGAACACCTAAACTCAATGCTTCTAATGTAGAATTCCAACCACAATGTGTTACAAAACACCCAACAGCCTCATGAGACAAAACCTTTAGTTGAGAGCACCATGTCACTACTAAACCCTTTTCTGAATTCTTTGCAAAATCTTTTGGGAGTTTTGCTTCTTCTGAGGCTCTAACTACCCATAAGAAGTATCTACCACTATCTCTCAAACCATAAGCTACTTCTCTTATTTGTTCTTCGTCTAGCGGAACCAAACTTCCGAATGATACGTATAGAACGGACCCTTTTGCCTTCTTGTCTAGCCAATCCATACATTCTTCGCTCTTGAATTGTGTCACACCGTATTCTTCATCATCTTTAAGGCGTTTGTCTAAGAACATTGATGGTATGCTTGGTCCTATAGTCCTGAATTTTGGCCAAATCTTTGTTGTCCAATCAATTACCTACGAGCAATTTTCAATCACCAATCATCACACATTGAAAAAACATATACACAGAAGACAAGGTGAAAACTCATATGCAGTTATTTTGTGTGCACGTAACATTTTTTATGAACGAGAATAACAATCAATCAAGAATTGTTAAATAGGATAACTAAATCAAATCTAAAACTAGTAAACTCAAAATTTCACAAATTAACTTGAAAATTGGAAAGGTTCAATTAATATAGGGATCTGCAAGGGCTCTAAGTTCTAACACACAACAAAGAACTATTAAAACATGCAAAATCATAGTACTGCAAGAAGGGAGCAGAAATCAGAACACCAAATAAATAAGTAGTTGTGTAAAGCTGCATAAATTAATTACCTCTTTCTCCAACTCATAGAATGCATTACAGAGCACCCAATCAGCCTCATGAATGTTAGAAAACTGTTCGACAAGCATCTCAAGAAAAGCAGGATCTTCTTGATAGCTAAGGAAGAAAGAAGGCATGTCCCTATGTTGAAGCTTTGGTAACATAGGAATCAAAATCTCATCCTCAGTAAGTGGGGCCCTAAGCTTTCCAATATGAACATGATAGTAAACACTATTCACAGGCATATTCTGAGTAAGATAAGAAGCACCAGCTATACCAAATTTCTTAGCAACATCAAGAGCCCAAGGCATGAACGAATCATAGATTATGCAATCTACAGGGTACCCTGAAATAGCACACTTCTCTAGAACCTCACTTAAAGTTTGTGACCCTCTTTGAGCAAAAACTTCATTATAGACAGTGAGTTTGAGTCCCTCACCATGTCTTCCATTGTCAAACCCATCTGAGATTGTCTCAAAGGACATTGAAGGTGGGAAATTCTCCAAGCTTTTGCCGTAGAATAGTGTTGTGACAAGTGTCACTTTTACACCCTCATGTAGCAAACGCTTGGAGAATTGAATCATGGGGTTTATGTGTCCTTGTGCAGGGTATGCTAGCACCACACAGTGCACTGCTTTGCCATTTTCCTTCTCCATTTTCTTTCTTCACACTCACTAACTCACTCTTTTTGTTCTTCTCCTTTTGCCTTTGACCTCTTTGGGATTTTGGGCTATTGGGTTATATGCTTAAATATAATATGCATGAGCAGAGTACTGAGTCAAATTGTATACTTTCAAATTTAATTAACATCAGGAAAAAGAAAATTTAGTTTCTTTTCAAAGAAAAAAAGAAAAGTTGAAGTTTACAACTTTAATCTTTTAATAAAGAGTGAACACCGATTCGTGATAATTACCTCAAAAGGATTACAGATCTTTGACAAAAAAAATAGTTTCTGATTTTTTTTGGACATATGCCAAAAAAAAATAATATTAACTTTTTTTGGCACAAAATTACAGGAGCTAATCAGTCTCATAAAAATAAAATTTAGGGATCAGATTAAGTATTTTTTTATCAAGAACTTAGTTGTCTTTTAAAATAATTGTCTCTTTAAAATTTTTTCTCTTTAATAAAAAATCAAGATTGTCGTAATTGAACCGATAAAACTCGAGATTAAATGGTTTAAAATTTTAATTAAAGTTAAATTTGGATCAATTATGCTATATTTTAGTAATCAATTTTAATTAAGTTGGTATAATAATTTATTGGCGTAAAAAATATTATTTAAAAAAAACGAGAATGTAAGAACAAGAAGAAAAAAACAAAGACTTGGTCGAACCTTACAAAAAAAATTATTTACATAGTATTTTTCATTTTGATATAAGAAAATAATATATTTTTTTATAATTATATGACGTATACACAACAAATGATTATTAAAACAGTTTATTTATATATAATACATATTAAAATAAAAGATATATAAAAAATAAATTAAATAATATATATTAATATATTTTATATAAATAATTAATTTTTTTTTACACAAAATTTTTAATTTGTATAAAATATATACAATGTAAAAGATTGATTTTTTAACAAAACTTATACTCGTTAAATTTTTTCAACGTCTTTATTAGTCTTTTACCCGATTTATCGTCAATATATTTTACACTAATCTAGATCGGCAAAATATCCATTTTCGATTAATCCTATTGAACCAATTGATTTGGTTTGATTCTCGCAACACTGAAAAAAAAAGAATATTTAAGTATAGGTATAATACAAATGGACAAATTATGTGACGCAATATCTGACGCAAATTACGGGGGGAAACATATGATTAACTAAAAAAAGAGAGTAATTAATGATTCCATATGTGCATGTCATTTTCACATGGATATTTATTTATTTATTTGATCATATTCATGGTCATCACTAGCTACTTCGCTCAACGAAAAAAAATTTGGTCAACAAAGATGGGCTAGACAACTTGGATTTAATATTTAGAGTTTGACTCTTCTAAAATTATATTATTATTTAAAAAAAATATATTATTAATTATCATTAAATTAAGATAGTAAAACTCATAGTTAATAAATATTATAAATTCAAAGATAATTAAAATATTACTGTATTATTTTACTAACATTAATATTATTACTTTAGAAATTTTTTTTTTCTAATATTTGTGTTGTAAGCAGATAGAGTTTGAATACCTTTTGAGTTCTAATTTGCATACATGGAACTACTGGCATATACTATATGACATCATTATTAGAATATATATAGTATTTGATTACAATCAATATTATTTTAACATATTAAGTGGTCGATCATATATACGTATAATATATTTTTTTGCTGTGTCATGTGATTCAAAGCTTCTGCATTTTTTGTTTCGGCTTATATATAATATATCTCACTAGATGATTCTTTCTTTTGTCTTATCTTTTGAAAAAAGTTTATTCATACATGGAAAATGCAAAATAGATTACTGGGACAAAGAAAGGCCAGTTTCATACACATCATAAGCTGAGCATATCTATGCACGCCAAAATTTTTGTGGCTTCGTCTCATTTATAATTTACCTTGGAATTTATTCACCATAATAATTTCAACAACAAAGCTACAACGGAGTGTTGATGTTATTATTTTTATTTATAAAGGATAGGGATATATATTGAAAAAAGAACTAGGAGAAAAATTAGAATTACAAATATGAAGTGTAAAAAATATTTTTATCCGAATATTAAATTATTATTAAGATAACACAATGATATAATTTAATTATGAATTTAATAAAAATATTCTATAGTGTTTGATAACAATTCATATTCTCACAACATTTTTATGACAACTTCCACACTCACCTCTAATAATATCATTTACTTGCCTTTTTTTCCAGCTCATAAGAAAAGGTATGACAAAGGATCCAATCAGCTTTCTTCAATAACTGAAGAAAAGCAGGATCTTCTTCATAGTTAAAGAAGACATAGGGCAATAAAGGCCTATCCCCATATGATAAGTTTTGGAAACTTGCCAAGGAAAATCTCATCCTCAGTGACTGAAGTCTTAGAGCTTCCAATGTGCACATGGTAGTCGATGCTATTCAGTATTCACAGCCAAATTGAGTTAGGAAAGTCACCAACTATGCCAAATTAATGGGCCGCATTAAAGGCCCAAATCATGGTGAACCATAGATTATGCAATCTTATGGGCCTGACCCATTAAAATATTACAAGAGTAATATTAGGTACCAACTTTTTTTTTTCCAGTTATACTTGAACAAAAAATAGGAGGAGACATCGGACTCGGGCGGCAGTGAGGGCATCTTGGCGTCGGTAGGAAGGAGATGTTGTTGGCCACCATCGTGAGGGCGGCTTGAGTATGCTGTTCATCGGACGAGGAGATCCGAGCTCCTCCTCCATAGCTTCAATGGCAGCCTCAGGTACTGGGTCTAGCTTCTAAATATTAAATTATAAACCTAAACACTAAAATTAATTATGGTCTATATTATGCATATATATTTATAATTAATTTTAGTGACTAATTTTAATATATAAATAATATTTTTTGAATTAATTAATATTCATTAACTAAAAATTAGTTACTTATATGTTTTATTAAAATGTTTATGTGACAACTATGAATAAGGTGACATGTAAGGCTCATAATAGATAAGGTAAGATAGAGTTTGGACTCTACTCTAATTTTATCTGCGGGTTAAAAATTTTTCTATCATACCCTATTTGTGGGTTGAGAATTTTTCAGTCCTAACTCTATCCACATCTAAAGTTCTAAATCCTATCCTACTCGACTCTACCCACAGAAAAATAAAAAATTTTAAACAAATATAAAATTTAACCATTTCAAATTTCATACATATTAACAAAATAAAAAAATAAAAAACTAAATTTAAATTAAAATTAAAAATAATAAAATTTTTAAAAAAATTAACATAAAATTACAAATAATATAATTATCAACTAATTTTGTGGTTATTTCAAATTTTTATAAAAGAAAGATTATGGTTCAATACTCACTTTTTTCGCTACATACAAAATTTTTACATATATATTATATAATATATTAGAGGTGCAGATAGGATAAGGTAGGGTATACCCTGAACCCATACCCTATCCTATCCGTAGACAAATTCGCATCGCATTCTATTCTATATTAAAAATTCTACCCGAATGAATTAGTCTGTATTAAATATCTGCAAATAGAGTATAAATTGCCAGCTCTAGTGACATGAGACAATCTGCCATCTTAATCATCACTTTCAATAACAGAAATGAGTTTACTTCACATATATTCACTTAATAGCGTTATTTTGTCATATTTTCAATTTTAAGAAAAAAAAAATTTTTTTTTAAGGAAGAAAAAGCTCAACACATCAAGCTGAAGCAACTGGAAATCAAGTAACAAAAATATCAAAGAACAACACGTCAATCAACAACTCAAAAGTAAAGGAATCTCTAATCATCTTCGGTATTGCCATCAACAATTAAAAGATTCACCACCACTTCACTCGTCGAAAAGCATAAAGGATCTATTTATAATTTTCACCACACCTGAGCCTTGATTATTGAAAATTCTGTCATTCCGTTCTAGCCAAATTATCTAGATAACAGCAAAGAACCCAATCAACCACCGCTTCCTCTCATTCTTTCTTTGTGAAGCATCCATCTAACTCTCAAAGTGTTGCTTTAGGTTACCTAGCATAGTCCATGTCCTTCCAAGAGCAAAAAGCCAAGCACACCACACGTGTCAAGTGAGCTCACAGCCAATAAACAGATGAAAAGCAGACTCAATAGACTTATAACATAAAACATACAGGTTATCTTGTAAGTCAATAACACCTAATCTGCAAAGCCTTTCCTTGGTGTTCACCCTCTCAACCAATACAAACCAAGCAAATAACTCGACCCTTGGCGGGACAAAACCCCTCTAAATAGCACTCATGAAGGTATAGCTTGTTATTTTCTCTGAGAGAACTGCTTCCTGCATCACCTGCATAAAGAAGTTAGTCGAATAAATGCCAGTTTTATCATATTTTCAAACCATTGTGTCCTCTCTCTCATTTGTTAGCCGTACTACCTGTAAGACTTCATGAAGTTGGTGCAAGAGCTCCAACTCCCATTGAAATAACTCTTTCTTCCACTGGAAACTCCATATCCACTCTAACTCATCCCAAAAACCGCAGTCCCCTATAACAGATCATTTAAGGTTTGATACCGAAAAAAACCTTGAAAACATATCTTTTAAGATACCACTAGGTAGCCAGACATCCTTCTAAAATCGGACTGTTCTACCATTTCCTTCCTCCATAGACAAGTCTCTGGTCATCTTCTACCTTATATGTGGTTCCCAAATTTAAAGCTTACAAATATCCTTTCAAGAATCTCCTTTCGTAGGAACAGGCTGGCTACACATCATCTCAAAAGGATTCATGTTATTACAAGAGCACACAACTCTCTTTTATAATGAGCAGTCCTCTTTCGAAAACCTCCACCACCACTTAAATAGAAAAAAATTATTATCTTTTAGAATTATTTTTTTTAACACTTAAATTTATT
>NC_029775.3:113395607-113416062 GCF_000817695.3 Arachis duranensis
AGTTTAGCTGACCTATTTTACTTAAGTTAAATGTGATTTAATTTTCTATTACTATTTTCGAACCCAAATAAGTGTTTAATACTAATTCCACCGATATGGATAAAAAGAAATGATTGAAAACATCTTGAATTTAGTTAAATTAAAACTAATTGTACTAAAACTATCGCTAGCAATACCTAATCTTTCTTTATTTAATTAAGAAAATTTATAGTAGAAAAGATAAATTAATAATACTTGGATGTTTTCTTATGGAAACTAATTATTTGAAGTCAAATACAATTGTAAAAATAGACATTTTTTAGATAGTGTACAAGATGTCTCTACTATGAGTTGTGAGATGGATTGGAGACTTGCGAGTCGAGGCGGACGCCGGATTATCTAATTGGAGCAATGGGGGTGGGTACCTGCAAAGACACTCCAATGCTCAAGTTAGAATGGATCTAAGAGGTATAAGGTGTGAAGAATGAATGAATACCTGAGAGGGCCTGGGACTCCACTTTATATAGGCAAGGGTAATTATCTTATCTTATCTTATTTGGTTAAGATAAGAGAGGTATTTAAATTTGATTGTTGGTTAAAAGCTCTAGTGGGTCGGTTTCAGACTTTCTAGAAAGGCAAAGCAGGTCATACCCGGGTAACCGAGTTCGGGGACCGTTCCGGGTGTAGGATCGTGGGCCGAATCCGTAACAGTTACCTCCGGAGCAAGAGAGTGAGGGTGCTCAGTCTCATTGCTGGATGAACTTTTTCCTCGCCGTTGTGGTTTGGCAAGGAGATTGTTGTTTGATTTTTCTGGTTGAGATCGAGAATTTGGAGAGTTCCTGACCATTTCATGGTCAGACGAGAAGCGCGTTATTTGGATGTCTTATCATATGCCAAATTTGATGATCGTTCCGAACAAGAGCGCGAAGATCGAGTCTAAAACAGATAGTAATAATATACCTAAACTAATGCAAATAGTATCAAATAATTTATTCAATTTTAGCTTGACTTAGCTAAATTATATTAAGCCAACTGGATGAAGGTTGATTTTAAAGCGCTCCATGGTCGTGCTCTAATTTTATAAGGATAAAGGTTCTTCTACAGCCTATAAACATAAATTCTATCACACCTAAATACAAACAATCATGTAACTGAAATGAGTAATCAAATGATATAAGAACGACCTCTAACTCGTCTTTCTAATAAAATTAACGTATAGTTGTTGTTTGAAAGTTGTACACTTGTATTAAGCCTTTTTATGATTTAAAGAAGATTTTTGAAGAAAATCAATGGTGTAGCCTATAAAATAAGATTTTGTATTAGCTACATATACATTAGTTTTTTTTCTATTGGTCCACCAAAAAAGAAAAATTTTTGGCCAGCAATTTTTAGTATTTTTTATTATTATTTAATCAATATACATATTAAATTGTCATTTTACTAATTTATGTGTGTAAATTCTAAAAAATATGAATAGAAATTATATTAATTTATGTGTATAAAATTTTAATAAATAAATGTATAAATTATATATTTTTTATATACAAACCATCTATAAATGTGAATATATATTATTGCTGGCTGTGTAACATTGTTCCCAAAAAAATATTTTTTCAAAATATGATGAGATTCTTTAATCTAGACAAGCATGCATCAAAGTAAGGTAAGGATAACTTAATATGATTTTGGGATGATGTAGATTAGTCTAAACGAAGAGTTAAGCTCTAAATTAAAGTAGTCTTTGAAATTATTAAAAGTGCATTATATTATTAGTCTTTGATCCAATTTTTTGTTAACAGCGTGTACTGATATGTACTATTAGTGAAATATGTCACTTTATAATTTGGACACGTGTAATAGTACGATGAAGATCGCTTAGTAACATGTGGATGGTATGTTGACGTGGACGATTGTACCATGTATTACAATACTATTTAACCACGTATCATTTTGTACTATGTGTCACAACATTATTCGTCCACATATCATCATATGTTATGTTATTATTGTAAATGTATTAAATTGGTCTCTAACTTTATATTAAGTGATTCATTTTAATCCATAAAATTAAATGTCGTGCATCAAATTAATTCCTTTACCAGTTTTTTTATTTTTATTTTTTATAAATTCAAAATTCTCAATATCTTTACACACTAATTAAATTTTATTTTCTCTACCCCGATTCTCACATAAACCAACTTAAACTTTTATTGATTTAGGCATGAGAGCCTTTTGTAAGTAATTTCGAATACGGTCTTGGAGTACATAAAGACAGTTTAAATACTCTCCAATATGTTATCTCTTAACTCTTTCGTCTAGTCTATTTATACACAATTAGTTTTAAGTATGTCTGGTAATAATGATCATGTTATTCAATAAAAGAATTATATGATTGATTAAAAAAATATATTATTTAAGTCCAAAAAATATATATTTCATAAGAACCTAAAAATTTAAAAAAATTGTGTATTTTGATTCTGATTTCTTCTTAAAACATGCATATTTTTTGACAAAAATAATAATAATATGTTAAATCAATCATATAATTTTTTTTTTATAAAATAACATTTATATATTACAACATTTATTAATATTAAATTATTGTAAAAAATTATATAATTAAAATTAAAATTTTAAAAAATATTTTATATAAACACTTGTATTTAGATAACATGTGAAAAAAATAGAATTATAATTAGTGTATCTAAATATATTGAGAATTTTGAATTTGCAAAAAAAAAAGAAAAAAACTAGTGAATGAAAATGTACAACTTTCAATTTCTGAAATTAAAATGAATCATTTAATATAAAGTTAATGACCAATTTGGTGCATTTACAATAATAATATAACAAATGACACGTTAACGAATAATATTGTGATATGTGAAACAAAATGACAAGTGGCTAAATAGTATTATAACACGTGACACAATCATCCACGTCAGCATGTCATGTATTACTAGACGATTTGTCATTATATTATTACACATATTCAAATTACGAAGTAACACGTGTCACAAATAGTTCATGTTAGTGTTTCGTTAATAAAAAATGGGTTAAGAATTAACATATCGAACATTTTCCAATTTCAAAAATATAATTGATGCAATTAAAATTTCATGAACGATTTTAACTTATGACACAATATTAGAAAAGTAGCTTAAATACTTAACTCTCTAAATAAATTATACATATATAATATAATATTACTCTCTCTCTCATACACATTGACATGACATTGTTAACAAACATTAATTCAAAGGTGGAAACTCAGGTGTAATCGACTTCACGTGAAGTTAATAACTGAGAGCGGTTAGATAATTTAACTGATTTGACTAAATTTTCATCTAACGGCGGTTATCATATAGTGGTGATCAAGTTTGTTCTATTTTAGAAAAAGATATATTAAAAAAAAAGTGTGCTTATTATTATACAGTTATTGTGCAGTAAAACGCAAACCCTAGCAGAGCATTATTGTTGACCACTAGAACACATAAAAAGGGTTCCTAGAATTAAAAAAAAAAAAAGAAAGAAAACATTAGAAGGGCTTCATTATTTGTCATCCATTTCTGAAGTAGGAGTAGCTTTTCATTTGCTCTTTCTTTCACTTGTTCTTCACTGTAATAGGAACCTGCACACTTCCCAAATGCTACATACACAACTTAACCCTTTGGCTTATTGTTTAGCCATTCTACACATTCTTCCCTATTGAATTGTCCAATGTCATAATAATAATAATCTTGCTTGTCCAAAAGCATAGATGGGATAGATGGACTTGTCATTCTAAATTTGGGTGAAATTTTTGTTTTTCAATCAAACTAATTCTAAGTCAAGATATTGAAATTGTTAGATAAAAGTACATAAATATTTATATATTTTTAATATACATGTCAACAAATTAAAATTTATTTGGGACAACAACAATAAAATTCTAAATTTTTTATTTATAAATTTTTTAATATTAAATCATAAAACTATTTATTTTAAAGTTTATTCTATCTTGAATACTTCTTTCTCACATAAAGTAATATGATCCAATCATCTTTTTCAATGTTAAAAAATTGACCCACGAAAAAAAATCAAGAAAAATTGGATCCAATCCTATCATAGTTAAACTAAAGAAGAAAGAAGGCATGTCTTGGCATTGAAGTTTGATTGAAAGCATAGGAATTGAAATTTCATGGTCAACGAGTAAGAAAAACAGCACTACTATACCAAAAGATGGCCCAAGTAGTCATGAATGAATGGTAAAAAGGCAAAAACCTAAAATACTAAGCTTCTAAACGAGATTAGAAAGACTTTTTAATTTGGGCCAACTTGCAAAAATCGATTCAAATAGACACTAAATTTTTGTGACTCTCGAAACCTTCTTAGATGAAAAGAAATGGGGTGAAACCTTTTGTATTATATTGAGTAAACTCTGATTTATATAAAAGAGTTAAACTAACTTAATCAACTATGACTAAGACTAACTATTAAGTAATTAGCTAAATCAAATAAAATCAAATACCATAAAACGTAAATAAAATTCATACGAATAAAATCAAATAAAAATAAAAAAATTTCAATTTGTTAGTGATTGAAATAAATCTGAACGATTTTGATGAAAAAAATGGAACTAAAAAATTATGAAAAAGTAGGAAGAACTACAAAGAATGACTGTGAAGATAATAGTTACTAGTATCATTCTTATAGAAGAAAATGAAGGGTAGGGTTGGTAAAAAAGAAATATTTTAGTTTCTCCTAAACATGAAACGTGAAACATGAAACGCAGAAGCTACAAATTTGAGCTTCTCCTAAACGTGGATTCAGAGGCAGAATCAATTCTGCGTTCACAAAGATAAAAATTGTCAAACATCAAAGTGAAACTTTCAAGAAGTTCAAACGGACTTCTCTCCTCTCCAACGTGTTTACCAAACACACCCTAAGTTGTATGTTCTCAACTTGAATATGAGAAAATGAAATTGAATATTGGCAAGTTGGTGCTTTGTAGTATCGTGAATGAACTTGATTAACCTTGCTTCAACCTTCTCCCAAATGAAGTTTATCTCCACGTGTTTGGATCTCTCGTAGAATGTTGGGTTAGCTGCCAACTGAATAATTGAAATATTATCACAAAACATCATGGCTGAGTTGAGTTCAATGCCAAGGAACCTGAATAGACCGAAGGTTTTTGTAGAACGAGAATAATGAACAGTCACTTTTACACTACCTGGAACCATTCTTCTTGAGAGTTGAGTATTGTTGAGTTTAGAAAACAATAATATTTTTTTTGATAATGACAAACATATATTTGATTGAGTTTAAAGTCTAAAAGTTTTGTAGGCTCATATTAGAATTAATATTGGTAATAGTGAACTAAACACTCTCAGTAAAATTGTTTGGAATTTTGAAATGAACAAGAGCTGCTGCAATCTTGGCTTAACAAAGACATTCATAAAAGTTTATTGCTGTTGGTTTTCTGGCAAAAGAAATTGAAGCTAGAGCTTCACCATTTCAGACTCAAGTTAATCTTTGTAAGGAAGTCTAAATGCTAACAAGTCCAGCAACATAGTTCATTCTTGTAGAAAAACTTTTTGGTGCTGCTGCTGAAATTTTACCCAAAAATGATAAAGCGAAAGTCAAGAAAAAAGTGATTCACTTTTGATTAAGCATCAAAGAGGAAAAGGAGAAAAAGTGAAATAATGGAGGCAAAATCAAATTAATGGAGCTATGAATCAAATCAAAGGGTTAATCTAGTTCAGAAGAAAAAAATTGCATTGTTACTTCTCTTGTGCAAGTCAAATGGTTTGATGAAGCTACCTCTTCTCTGCAATTACAATTCGGGTAAGAAAAAAAAATAGAGGTTGTTTTTCTGATTCACATCCAAGGATTGAGAATAAAACTTGAGGTCAAAGTTCAAGATTAAGGGTATTGATTTGGTAAACATATTAAAGATTTCATGACATTGACATTGCTACTGTTGCTGCCCATTTTTTCGGTGACTTGTGTCATTCTACTCTGATGTTCTACCCTAATTTTCTGTTTAAATTTCTTGGGAGAAGAAAAAGAACTGAGCTTACTCTTTTCACAAGTTCAAGCTTTGGAGGTATTACCCCATACAAAAGAGAATAATTAGCCAAGAATTAAGGTAAAGAGAGAACCCAAAATTCTGAGTTAACCTAGCACTCTCACCACTCAAATCTAAAGTTTTGGAAGCAATGTACGTACACTAAAGGGAGCATTATTCCATCAAAATAGAAGGTAATATTTGAGAATTCTAAAATCGGGTTATGCTTATAGCTTTCAAATTATTTTATTTCTTCTCCTTTATGATTTTTTATTTAATATTTTGGTTCTTTAGGTTTATCTTTTTTTTTGTTTCATTCAATGGAAAAAAGGCATGAATGTGAAGATTTAGAAAAAAGTCTGAGAGATTCCTTGCTAAGTTGGGTGAGCACTTAGTGTTGAGAGTTTAAGGAGTGAATCTAGCCAAATCAAACATGGTTAGAAGTTTGGTTTGTCCCCGATAGAATTAGTAAGAATCTTTGAAAATTGATGAATGTAGTCTTTTAAAAGATAGTGAAAATTCTACCATAGTTATGGTGAAAACTAGATGTAGAGCACATTGCACAAAGTAGTTGAACTAAGATGCATGACTGTATATTTCTTTCTTCTCTATTCTGTTTTCGTTTGTTTCGTTACGAGACAAAATTAAATTGTCTCCTGCATAATTCATATTGCAGACATAGTAGAATCTGTTTTACTGCTCAAGTTTAAAAGAAAAAAAGAGGATATAAATTCAACCTCCCCTTTTTTAGGCCATTGAAAACCTTCAAGTATAATTTATTAAACCACTGCCTCGAGGCTTGTCTTAAAGCATAAAGAGAAAGTCCTTGTTGTTTTCGTTGTGGATGTCCTAAGGGAAAGTCCATGTATACTTCCTCATCTAACTCACCATTGAGAAAAGCATTGTTTATGTCTAGCTGCACTAAATTCCATTTCTTAATTGCTGCAACTGATAGTAGAGCCCTCATTGTGGTGACTTTGGCAACTGAGCTAAATGTGTCTTTGAAGTCGATGCCAACTTGTTTCGCAACAAGCTTAGTCTTGTACCTTTCTGAGCTACCATTTGCCTTTAACTCTGCCTTATAGACGCATCTGCAGCCTATGACAGTTTTATGAGCAAAGTAACTAACTCCCAAGTGTGATTAGCTTCTAAAGCATAAAGTTCCTCTTTCGTGACCTGTCTCCATTCAGCATGTCTCACCACTTGATGATAAAATTGAGGTTTAGAAATAGTGTTTGCAAGATTAATAGATGCATGGTAAGTATGGTTCAGCCTTTGGTTGCTAATGTAGTTGGTAATAGAGTATGGGAATTTGTGGTGTAGATATAGTCATTAAGGTATCTAAGAGGTTGAGATTGTCTAGTTGATCGCCTAAGATGAGGAGGAGTTACTGGTGTATTGGGATTTGGAGCTGTGAGATTATGATGGTGACATGTGAGAAGGTGGTGGGGTTATTGGTTCATGTATGCTGGTTGAGAGAACAAAATCAGTAAACAAATCAATGTTATAGTGGCTATGAGGACTTTGGGTAAATGGCATGGTTTCTTCATGAAGTATAATATCTTGGCATATGAAAAACTGCTTTGTCTTCAAATTGTACAGTCTATATTCCTTGTAGCCAATGAGATATCCTACAAAAATTGTGGGATCAGTCCTTAGGTGAAATTTGGGTCTAGATTGAGAGTTTGTGGTAGCATAGGCGAGATAGCCAAAGACTCGCTAGGCTTTGTAGTTGACTAGTTGGGAACCTTTTTGAAAAGGATCTCAAATGTCGATTTCATATTTAATAGTGGGGAGGGAGTTCAATTGATAAAAAATGTGGGAGTTGTGACACATTCCCCCCAAAGTACTTAGGAACTTGAGATTGAAAGTATAGAGCTCTAGCGACATTTAAGTAGATGCTAATATTTTCTTTCCACCACAACATTTTATTGTGGTCTGTAAGGACATGAAAATTGATGCGTGATTCCTCTTTCTTGTGAAAAGTTTGTAATGGCTAGTTCCCTTGCATTATCTTACCTGAAACACTTTGTCTTGCTACTGAATCGAGTCTCTATTAAGTAATAAAATTGTTTCAAACAATCTGCAGCTTCAGATTTATTAGATAGCAAGTATATTAATGTAAAGCGAGTTGCATTATCAACTATGCTAAAAAAAGTATTGTTTGCCATTATATGTTGAGATACGAAATAGTCCTCATACATCACACAGTGAACAAGATCAAAAGGGTGCAATGATAGATTATTATTGGATTCAAAAGATAATTTTATTTTTTAAATTTTGTAGCAAGTGGACAAACAGAACATTTATTTTGGTCTAAGTCAGTTAAAGATGACTTGTTTGAGACATTTATTTGAGGAACTAAAGATCTCAAGATTTTATTTAATGTGTGACTTAAGCGTGCATGCCACAACTGTGAACTACTGCACAAATTGATGCTATTTTGCATCTTTATTTGTATTTGATTGGAGGGGGTTCAAGCTTTTAGGACGTACAACCCTTTGTCAATCCTCTTCAAAGACTTGCTGTCAATCCAAGAAGACCGCAATAAAAGCACTGAGGCTTGTCTTTCTTCACAAATCCTCTGCCTCTTCCAATTGGTGGTGACGAAGCTGAGTTTCCTCTTAAACTATTAAACTATTAAAGACAAAACTTTGTTGATAGCAGGCAAAGATTTCATGCAAAAGAATCATCTAGTCCCATTAGAAAGCAATAATGAACATACTCAACTTGTAATAAATCTTGAAAAGTCCTAGCATCCATTTAATTGCAATAGACAGGGCGGTATGAATTCAGTTCTTCCCAAAGTACTTTGATCTTCGTGAAGTACTACTGTGACACAATCATTGTTTCTTGTCTCAAGTTCATCAATTCTTGCTTTGAGTTCGAAAATTCTTGAACCATTCTCATATTGAAATCTTTCTTTAAGATCATTCCACAATTCTACGTCTGAGTCTGAATCAATCTATTTTGAATGGAATTAAGGATCCATGTGCTTACAACATCATTAACACACTGTCAACTTTCAAATAGTTCTGGTTCAGTTTCCAGATCAATTGCGGAACCATGCTAGCAATGAATCCAAGTTTGTGCTTGCCATTGAGCTCTTTCTTCATATTATTAATTAAAAAAATATCTTCTAATACCATCTTAGATAAAAAAATTTTAATTTATATATAAGAGTTAATAACTTGTCTTGCTTAGTCAGCAAGCTGAACTAACCTGACCAACTGTAATTAAGATTAACTATTAAGTAACTAACTTGCTAAATCGGTTAAATACATCAGCCATCAGGTGCTAACAACCCTGCCCGGGTCAAAGCCATCTGAAATTAATTGTCTCAAGTGAAATTGAAGGTGGTAAGTTGTTATTCTTCGGAAATGAATCCTCTCAATTTTTTTTTTGACATTTAAAAGAATAAAGTATGATCACTCATCATTAATTCTATCAGTGGGACCAAAAATAAATATGAAAGAGAACAATGAAGGTTAGATTAAACAATTGACACTATCTAATTTTTTTCACTGGAGAGGATCCACTCTCGTTATTCTTCTTCAAGTTCTTGGAGTAGAAAATGGTGGTTGGTGGTGGCAAAAATGTTACTCTAACACCTTTATGATGTTGCAACAAACTGTTGCCGATTTGAAAGCATTAATGAGGCCTTTATGGTGACACTACTCACTACTCACTACTCAGTACTCACTTTCTTGTTTGTGTTGGACTGTTGGTATTTGTGGGGCTTCAATTTTGAAAGAATTTTTAAGAATTTGTGCACATAAGTTAATTATTGGCGCAACTTGCAGATAAATCAAAGTTAATTAATTAATCAGAACCATGTGATCGTCATATTATTAATTAATTGAACAACATACTATTTTATGGGATCTCGCTGATATGTGTTCTAACTCTTAATAAAGTTATCTATAAGAAAAAAATATTTCAATAAATTACATTACAAAAACATTGAAAAGTTTTAAATTTTTATTTTTCGATAAAAACTTTCTACATAAATTGTTTTAATTAACTACTTAATTCACAAGTCGCAAAACTCTATTTTATTTCTACTAGTGCTCAATAATTTTTTCACTCTTTTTCATTAATGATTTATATTACGGCCAACTTGATTAGATTATTGGAAGAATATAATGGTGACTATAAAAGATTTAAGGACGCTCCATATGTAGGTCATGTGATCTATGCACCTTACTTTCATTCTTTGAATATAGTTGATTTTAAACACAATGATACAATCAATTGATCAAAACATTCTTTGAATATAGTTGATTTTAAACACAATGATACAATCAAATGATCAAAGTGTGATGTATGATGAACCAACGCAATAGTCAAGATTAAACAATAATGATGTGCACTACTAATAATGATGTAAGCGAAAACACAATGAGTTTGTTGAATATGTTGTAAGTTTGAGAACCAACAACTATGTGCGATTGATCCACCTATTGTTGGTCGTTCAAATTTAATAAACCTATTTTTAGGATTTAAATGACAATCAGTTTGTTCATTCCAAACTTTGTAGTGTCAGTGAACTGACTATTCGACTAATCTAAGTTGGTTGATTACATACTCCTCTAATTCATCCTATAACCTTTACTCCCTACTCCAGCGCAGCTAGCTAGCAGCTCATTCAAAAATTCCATAATTGACATCTTATTTGAATTTCCATTTATATCACAAACCCCACCTTATTAAATATCTCACTAAAGGCACAATGGAAAATGAGTTAACTAAGAAACATTGAAGGAAGTGCAAATTGAAAGACGCCAATGAATTATAACTTAAATGACATCTCTTCATATTCAATTAAGAGGTCGCGGTTCGAATCTCTTATTTTTTGAAAATAAAAAGTGTAAATTAAAAGATGTGGTGCTTGTCTGTTATGTTTATTATTCGTTGTCCATGCAACAATTCCAAAAAAATTTTTATTTAAATGTTTTTTATTTTACAATATTTTTCAATATGATAAGACTAATTTACGACGAATCTAAATTTTATTTAAGGATTTATCTTCCTGGTTAATAGATTACTGTTTGTTTGTATAAGGTGGGATTTAAACTTTTTATACTTATTTAAGCAAATTAGTGATGAGTAACCACTATACCACCAAAGATTTGTTTTAAATCTCTACTATTTCCTTTATATTCTATACGTTATACTTAGGGTTTTAAATTAGAGATGCGGTGGTTGTAATGTTGGTTACGAGATGATTTTTTCTTTTAGAAATTTACACAATTTTTTTAAACAAATATATCATTGAAAACGTTTTTAGAAGAAATATATTGCATTATTGATGACTGGAAATAGTAGTTGCTTTGAAAGAAAAAAAAACCCTAAAATGGATAAAATGGATGTTTTTGTTTATTGTTGTTGATGCGGCTGTAATGTCGTTTTAATATGGCCCCAACGTCATTTTAACGCGCCACAATCCTATAAATTTTTAAATTCTTCGCAATTAAAGTGTAAGGCCGTTGCAATAACAACTACAATTGAATGATTGGATGAGCCACATACATTGATCACTTGGTGTATGTAATTTATTTGGAAGAATAGACAAAAGTATATATAAACTTTTATACTATGGATAAAGGTATGTATATTTTAATATTTTAATGAGTCATCGGTACACATTAATATTAAGTTTTGTTATAATTTTTGAGTTCAGTTAGAGAAACAATAGATTATTTGTACAATGGACTATTGAGTTACAAAATAAACATTCTTCATACTATTTAGAATAACCATCCGAGTACTATTAATAATAAATATCTTCCTAAAAAATTAAACTGATTTTAGAGTTCATCAAGAATCGAACTCTTGACTTTTTGGATCTAACACTTTAATACCATGTCATGATACCACTTATCCCAAAAACTTCAGCTGATGAGAAAAGGTAATACTAATGGTTATATCTCTAATACTCCATAAACTTCTATTATACACATTATACAAATATTTCATTGACTCCTCGTACTTTTTCATAATTTTTACTTTTTTATTGTTTGAGTAATTTTTTTGATAATAGTGACTATCAGGTGATACTTTATTGTGTGACGTAACCGTTTTGATGATACAATTTTGATGATACAATGAAAAATAAGAGTTAAACTATTGAATTTGTTAAAGTAAAAAAAAAAAAAAAACTTTACAAGTTTCAACGTGTCTTCATGCTTTTCCCTTTTCAAAAATTATTTTGAATAACAAAGCTCTAACACAGGATGAATAACAAAAGTAAATTGTATGTTGAAGTCTTTGCATTTGAGTTTATTGTAGGTCATGGTTTTCATTCTATTCTAAAAGCAAATGGGATAGGGCGAAAAGGGTAGAAATCCACACGCAAAGTAGTAGGCGAACGAGAAGAGTTTAGTAATAGATGCGAGTAAAGATAATGCTTTCTCTCTTTGTTAATTGTTGACTTTAGTTTATGGTTTATCAAAAAATGTTGTTAATTAGTGATTGATGTTAATTTAGGTTTTGGTTGTTCTATAGTTTGATTGAGGAGATTTTGATAAACAGATGACAAATTATATTTTTGTATATTATCATAAGAGACGATTTGAGAGAAACACGAATGAAGCGGGGTTATTTAAAAATTTGGGATATGTTTCTTTCAAGAATTTTTACTAGGCCGAGAATGAAATATCCAATGCATTTAGTTAGGTTTGAAGGTAATGTAGTCCGAATGTATGAAATTGTTGTTGAAATGAGATATTATGTTATGTTTATTGGGATCATATTATTGATTTACCTGAGGAGGTTAAAGTGGTAGATGTTGTAGATGATGATAAGCCAAATTTTAGAAAAAAAAAAAAACGAAAAGACGTTGCCATTTGTAAATTTTTTTTATTCAAATTTAATAAATTCAATAATTTATCACTTATTTTTTACTATGTCGTCAAAAGGACCATGTCACACAATGTACAAAATTACCTGGTAGTTATATTGTCAAAAAAGTTACTCAAGCAACACAAAAATAGAAATGATAACGGAATTTGATATTAGTGCGTACAGATAACTCATTAAAAAATTAGAGTGTATGTCTATTCACCATAAAAAAATCATGTATACTTTTATTTATTTTTTCTAAATTTTTAGTACAAATAATTGAGCAATAATGATACATTTATGAACAAAATTTAATTTTTTTTATCAATATTTGTTAATATTTGAAATTCTAATTAAGTATTAAATTCTAAATTTTAAAATTTAAATTTTCATCTTAATAGTATATAAATAAAGTGTTGGTGAAAAGTGTTAATTAATATTGATAAAAATATTAATTAACCCCTAACATTTTTTTGAATAATTTCAATATATGATATCAAAATTTTATATGATCAAAATATCAAGAATTTTATCCCTTTTTAAGTAAAAATATACTAATTAAAAATATAATCATTCATATATTATTAGGTTATTTTTTTAAATAGTAATTTCATAACAAATTAAACTTAACCAATTGAAAAAAAAAAGGTTTGATGTTGATAAAAGGTTTTTCGGAAATTTTCATCAAAAGCAAGTAAAGGTAACCATGTTCCATGAGAGAAGGAAAACCACTTGGAGTTTGTTAGATTGACAAGATCTAAGTCCTATATAACAAAAAAAATAGAAAATGATTGAAATAATTAAAAACATTAGATTACAATAGAGTGAGATCGACATGAGGGTAATTCTCAATATTATATTTATATATGCCTATACATCCTAGTTGTTTGAGAAGTTTATACACATACATAATGCAAATGCAGTAGTATTTGACATTTTGAAATTAATTAATAATACTATACTTCTGGGATGATGTAATGTTCTATAATTTAATGTGTCTTTGACCAAGTCTAATTAAGAAATGTCACTTGCACCGATGAAATCCACACGTATATATAACTCTACACCGTTATGAATTAATATGTACTATTTTGTAGTGGGAACACTCTTATTCTTATTGTAAAATTTGCCAAGTCTGAGTGACACGCTAGTTATTTATTTATTTATTTTGTTCTTAACAAAATGAACGCAACAACTAACACTACAATAATGATTGAAGATAATGACATATGATAATTTAAAGGACAAAATACATATATAAATTAATTAGCGGTAAATATTATACAATTCTATCCAATTAAAAAATGTTACTTAAATCTTTTAAAAATATATTTTTATGTAAAGAAAAATTTAGAGGTTAACAATTTTATTGAAATTTGGCCAACATTTAACCAACAAAAATAAAGTGAGTATTTTTATATTCTTGAATAAAATTTCGCACCATTAAAATCATTAATAATGACTAATTAATTATTACAAATCACAAAACATGCTAACTCATAGCACTCCTCTGTATGTAATTCGAATAGATCAACCTCATTCGATTTAGACAAACCAACACTAATTCAAATTAGTAGTGATATTTGTGATTCAAATTTGTCTAATTCGAATTATGCATATATATATTCTTAGGGTAGTTTCAATGCATATGGTAATTCGAAATAGGCTCTTTCGATTTACACACGGTTTAGGCAGCCCAAAATAACTCGAATTGCATAAATTTTTATAGTGCTCCTAACATTGAGATATATTACAAATTTTTATAGTACTTCTAATATTTTTTGAGTAGTTATTTTAATTGTTTTGCATGGAATAAATTATTTTTGTGGTATAATTTAAATAAATTTATTAAAAATATATTTACTCAAATTTCAAATACAATATCCTTCTACATAATTAATAATATAAAAATTTAAAAAATTATTTTATTTCATGCGAAGCATTAAAAAAAGATTAAATTTAAATGCAAATATTCATGTATGTACTCAAATTTTAAATAAAATACTCTATATAATTAATAATAATTTAAAATTTTAAAAGAATTATTTTATTCCATACAAAACTGTTTAAAAAGAAAAAATGAACTAACAAATTATTTAATTATGAGACTTTTTCAAAATATTTATGAGCTATCAAGAATGGACGGAAGAGCATTGTATAGAATTCTAAAATGGCTTAAAATGGCTTAAAATGCCCTATATTTTATGCAAAATAATTTTAAAAAAAATTGCTTAAAAAATGTTAGGAATATTATAAAAGTTTGNAATACATGATAAAAAATATATTTTTTAATTTTTAAATTATTATTGACTATGTAGAGTATTTTTTTAATGTCCTAAGTCATTAGGACATTACAAATTTTTATAGTATTCCTAATATCTTTTAAGTCATTTTTTAAATTATTTTGTATAGAATAATATATCTTTTTGTGGTATAATTTAAAAAAATTTATTAAAAAATATTCACGAGCTATTAAAAATGGGCAAAAGAGTATTGTATAAAATTCGAATTGATAGTTCATTAATATTTTAAAAAAATCTCGTAATTAAATATTTTGTTAGCTTTTTAATGCATGAAATAAAATATATTTTTAATTTTTAAATTATTAATTTTTTAATAAAAGAATTGACAGAATTAAATCATAAGTAATTCGAATCTGACCAATTTAAATTACTATATGCAGCGTGTGTAATTCGAATCACCCTGATTCGAATTACTGTGTGTAATTCGAATTAGGCTGATTTGAATTAGTGGGTGTGTACGTGTGTATGTGTAGTTCATACAAATAAAGTTCAAATTAGATTGATTCGAACTATATAAAAATATCTCTTAATTGATGTGTGAACCAATTTTTGATTTGGCTTATTCATGTAAATTTTTCCTCCCCTTAGTATATATAAGTGATTTGTCCAAATAATTATATCTCTAACAAATTTAACAAATTACAAACATGAACTCGTGAATGGCATGTCGAAAATTTAAAAAGAAATTAAATGGATTTTGCATATTAATAAAGACCATTAGTCCATTACAGATAGATAACAGATGTGTGGCACAGTAATTCTCTCTTGCTTATGATTTATGAAGATGGCTTTAGCGAATTCCTAATATTTTTAAAAGAATTGCTATTGCAATCTAACTCTACAAACTAATGGATGGTTACTATTTACAATCAATTAAATTATTATAATTGTCTTCATAATAGATTAAAACAGCTTACTAAAGTGCTAAAAGTTCATACAAAGAGTTGGGATTTTCATGGAGGTCATTTATCTTTTTAATGTTATCATCAGGAGGTATTCAGTAGTGCAACATGAATTCTTTTCTCTCTAATAACAAATCCTCCTGATCTCTTGATCCAACTAGAAAGTCCTCATTAAAAGGTTTATTAACAGAGAATTTTAGTTACTTTTCCAAATTCAAATCTAAATCATCTTATTTAAAAATTTTACGCTCCACTATGTGATGGACATATCATGAAATTATTTTTTATAATAATTTAAATCGAAAGAATAAAATACATAAATAATTATATATTAATACATTTTAACGTAAGACTCTCTTTTTTATTTGTATAAATTTTTTGTATAAATATTTTTTTTATTTGAATTTATAAATTCTTTTTTTTTAATTAACAACAATTAAAATCTAAATGTTTAGATGATAGAAACTTTGATATTATTTTATAAGACTACTTCTACAAATTGAAGTTAAAAAAAAGGCATATTAATAGTAACATGACTAACAAGATATTTAGCAGCAGAGTTTATAACTGCCGCTAAATGATTCTTCGGTTCATTCTTTAGTATGCAGCACTCTTTTACATCCTGATAAAGGTTCATTAGCTAATGAAACTATATTATAAGATTATCAACAAAGTAATAAAGGGTCAAGTGTGTATTGCATTATTTTAAGGAGGGAAGAAGTTTAGAAGAACTTAGAACAAAAATAAATCAAGTTTCGTTACATTATTATTGCTAGTTATAATGGAATTAAGATATCCATGTGAAGTATAATAGTTCCTGAATTGGGATATGATACACAACAAATGAAAAGGCTTAGAAAAAGTACCTGAAAAAAAAACACTACCTCTTTCCTAATTTTAAATTTAATTAGTTAACAAAATAATTAGGCGGCAATCGATGTATTACAATTAGTCTTTCAACTATTTAGGATATGATCTTTATTGGATTCATAAATATGAAATAATTAAATCCTCATCCCTTAAATTAATCTCACTTAAATTTTATCATGTATATTACCTTATTATCTACTTTTCTGTCTTATTCCGACTCTATGGGAACAAACCCTAATTGTAGTATGAGAATCCAAACTTGATGCTATATAATTACTAATTAGCACTTTATTGATGAACATTTAGCACTAGAAATTAGAATGTTTAACGCGTTAAATAAATAAAATGTTAAATTTTTTGCCCCTACTTCTAGTAACCTAATTAACCGGTGTCCTAAGAGTAGACACTTGTTAATTAGCAAACTCTTAGAATAATGTTCATGTCTTAAAAGTACCATTTTTTTTTTCCTAATTACTTGATATAAATAGAACCAAACTTTATAGTTACTATCCTCAATTATCAGCTAGCCACTCAACACATCATGCTCATATATATTTCCAGGAACCACTTTGGAAATATAATGCAGAAGAAAATTAATGTATGCTACCAAGTTGATGAGAGAAAATAGAACAATTCCACTTTATTTATAACACATGCATGATAAAAGATATTATATGCAGAAAATTAATGATCATGATTCATTATTTCTAATGGTGGAATCACTTAGTACCATCAATAACATACATTTTTCAAAGTAAAACTCTTATGAATCCAAATATTGAATTATAAGTAAGTAAATAATGTTGATAATTTGTGAATGAAATATAAACAATTTAATCATTCTCATTTTCAAACATTCTCATTTTATAATAAAGCAATTTTTTATAGATACAATCTATTATATATGAACTGTTAATTTATTAATGATGATTAAGAAAATATAAAAATACTATTCAATGGTATAAGAAGAATCTTAACCTAGATATATAGCATGAATGCTTAGGGTATATTTTAATTTCTAGTTTCTAGTTAAAAAGTGTTTGACTCATAAAAAGATGAGAAACAAATAATACATCAAAGATCTTGTACTAATCTCAAAACTAAAACTTGATGATCACACATTTTTATCCACCCGAATATTATTGAAACTAAATCTTTACCTATTAAAGCATATATTAGAAGGGAGAAAAACAAAAGGAAAAGATGGGAGCAAGTATTTTAAAGCTACAACATTTTATGCTTTTAAGACACATGCTATGAATAAACATGCCTTTGGTAGGTATGAGGAATCTAAAATACATTGAATCCTACATTTAGGAATCTGTGTTTTCGTGTCGAAACAAATAGATGTATGCACTCATCAATAACCTAGCAATAATCAAGGTTAGCTTATCTAATGTATAGTATGTAGTACCATATGACAAGCTTAAAAAAAAAAAAAAAACTAGTTTTGTAAAGTAAGTGCTGCACAGATTTTGTCTTTTTGAATAATTAAATACACACATTAATATTGAAGAATTTATTGGACTTCTAACAATGTTTATGTATGCGTTTTGATTTGGTTTTAACATCATATATAATAACCAAATAATAGTACTAAAACATTTCAAAAATGATTGTAACATACATATAAACTACTTAGGGCCTCATCACCACTTGGTTGAAATCTTGAATTGAGATTATAGTATGAAGTGTTGCTTCTATTTGAAAAAATTTTTAGATTCGTAATAAGTGATTAATAATTAAGTTTGTTACACGCACGACTTTCACAACAACATACATATTGAATTAATGAATGAGAAACAAAAACCAAGAAATATGATTAGTTTTTTCTTCCCACTTGTTCATGGTGGGAATTACTTAATTATATGAGAGAGAGATGTTCAACTTCCCTTGGTCAAACGCAATAATGTAAGGATTCTTTTAATTAATTATTCTCTACAATACCAAACAAACAAGACAAGTGATCAATTTGTCTTGATTACTTAGCTTGAGCAATTTGGTTTCACATGTTGGAGAGAAAAATTATCCACCCAAATATATAAGACACTAATAAACCATGGAATTAAACAAAGAAATTACATATTTAATCCAAAAAGATAGATTTGTGTTATTGATTATACTAACTACGATTTATTATTCCACAATTAAGGTTAATGCACAATAACAATCTAGTCTCTAACAACTCCAGCAACCAAACAGAAATGTTTTACAATTGTCCCTAGGAATTTAGAATTATATTAAAACCAAGTCCTTACACAACATCACCTAGCCAATGGAAAATGAGACACTTGGACATACAAAATCAGCACTTGTTCACAACACAACTCGAAGAAAGTCTCATAAAATTAATTAAAAACCAATATATTATACCTTTGATGGAGGTTCAACTTCTCACCTTTTGTGCCCTCTCAAAAATTAAGAAGCTCCTCATCATCAAAAAGATTGTCTTCCACCACTAGAGTTCCCACCGGCCCAACCATCAACGGCCAAATTAGGCATGTTTAGAGGTAGATTGAAGAACGGTAACCCCGAAGAAGGATCCGGAAAAGAGTTATTAACACCACTGCCACTGACACCGCCACCGCCACCAGAAGGTTGCCCTTGTTCTATCTGAAGAGCCTCGTCTTCATCTAAGGGCAACCTTTCATACGCTACATTAGTAAACGACGAGGCAATAACAATAACAGGCCCAGAAGCCACTAAAAGCCCAATAACATTTCCTCCTACCACTTGTCCCTGGCCTCCACCAAGAAACACAGTTAAACTTGTAGCCCCTGGTGGAGCAGGAGGTGGTAGAAAGGATCCTGATAGAGAAAGTATCTCAAATCTTCCATGAAGCGTCACGACTGCTCCGGCAGCTGCTGGTTGTCGGAGCGTGACGTTGGTAACAGTTCCGCTGCCGCTAAGAACACAGATTCCCCGTTGACGCTTTCTTGCATAAGTGGCCACAGAGTCAAACACATCGCAACCACTACTAACTTCAAGGATGTGTGCCCTAAGAGTGTTTGCACTCTCCCTTGTGATGATCACCGGTGGCTTAGGCTTGTTCTTGGAACCCGGAGGTCTCCCTCTTGGCCTACGAGCAACAACATCACCAGGGCCTTGATTTGGCGAAACTAGGTCAAGACCCTCGTGATGGTTGTTGCTCGGGTCTTGGTCTTGGTTATTATCATCATCTTCAAGGTCAGGGCGTTGAAGGTGATGAACAAAGTGTGATGCTGAACCCAAGTCTATGCCGGCCATACACACACAAAAGAGTTTTTCTAAAGAAAGTGTAAAACACAAAAGGGGAACAGCACAAAAATATATAAAAATGAAAAAACTATATAGTAGTAATTAAAATAAGAGAGAAATTACAAGAATAGTAGTATGAACAATATAAATTATGGGGAGTGGGTTTATATTAAAAAGAAAAAGAGAGAGAAGTATTAGGAGTGCCCAATGATTCAAACCTCAGTTTGCGAATAGAAAAACAAAGGGATCAATTGAGTACTGCAGAGGAAATG
>NC_029775.3:113416077-113416705 GCF_000817695.3 Arachis duranensis
AGAGAATATAATATAAAATATTTTACATAATTCTGTAATCATATTTATTTTTTAAGATAATTATTTATAATATTAATATAAAAATAAATTAAAATTAAAATTTTTTTTTAGGGTGAAGTTAAAATGTTATGTCTATGAGTCTATGTGATATGTCTTTGGAGAGAGAGAGAGAGAGATTAGACAGGTAGGTTGGATCATTATTTAGGAAACCTAGGTCACCTTTCGATAAAGAGAAAAACTAAAATATTATAAACCCTTAGCTAATAAGTAATTGGGGCACATGCTCAACATATACAACATATACTCCTATACTTTACTTTACAAATTAATTAAATTTGTGGTCTAATTTTTCTTAATTTTCAATAAACAAAGACCTGCCTGCACTTGTACGAGGCTTCTTGTTGACCCAACGCAAGTAGTTAGTGCCCTCAATTCCTAAAACTATCAAAACATAGTATGAATCAGTTAACGAGACAAGTGATCTTATTAAGTTATTATGACTCTTTTCAAGAGCTCTTGGACCCCAGGTAATTAATTGAAGCACTTCTTATTTATTTATATAAATCTTGAAATTTGGGCAACCTATATAAATTAAGATTTATCTATCTTATGTTTTTAGAATACATAT
>NC_029775.3:113416907-113444723 GCF_000817695.3 Arachis duranensis
TTTTATATTTATTAAATAAAGATATTTAAAATTTTTTGCATTAATACAGGTTTAATTTAATAATAAACAAATTTAAGCACACTTTATAATTAAAATGAATTTTAATAACTTTATTTCAATTAAATTCACTTTATTTTAATTTTATTAGCTTTTGTGTAATGAATTTGTGATTTAAGGTTTATTCTCTGTTAGATAAAAATGTTATTGGATTCATGCTAATCCAAACAATTTTCTTATTCAAAAATGTGTTTGGATGAAGAAATTTTAAAAGGGAAAGCAATTTTTTGGATAATTAAATTTTTTGTTAAAATAATTTGTTTGGATATTTACAAAAGCAATTTTCAAAAAGTGAGAACAAAATATATTTTTTTCTTTAATTTTATCATTTAATATGTATCTAAACTAAAAATTTTAAAATAATGCAACTAGATTGGTTTAATTTAATCACATTATATTTAAAATTTGCAAAAATTCTAACAAATCAGCATCAAACACGCTCTAAATGTTTTGTCGTTTAGTTTGAACTTGCCAGCTGGCAAAAACATGTACATATATTATAAACTAAAAAAGGATAAGGTTATACAATTTATTTAATATCATCATTCTTACGAAATTTAAGTGCACTTGTATCATCACCCGATTAATTTATTTATGAAATTCAAAAGTTTAATGTCTGTCGTAGGCACAAGACACAATCTGTATATTTATATTTATACATAAATATATTAATATTTAATTTTAATATTTAATTTTAGTACATAAATAATATTTTTGATAATAAAAATAATTACGTTTATGACTTTTAAATTGAATCTAAAATAATGGTCGATTCAAGAATATTTTTTATAAAAATATATTAGTCTATAAAAAAATATAATCTGGGTCATATTTAAGTATTTTGTGTATATTTTACACGGATTTATCTATTTTTTTCTATTTTTTTCTAAAATTATAAATAAAAAACTTAATTAACACGCATTTAAAGTTTGTTATCTACGTCTAATTCTAATACCCGTTAATAGTTAGACTTTTTACTGATTTGAGAACAGTCTCGTATCCTAATTATATAAATCTATGTTCCACAACTATGAACAATAATTCTAACCTCACCTCTAAAATACTAAGGAGAAATTAAATATTATTAAGTGAGATTGTATAAGTTTATTGTGATAGTGAAAAGACTGAATAATTATTTGATTATATATATATATAGTTTAAATTAGTGACATTTGGAAACACAAAAGGCAACTTAATTTAAGCGTTTTATTACCATTTAATAACATAAATACATAACTTTATATAATATGATAACTATCAACATGTGAGATCTAATGATTAGATTTGTTTCTGTTAATTAATCTTAACATAAACAAATTTTATTAATTACAATATCCGTGATTTAAATAGTCATAAAATAACCTCAGCTCTTAATATAAAATTACTTGACTTTTTAATAGACACATGCTCATCAATAATCTAGAACTAAATTTCATTTCACTAAATTTTCGGGTAGAATTACTATTCCCATGTACAACACTAACGGTCTAATAAGTGTAGATTTATCATATCCTAATTTAAAAATAAGAGAGAAACTTTGACTTGTATATATATTAATATATAATTATATATATTTTCACCGGAGCTAATTGGACTATGTAGAATCCTAGGCAGAAAGAAACTAAATGTTACATCAAGTACTTTTAATTTCCTTGCTGGCTTGAACCAACGAAGATTAACATATGAACAATGAAAAATATTGCTTTTTTAATTCACTTTACCGCTTAATAATAAGTCATAATTATATTTTTTATATTTTCAAACCCTTCTTTGTCACTTTGCGTTTATTACTTTAATTTAGTCATAGGCTATATAGAGCTATTAACCACTTTAAGAAAAAATAAAATAAAATAAAATGAATTCAATCATTATTAGTTATCCACAAATTGTTCCGTCACTCTATATGATATAAACTATTTTTTAAGATTATTATGTGTCAAAAAAATTAAAAATCATAAAAAAAATAAATTTTGACATTATTTTAACTATGAAAATATATTAATAAAAGTTTTGTCAAAAATAGTATTTTTAACATATAAATAATTATAAAAAAAGTTTAAAACTTATTTTCATAAATATTGGCCGTAAAAAAAATTATTAAAAAAATTTGAGAATATATTTTTTGTGATACTTATTAACCGTCAAAAATACTATTTATTTTTACACTTATTGACCATAAAAATTCTCAACAAAAATTTTTAACAAAGAATAAAATGAGATCTTGAAACTAAAGAATAAATTGAGATTTTGAAGATGAAGAATGAGTAATATGATTCCAAATTGAGAGCAGTGTGATGCCAAAATTGACGGAGTTTAACAAAAAAAGAATAATAGAATAAGTTGAAAACAAATGAGTGTCAAAATTGAACAGTAATTTTCTACCATCAAATTATTCATCATAAAAATATAGAGAATTTGACATTCGTAATATTTGTTAAAAATATATATTAATTTTTATACTTAACTATGACTGTTAAAAAAATCATGTTAAAATAGCTCTCTTTTATTGTAATATAATAGATACCTTGTAAATAAATATATTAATCAATAATAACCATTTCAACACACTGAAAATAGGTATTGTTGAAGGTGCGTGACACGACATTGAAGAACAACCACCATGATTTTTTATTTCCCTCCCATATTATTATTCGCTATATTTTTTTTTATTGGTTAGTGAAAATCAATTATCCTCTAAATCCTTGATCATTGCTCATAAAGGTTTGTTAATTTGATTTACATGAAGGGTGACCAATTATTGACTAGACCAACTAATTAGCTAAAGATTTCTCGTGGATTATGTCATATGATGTTTTCTTTCGAAACCAAACTAGATTCCTAGGTGTCATGCTCAACCAACTTTATGATTTGTAATATATATTAACTTTCTTCTTAATTTCCTCCAAAAAGAATAAGTTATCCATAATTCCATATGTATTATTGAGAATATCTAATAGTATATTATTATTCTTGTTATTGTTAATGATTTCAAATTAGTAGCTATCAATCATGGGAGGGTTTTACTTATCAAAATAATTTCTATGAAATTAAATTAATATAGCTACATATGTAAAATATTTTATATGATAGATTCTTAAAAAAAAAATAAAATAAAATATTGTTTTTGTACCATGATATATATTGTTTTGAAAATTTTGAAAGTTGGAAGTCTGAGATTACTAAAGACGCAATTAAACAAATTAAAGGTATCATACATCTAAGCCTGATGATGCTGTAATAACTAATAAGCAATATCAAGTATGGGAAATATAAATACAACACCCTGCTATATACATATATAACCTTAGATATTTGCAAAAACCCAATATATAGTTCTCATACACTGGCACTACTGCTTCCTTGGGAAATATATTCAAGTAATTTCTACTTTGCAAATCCTTTAATTTGAGTGACTATTCACGTAAAATATTTTTATATAAAAATAATAACTAAAAATTAATATTAAATAATTTAATATATTTAATTAAATTATTTAATATAACATATATTATATCTATGTAAAAATATCTTCATGATCTAATTTAGGTATCATCTGCTTAATTATTAGTATTTCTCTAAAAGGTTATATAATTACAAGACGTTTTTTTTTTCATGGCATCCTCTGATTTGAGAAGTTAAGAACTAATTCATCCCAATTCAAGAGGTCAATAACTAAGATTTAGTTTGGATAAACAATTTAAATAAGTTCTTTCGAAAAAAGAGTTTAAAGTATAAGGATTTTTATTAATAGCAATTTAAAAATAAGTTATTTTGTGTTTGAATTTTTAGTTATAGAAATACTTATTTTAAAGTTGTAGCGTTTGGATAAATAACTCAAAAAATACAATTTTTTTTACAAAAAATGAATATTAAAATAACGATAATAACAAATACTTTTCAATATTGAAGGTTAATTTTCTATAACCTAATCACTAATATTACAATTGTTTAGGCAATTAATTCTTTATTTGTTTTCTTATTAGTTCTATTTTTTAGGTAGAAACTGGTTCATCTACTTCATCTTCACCCATAACAGTGTTCTTGTATGTGGTAAATAATAATAAAATTTTAATTCACAATAATCTTGATGACAATGCCAAAGAAATTATTATGTAGTTAGTATTTGCTGTTTTATTGTATAAGATATGGTAGATAAAAATAAAAAATAAATATAAAATATGTGTCAATGTATATTTTGTTACTGTTTTTTATTTTTTATTTTTACTTCTATTAAAATTACCTCCTCTTTTATTGGGGTCAAAAACTTACTATAACTAACTATAAAAATAATAATAGCTATATAAAAATAAAATCACATGAGAAAAAAATAAAATTAAAACTGAGATTTTATACCACACACAATGTTAAATACAAATTTAATAATAAAAATAGAGTGGTAAAATAATAATAATAAAAAAAACTGGAAGAAATATATGCAATAGGTGGTTCAGATGGAACATTATTTTAAAATGGTGGTAGATGGTCAATATTTTCAGCAGATAAATTATTACGTGAAAATGATAGTGGAAGGCCAATGCTTCTAGCAGATGAAACCTTGGGTAAAAATAGTGGTGGAGGACCAGTATTTCTAGTATTTTTTACAGTCAATAATGAAAGTATATTTTTTTTGTTTTGAGGTCATTTTTTTTACAGGAATGATAGAATGATTTATCGAGGAGGAGAAGTCATATATTTCTACTTCTTCAAAAAGTTATGAATTAACTTTTCGAAAAGTTAAAAGTTCTTTTTAAAATAGTGCCAAACACGCGATTTTTCATAATTCAAAAGTTAGAAAAAGTAGCTTCTACTACTTTTCAAATGGATTCTAATTCAACGAGAATCTGAATTTGATTTAAGGTCTGTCGTTAGCCAATAAATTGATGTATACACAAAATAAAATTCGAACTTTCGAGATTTATTTAAACGGAGAGATGAACTGATCATTCGACCAATTCAAGTTGGTTAATTACAAAAAAACTTTAACAACTATAATAACTAGCACTCTCAAAACATACTAATATTAACTCATAAAGTCTATATTTTTTTCTGAAGTTTTAAACTAATAACTGAGATGCTTTCCCGAATGTAAGTACTAAATTATTAAGATATATTTATCTATTGAACTTTAATGTTTTAATGTTTTGTGATAGAAAGTTATCACTAAAAAAAATGGAAAAAAAAAAAGATGCTTTCATCATATATATTTAATGCGCTCAAAGGGTAATTATGCTTTGAGTGATATATGTATCAAACTTGAGGAGCTAGTCCATTGAATTTGGGAATCAACCTTTTGTTTATTATTGAGCAATAAAATTTTGACATTTTATTTATTGATAAAAATAACTTGGTTTTGGTGCCTTTCCTCAACATACTTCATTTTGCACACTGATTTTTTTGAAAACCAACTACTGAAAGGGCTTTTATCTTTCAATCATTTCATAGTGTGACTTATCTCTTGAGAATCATCAAAAGTTGAGGAATCTTGAGAACTTGATACTTGATGCTAAACATAAATTATGCTTAAGCTTCTTTATCTTAAAGGTTGTTTAAAAAAAATTATGTCAAAAATTTGATTTGAAATAAGAAGATGAAATGATTTCATTTGATGATTATGAATCAAACATATACAGTATACACTATGTTCATTAAACTACCAAAAAATATCTATTCATTTAGAAATTGATTATTTTGTTTTGAATATATTCCAACTAAAATTGATTCGATTTCATTTAATTTTAAAATTTTATGAGAAAAGAACAAATAGATTCTTGACCTTTTGGTTTGCGGATATTTAAGTCCTGAACGTGACTCTTTTTGTACTAACCTGGCCAATATGAATACTCACATGGGAAAGTTTTTAAAATAGGACAAATTAAACCTAAAAATCAATGTGTCTAAATTTTGACGAAATCAAAGATTTAAATATATTTTTAAATGCTCAAAAACTTAAATGCCCGCAGACCAAAAAGTCAAAATCAATTTGTCCTTTTTCTCGGATTTTACACTTTTACCCTCTCCTTCTCTCTAGTTAATCTCTCTGCTCCTCAATCCTTATTTCCTGTGCTTATCAAGTGCAAAATGATTGCATAATCAATAAAATAAAAACAATGACTCTAGTTTCTTTATTGTTTTTTTTTTTTTGAAAGCTTAGTTTCTTTATTGTTAGACCATCCATCATCCAACCATTTTCACTTTCTTTTTTCCTTTGGTTTGGACCATTTTTGGGTTATTTTATTAAAAAATTTCGACATATTAATCTACAACGAATGCAAATGCGCTGCCAAAAAAAAAAATTAGAATAATGTAACATTCTTTAGTAAATGACCTGCTATTAGAAATAAAAATAAATTAACTGATTTTAAGCTTTTATTTTTTATAATCTTATTAAAAGAACCTAATTAATAATTTATCCTTATAAATCTAAACAATTGATATAAAGCAGAAAGAAAAACACAATTAAAGCCATAAATTACAAGGTTAAATTAAACAATAAAACATACAAGGGAAGGCAATGTCAACAAAATTCTAACTGCACTGAATTGAATCTTTAACAGTGCAATTAAAGCCATCCCAAAATGATAACTAGCTTTCTCCCCTCACCACCCCAGTGGAAAAATGAAAATATAAAGATCTAAGTTCTAAGGGGACTCATTCTCATCACTAACATTTATTTTATATATGTGCTGGACACAAGATATATGGACTCTTTAATTTTTGGGTGAGAAGATCTAAGAAATATATAAATCAATAAAAAATATGAGCATGAGCATGCCAGCTATGACATCAGTTACCGGAATCTCGGCTGTAGAACTGGTCGAGGGTCTTGGCCGGTATACGGTGAAGAAGCTCCCGGGGAAAGATCCGAAGCAAGGTCCACGCAAGATCTAGTGACTGGAAGATGTTGCGGGTGTCATAAGCTCCTTGCGTCACAAACTTTCGCTCGAATTTGTCCAGAAATTCCAGATATAGCTGTTAATCAAAAATAAAAATTATTAATACCACTTCAATGAAGATTTTTTCAGTGTCAAGTGAAAATATCTTGGGATAAAAAGATTACAGACCAAGTCCTCAGATGAAAGTGCTTCTTCTCCAACCACAGCTTTCATTGCCTGAACATCCTTTCCTATGGCATAATTTGCATAGAGCTGAAACACAAATAAATAAACAAAATAAAGACCTATAACATAGTTTATACTTTATAGACAGATCTTTTTTAGTTTATTTCTTTTTGAAAAAGTAAACAAACAATATCAAACCTGGTTGGATACATCAGAATGATCCTTTCGAGTCATTCCCTCGCCGATGGCACTCTGAAGAGAAGCAAATGTTGCATCAATATAATTAATGGAAAGTGGAAGAAATCACTCATGCATTGAAACTTCTATCAGATAAAGGCATCTTGATATTAAAAACAAAAGAATCAACGTTACCTTCATCAATCGAGACAGTGATGGAAGAACATTGATTGGTGGATATATCTGCTCAATCCAGAAGAATACGAATGTTTAGTTTGAATCGAATATTAGAATCCTCATAACAAACTCAATATTTGTGTAGCCTATGTAAAAGATCACCTTAAGTTGATTGGATATAAGAGTAGATCATGGTTCACTTCAGGCATTAGTGGAAGAAAGAATATAGTAAAAGCCTATATTATAAACTAAATATCATGTAATATCCATTTGGATGCATTCTATTCTGCATTTCATGAAAATATTCGAAGTAGGCAAGTAGCAAAGAGCTTCGACATAACGCACCTGCCTGTTATGCAGCTGTCTGTCAATATATATCTGTCCCTCGGTAATATATCCTGTAAGATCGGGAGTTGGATGCGTGATATCTGCAAAGAAGTTCAAGAAAGATGATTCGTCATAATTTAGAGTGCATAAATCCAACTGAGCTGATAAAGTTCAATAATATTTTATCACCATCATTTGGCATAGTTAGAATAGGAATCTGAGTAATAGAGCCTTTTCGCCCCTCGATTCTTCCAGCACGTTCGTATATTGTTGCAAGATCTGTGTACATGTAACCGGGATAGCCACGTCGTCCTGGCACTTCTTCTCGGGCAGCAGATACCTATAGGATCCAGAGTGAATGATCCAGCTCTCAATCGAATTGTTTGAGAAATACTCAAATATTTTTATGTTATTTGACTTATTTCTCATGCTTGAAAAATAAGAGAAAAGAAGTAAGAAATGTCTCTAGCAAGTAGCAATTACCACACAATCCTAAATTATTTCCTGTAGACATACAAAGAAATCAAGATCATAAGAGAATGACAAAGGCTGCAAACAGTTTATCATCTGCTTTCTTTACCTTAACTTCCACTTCTAAAATTAGAGTTGAAACATTTTAACATTACCTCACGAAGAGCATCGGCATATGAACTCATATCTGTGAGTATCACAAGAACATGCTTGCCACATTCATAAGCCAGATATTCAGCAGTAGTAAGAGCAATACGAGGGGTGATGATACGCTCAATTGTAGGATCATTGGCCTGTAACAAACATAAGCAGTTTAAGCAAATCAGAAATCAAAATTTGAAAAATTAATCATGGAATATTACCCCTAGATATATAATTGCCAAGATATCAGATCTTAAATACATGAAAAAAGCACAATAACTTTTTTCAGAATTACTATGAGCCATTCTCTTCAAAGTCACGTTTGAAAAACTGTGCAGTCTCCATGTTAACTCCCATAGCAGCAAACACAATGGCAAAATTGTCGTCTTCTCCACCCTGTATATATTGATATATGTCAGAAACCACATTCATCATCTTACAATGCAAGTTTAAATAAATAAAGCAAAATCGACCATAAGTAAGAAATCAAACAAGCTAGGTCATATCAACTTAATTTATAACCTCTTCGAAATATAATCTCCCATTTGTTGATAAAAATTAGATTAAATTCATTTTTATATTCAGCTATACCTCAAGAAGATTATCAGATTTCTCTAATCGCTTGACTAAGCCAGCCTGACGACATATCTGTGCAGCAATTTCATTATGGGGGAGACCAGCAGCTGAGAATAGCGGGATCTTTTGACCTCTAGCAATAGAATTCATGACATCAATTGTAGAAATTCCGGTTTGTATCATCTCCTCTGGATAGGTTCTCTCACTAGGATTGATGGAACTTCCTGAAATATTGGGAGAATATTAAGAACGTCAGTAATAAACATACAGTTTTAGACCTCCCAAGGAGAAGTTATATACCTGATATGTCCAAGTAAGCCTCTGGTAATATGGGTGGACCATTATCAATGGGTTTTCCCGAGCCATTAAATATGCGGCCAAGCATGTCGAGCGAAACAGGAGTTTTCAATACCTAGGAATGTAACCAAACATGGAAAGATGAAACTCAACAGCTGAACTGATTCAAAAGAATCAAAATAAAAAAGAATTCCATAATCAATAGTCATGCATAAATTGGTAGAACAGATAAGAAATTAAATGAACACTATCAGAATGCAAAAGGATTGTCAAATAGAATTGCCCCTCTATAACAAGTTTGATAAACAAACACAAATCCTAAGCCATACCTTATGAAGGACAGAACCTCAAAAGATCATAACTCATCCATTATTTCTTATTGAAGTTGGTTTTCCCAATTATCATGCCTGTAGTACTCTACTATACAATAGATGTCTCCGCATTATTTATCATGTTACCATTCCAAAAATAAATACATAAAATCAAATATATGAACTAATCAAGTTAACTCAAAAGCAATGCAATCATAATGGAAATATAACCTCCTCCTCCCTAAGCACATGTTATTCTAGTTTGCTTATTTATTCACAATTATAATTTAGAAGATAACATATTTGAAAAACCAATTGGTCCCGACCCTATACTAACTACAACCAAAATATAGCTCCCAAACTAACAATGAAGTCAAAACAGCAGAAATTTCATGAAATATTTACAATGAATTCGCAAACTCAATTTCACGTGGACATCAAGCTAAAGTAGACAATAATAAAAACAATTTATACCTCTCCAGTAAATTGCACAGTTGTAAACTTATTGTCAATCCCAGAGGTACCTTCGAAGACCTAATCAATGTAGCAAAACAGTGAATAAACTTCATCCGAGTTTTCATGATAGCAGCCCTAAATGATAATAGCACATGCATATTGGAGTTAGGCAGTAACCACTCACCTGAACAACAGCTTTCTCACCATCAACTTCTAGAACTTGTCCACGCCGAGAAGTTCCATCCCCTAACCGAATATTAACAATCTCTTGAAATTTTGGTCCCTATTGCAGTTGATCAGTATAAAATTCAGTCACACCGCGCAGAAAGTGATACATTTCATTGAGAAAAGTTCAAAATTCTAGAATATGCAATAAGCATAGCATCAAAACTAGTCATTACCTTAACTTTATCAAGAATAACCAACGGTCCAGCAACACCAGACACAGTTCTGTATTCTGCAACATCAAAAAACAATCTTATTCTTGCCAATGTGATAAACTGATCAACCCAATAACCATTCAAAAATACTTTTCTTCCCCACAATGACAAGCACAAAAAAGTAATGGTGATTTGCTAATTCATCAACCAATGAAACACATACTCAGAATCATAACATAAAAGTAAAAAATTAAAGGGTAAAAGAGGTGCCATATACTTACCCATTCCAATCTCCAATGTTCCCTCCTCCTCCATGTCAGGAATGTTTTGAGCCACACCCATCCTTGGAACTTCAAATAATAACCGTTTCATTCAAAAAATAATTAGTGAAATTCAAATACCCACTAAGAATTAAGAGAAAGTAAAATCAACCAAACAGCTTAAAGATTAAAACTTTGCAGTGACCCTTTATTATTTCAGTGTGCAAGTGATCATGGTCTATTTCGCTAGGTTGGAATAAAAAAATATATCTTTTTTCTAATTAAAAAAAAGGAGAGGAATTATTAGAATTATTATTATGAAGGGAGTAAGAAACCAACCAGAGAGATCGAAGAAGAGAGAGGGAAGGTGTGTGAGTGTGTTTGATCTGTGAAGAAGAAGAAGAGAGTGTGATGTTGATGGTGTTGTTGGGTCACGGATCTAAGATGGACCAAACAAATTCACGAACCATCATGGAAATAACAATTATTTTGTCACATACATGGAACTATGGAACAAACCCAATAATTATTAATTACAATATCAGAATTTTAAATGTTGAAAATAAATTTAGAATTTTACAAAGAAATAATTTTTATGCACTAATAAAATTCATACCTTTAAGTAATTTTTTTAAGTAGTACATTTTAAATTTAGTTATTTTCCTAATATTATATATGATAAGTTGTTTATGTTGTTGAGAATAAGGAGTATGACCACAATTCAATTAATTATGTATCAAATAATTTGTTATTATTATTGTATTAAAATGTTAAGGTTGGATTGATTGATTGAATTATTACTATATTATTATTATTATTATTATTATTATTATTATTATGATTATTATTTGACACATGATTGATTGAATTGTGGTCATACTCTTTATTCTCAACAATCTCCCATTTACATAAGAGTCGATCATAATAAATTAGATTTTGGATATACTATCACCTTAATATATGTAAAATTCTTTTATGCTACATTATATAAAAATAGATTAAAAAGTTGATGTCTTTATATTTTCTTTGTACTGTCTTTTGATATTATTCTTTTGTTTAATTAATTCGTTGCAAATTAGTTTGGAAGTTTTGCCTTTTGATATTCAAGCCATTACATATTTAGGTAAAGTATTATTTTGGTTATTAACCTTTGAGCTAAATTTTAATTTAATATCTAATATTTTAAACGTCTTATTTCAATCGCAAAAAATTTTAAATAGATACAATATTGTTCTATCATTAAATTTGACTCGAATAATTAATAAAAAAGTTTTCACATTAGTAATTCTTGGTAGGTCAATTTTATTTACAAACTGAAATCGAATATTATATTAACTTTTAAATATATTAATTATTCATGCCAAATTTAATTGTGAGATAATATTAAACCCATTTAAAACTTTGTGGGATTGAAATAGGATATTTAAAACGTTAATCACCAAAATAAAATTTAGTCTAAATATTATAGACCAAAATAATATTTTATCCTAAATATTTTTATATAATTTTTTTGGCAAGATCTTCATATACTTTTTTTTTTAATTTATCAAGATATCTCCTCCCTAATAATAGAAAGAGAGGCTAATCTTTTTTAAAATAGTTAAGTTTGCCTTCTAAAGTATCGTCCTCACTAGAAATCAAAAGAAAATATTACATATAACTATCAGATATATTTATTGTTATTCCTCATGATATGATTGTTTTAAGGATGTAATGTGACTATTAAGAAAACATTAACAAATGAGAAGTGAAGGTTTCAATCACCTTTGAATTATTTAATGGAATCCACACTAAGAAATTATATTTACTGCCGAATCTCAATTTTAAGAAATTTAAAGCAAAAAGAAAAAAAGTGTTTATATTTGGATAATGTGGGGATAAGGGGGGAGAATCAATAAATGAATCTGATATTCTTTTTGTTCTAATTTCTACATAATTATATAAGGATTTCTATTATTTAAAAGTGAATGATATTGATAGTAGTTAAAACTATAGGTTATGATGATATGCAAAATATTAAATTTCACAAAAGAAAAATAATTGGTTGTATTTAACTATTTATGTGTCACCTAGGGGAAAAAATGCCAAATGGGATCATCATGGTTCTCAAAGGTAACCAATTTCCAACTAAATATTCAGTCAATTTTGTGTTATTATCTATACTTTAAAAAATTAATCAATAAAAATACAAGTTGATAGACAAGGTGGTAGTTACAGTAAAGGATATCATGATTAAAGGATGCATATGATGAAGGGTACTTTGTAAACTATAATAGTACTAAATTGAGGGCAGTATATTTTATGAACACTGGCAATCTTTCCTCTACTGTTGTGTGGCCAAAAACCTCAATGATTGCAAGCTAAAACTGAGAGAGAACTGTTTTTTTAGGTGTACATGGTGAGTTAGTTGAGTATTGGTACTTTAGTTGGTTTTTAACCTTTGTTGCACCAATCTTATCCAGTGCTTTCAATGATCATTTTCCAACTTCAATCATGGGGAAGAGATTAGCCTATGTTAGGGTGGAAGTGAGACGGGCTACTTGACGGGAGCTCATAGTTCGACTTATTTTAGGCTCGATTCGGTTCAGCTTGTTTTATCAAATAGATTAGGTTTGGATTTTTTTGTAAAATCTATTAGTTTAGATTTTTTGGTCGAGTGGTCAGCTCACTCATTCGCTTAAGTACATCCGCTTAAGCAAGTGTCGGAGTTCGAATCCCGCCTTGTGCATGCAGTAATCTATTGATCAGCGGCAAACCCTTAAATTGAACTCAAATCCGCTATGAATTAGTTTTTGACCTGTCGGATTGGAGGATACCGTGAGCAACAAAAAAAAGTTTACAAAACTCGTTCAACCGTCAAAATATTTTCCTCTGTAAAAATAAATTATTCTTAGTTTAGATTTTTAAATATTCACTTATATTAAACACAAAACAAAATTAAAATAAATCAATAGTCAATACAAATTAAGATCATAATTTTTTTTCTTCAAAGAAAAAAGTTTATGAATGGTAAGTATGGTTATTATATGCAACTAAAGACGGATATATAAATAATTTTTTTTTTTACAAATTATGAATTATAAATTTTACAATCTATTTAATGTCAATTTAAATTTTTTTAAGTTTATTATTTTTTGAGTTTTAATTCATGAAACAGACTTTTCAAATAGGTCCGTGAGTTTATTAGACTTTAAACAGACCAAACTTAAACCTGAAAAAAAGCCTATAAAAAATAACAGGTTTAGACTTGAACCATCTATTACAACATGAGTCAGGCTCGTCAAACACAAAACTCGACTCAACTTGGGCCATTTTCACCCTAGCCTATGCTGGAGCAACACTGTTTTCCTTGATTTAACTCTTAACTAATCAATATTAAACAATTTTTTTAGAATAAATATCATTTTCAGTCTCTGATCTGAAGAATAAAACGCCATCCACAATTCAAAAATTTTTAATTAGTCCCTAACCATCTAAGTAACTAGTCTAAACGACTCGTGTAAACGACGACTAGATAATGTGATATTGGCTGAAAAATAATTAATTAGTTCCTTGATATCAATCTAGATACAGATGACAAAGAACAAAGGAAGTATTAACACATTAATTCTCTCAAAATCTAGGCATTGAAAGTTGAAATAATGAAACATGTATGTATTCCCTGAAAATGTCACTCATTTAATTTCTTTCACAACATGAACTCTCCATCTGCCACCTTCCATTGAATAGACTACAAAGCTCTATATACAGCTGGAAAAAAAGAAAAAACTTCCCCAGAAATGGTTACATGCAAATGAACACTGAACAAGGTAAATGGTGCCATGGCAACTCTTATGGATGGTCATCATATATATATATATGTACCTTTTCTGTTCTTTTGATTTGTGGGAAGGAACCTAAAACATGAGTATTATAATTCTACATGTTACAGTTTCACATTTAAAGAATTGCATGTGTTGCTCTCTTCTCATTGCTACTTGAAGATACCTGGTATTCACACAAGAAAATGAAAAAGACAAAGATAGGATGCAACTTAAATAATCAGGTGGCGCCGGCCTCTGTCGGCGTTGTACAAGGTGCCAGTGTGTTAGAAGGAAGGCTGACGCCGCCGCCTCTAAGAGAAATACAAGGGAACTTGACACAGGTTGCCCTGCTCACAAAAGTTGAGTCTATGAACACAACAATCACAGTGATATCGTCGTGGAAATGGCGACGAACCCCTCGGTCGATTTTCTTAAGGTCTGAATATCTCATTTCTCTTTTCTTTGCTGCTTCTTGCAGGGCAATTTTAACCAGCCTCCTTGCAATTCCCTTAAAAAAAAAAAGATCCAATCAGATGCTTGTATTTATTTGAGTTTTGAGATAGTAGATCATAGTAATGAGGGTGTTACAATGCATGAGATTGAGAAGGAAAATTAGTTGAAGTAAGGTTAAAGTTCCTAATATGATTGGACTTGCAACATAATAAAGGATTATATGAAGAGAAGCACATATTACAGTAACATTCAACACTATTCAGGACAAAAATATCAGTGAAATTCCACATTGAATTCTTTTAGTCTAAAATAATTTCCAGTCTAGAAGAGTATTTAAATATATAACTTACATTGCGGGGATTATGTTGAACTATATCCACTGCCTCTTGATTACTAAAGTGTTCCCAAAGTCCATCGGATGCGAATATAACAAACTGATCTTGTGGCTGCAACTGGTGCACTGATATAGATGGTTCTGAGCTCAATATAGGCTTCTTTATTGGTTCGCGAAGGCGAAACTTTGCATATAGAGGCTCTCGGTTGAACTCGGCCTTTTTAAGATATACATCGCCAATAGATCGAGAAACCTGCAGGATGAAAATGCATTATAAGTAGTGAAAGTAGAAAATGGAGTGAAGAAAAAGCTCCAAGTCAAGCCATGCTGAAGCTCATAACACAAGAATGATAAAGAAATTGGTTTTATCTGAGTAGGTAAATTGGTAAAATAGATGCAGGACTAGAAATATGTAGTTACCATGTCCAAAACTAAGGTAGCGTTTGTTTTGAGGTTTATGTTTGTTGGTTTAGAGACTGGTACTAAAATTTCTGTCTCTGTCTTCAAAATTTCAGTATTTCAGTATCTCTAAAAAGTAGGGACACAAGAGACTAAAATTTTTAGAGATGAAAACTGAAACTTCAATAACATTTTATACCTAAAATACCTTCATTTCAATTAATTAATTCCAATTTTACCCTTTGTACAAATTAAATTAGAATTTCATTATTGTTTAGTCTCTATCTCTCAGTCTCAATCTTTCCGTCTCTGTCTCTCCACCAAACACTACCTAATAAAACTTGATTTTCACAAAGCTGAAGAGAAGGATCAGATATGACAAACAGGCTTATTGCAGACATGATATATGATAAGGCGCAATGACATCGTAAATCAAAAGAAGTTTCTAGAGCCTAATTACACAAAGCCGAGGGAATTTGAACATTTCAGGACTTATAACTTTAACAGTAGTTGTGACTATGCAACGAGAATAACAACAAAGCCACTTCTGAATAGTTAGATTCGACTACATAGATCAAACAGCGCTATCATATCCTATGCCTTATCTATAGATAATTCATTCAAATCAGAGATCAACAGTTGTAAACCTCATTTTATCAGTTAGAATGAACTTACTTGGATAAGGCCCTTCACACGCCACACATTATGCTTCAGAACAACAATCTGTGAATCATCAGGGTGCATAGATTTCAGCTCCTGTCTTACGGATTCTATCGATGCATTGTGTTCTGCAGACAACTGGACAGCCAAAACTTCCCCAGTTGCCTTAACTGCTCTTCCCATAACAGCCCGCGAATCACCAACATTCGCCACATAAAGGCTTCCATTGCATATAACACCAACAAGACAGCATGATCCTACAGCTGCAATTTGTGGTTTCATCGACCATTGTGTGGCAACCAGGGATGTAAATCCTTCTTCTGTTGCTTGGAACGATTTGCGAATAACATCCACTGACATTGATTGTTGCTCTGCACTAAACCCTGAAATGAAAGCCATTCCACTAAACATCTCTAAGAAACAACAATAATTTGCTTTAAAAAGGAAACTTTCTTTTTCTTGGTGTTCAAGTCACTTACTCTTAAGATGGTGAACTAGATGGTCATTGATAAACCGCGACGTCTCTGGCCCTCCATGGCCATCATAGACACCAACAAAGGTGCCAAAAGGGCCAGACTCATTTGTGCTTAAACATCCTGATCTGATATAGCTCTGATCCTCCAGCAAGTTGTTGGCTTGGACAACAGCCATCGAAAACTCGCCATGCAAATGCTGCCCGGAGTCTTTGTACCACAATAGTCCATCCTGCTTTCCTCCAGCATCCGAACCACCATGTCCATACCTATCCGAACCTGGCCGAAAGCAGGCCCTCAAAAAGTTCATCAACTCTGATAACATCCCTCATCTCACCACACAACCTTCAGGAATTTCCACATCTACCAACCATCCAAGAACAACTTCACCCCCAAAACAATTTTTCAGTCACAGTTGATTTTAGTCCTTCACTACACACCAGTCACCACAACAATAATGAAGATGATAAATTAATTCACTACAAACTTTAACAGAATGAACAAATTATGAAAGATTAAGTCAAATTATAAGTTCAACACACCCAAAACTCTTAATCTTTTGTTGCTTTTTCAATCACAAACAGTATAACAGCTCAATAGGGACAAGTAAAAATTGAACTCTTTTTGGTCAAAACAAACTTTTGGTCAGCCCTTTGGAAATGTAACCTAACATTTACATTGGAAGATGAAATCCCAACAACACTAATCTCCATAAAAGCCAAAAATGACAACAAAGATAGCCTATTAGTTTCATAGAAAAAAAACAACCTAGTAACTCAATAAAAGGACAAAGTAAAAGTCAGGAGAAAGATCTCACCCTCAAAAATTAAACCTTTGATTATCTAGAAGCTTAAGCTTATACTGAATTATGCCCCAATTGAAGAATATAGATATGGATGATCTGGGGGAAAAAGAAAATAATAAAACAGGTGAAGGGTCTAGAGAGTGTGTATGTATTATTGTGAAAGCATTTAGATCTCTGGATCCATCAAATCAAGCATGAAAGAAAGAAAGAAAGAAAGAAAGAAGAAAGAACACAAGTGGGTTTGATCTTCCTTTTTTTTTTTCCTTTTCCTTTCAACTCTCTACCTTCTCATATGTAGCAGGCTACTGTGTATGAACTATGCATATGATGATGATGGAGAAAAAATTGAAAATTGTTGAAGATAGAAGAAGATGTGCATGGAATTGAAGAATTATAAAATTAAAAATGACAATAAAGTTTATTATTTTGGCTCCTTTTTAAACATTTCTTGTTAGCTGAGCAGACAAGCCCCATAAAAGCCCAACAATGAAGAAGCTACAAGACAGCAAAGCTATGGGCTCCATACCTCTATCCTAGAGAGAGAAACTGCTTTTTGGAGAGAGAAAGTTCAGACATAACACCAGATATTAACTAGTACAGCAGCAGCATCTGTTTAAGAATAATATTCCTTTTTTAACTTTTTTTTAATACATTAAAAAATTAATGTATATAGATTTATTTTGTGTATGAGCATATTAATTTTTCAATGTATTAAAAAGTCAAAGTAATAATTATTTTAAAAGGAAAAAGAATAAATCTTAATAAAATTTATATTTTATTAGATAATGACACAAACCAAGTAATAAAAGATTGATTAAGAAGATACATGTCTTAATTTATAAATCCAAATTCTTAAGTTTGTGTTTTAAAAAAACAAAAAGAAAAAGAAAGTTTTTTGTTAAAAGGTTATACTTTTATAAGAATTTTGTCAAATTAAATAAAATAATTATGATATATGTATATAAAAAATTAGTTATATATATAATATGATTGATTTAATAGTCAACTCTTATATTAATATACCATTTTTGCAAATCAAATTAGTAAACAAAATTACTATATCTATCTATTAATGGTGCATTTTTAATATAAAATCAGCACATTAAAAAATTAATAATATACTAATTTATCAAAATGACAATTATTTGTGAGAGGAGATATTATCATATTATAATCAATGATGAGTCAACATCTATTAAATCAATAATATTATATTAACAAATATTGAAAAAGAGAAAAGTCAATGCCAATTGCATATCTTTTATCTTTTGTCAAGAGAGAGAGAGAGAGAGAAAGTAAATTGATGAAGCAATGATAAGTTGTTTGGTTAGTGATCATGGGGAAGTTCAATGAGATGGGGTGTGAGATGATGACACGTGGAAATTGTGGTGTTTTTTTACAGCTTGTGTGAAGTTAACTGGCTTATCAACACTGTATGATACACGTGTCCCCTTATCAATAGGATCGTGTCAGAGTTATGTGTGACCAGGACATCTTAGAAAACTCAAGGAGTTTCCAACACCAAATCTAACAACTAAGAAGAGAAGAAAATCTTCTGTCAAACAAAAAAAAATAATCATTAAAAAAAGTTCCTTCAAATTCCACAAAAATGAAACTCTATTTGTTAATTTCACTCGTTTTATTCCGGATTTTTCAGCACTCATAATTGTACAAATCTTTTTCATTATTTATTAATTATATATTGAATTATCCAAAAGGCATAATATAATTGATATGATTGTTACAAATTTGATGTCATAACTCGGACTTATGTATTATAAATCGACACTTTACGCTATAATTCGGCGTTATACGCTACGTCCTGGAATAAAAACGTCCGACTAGACATTATCATTTATTAAAACCTAATAATTACTCTTCAATTCAGATGATCAACAGTAATGTAACTAATTTTTTATACTCAACCTATAAAGGTATGATATTTTATCTTTAACGGATACACTAAATTTACAATACTAACTTAAGTATTTGAATATTTTTTACAGGTACACTCTTCTTTTGCTCATATTCTCCATAAGTAACATCTCTTTAGACGAGAAGTTTAGACCATTTCAGCTTATATAATTCGGCGTTAAAAACTAAAATTCAGCGTTAACTCCTATAATCGAGGTTACGTTCAAGTTGTTCACATAATAATAATAATAATAATAATAATAATAATAATAATAATAATAATAATGTAATAAAATTGATAAATAAATCTTTCAGTTGAATATCACAACATGATTATTTTTTGAATAAATTATCTTTGCTAATTATGTGAATGAAAGTTGGTATTTGAATTCTTAATTTTATAATACTAATAGATTAAGTTACTAATCAATGTTCCTTTTCTCTTATCAAAACACATGGTTATAAATATTTGAAATTGAATTAATTTTGATATTTTAATTTAATAATTATATTGATTGATTATAATACAATAGCTTCTTATTACTCATCATGATTTTAATTTTAATCACATATTATCAAATAATTGTACACCATTAACGTATACATTTTAGATTTTCTATAAACATTTAATTTACCTTATAAAGCATTGACACAGGCTATAGATGCAATTATTATAAGGAAAAAGTTTAGTAACCAAAATTTTTCAGTCATAATTAACCAAAATTTTTTATATTTTACTTTATTTATATTACTTAATAATAGTTTTATTTTTTATTCCATTCTCTTATCATTTTACTTATTACCGTTCTTATCAAATCTACTTATTAACGATATTAATTATAAAATCATATCCCTTTTTATTAGGCACTATTGTAATCAATACTTAATATTCCTTTTTATAATTTGATTTTTATATATAAAAATACAATAAAAATTAATAATAATTATATTTAAAAACGGTAATTATAATATCAATTACATTAAATAATTGCAATCGACTTTAATTTTTATTTCCTTTAATTCATTTATTACCATTTCAGAAATTAGAAAACGTGAAAGCCTTGTTTAATACCTTTATTATTGTTACAAGGATCATGAATTGTAGATCGTATAGGTTAGAAGTTAACAAACACAATTCTAGTTCAATTACAAGCATAATTGGGATAGGCCAAGGAAATTTACAAAAAATCGCTTTTATCATTGCAAATAGTATGACATTTGAAATCGACCTTAACACAGTACTTATGTCAGAAGGAACTGAAGAATAATTTGAACAACAGACAGACTCACTCAATGAAATTGTTGTCAGTCAACCAATTTTCGAAAAATATAACCACATTAGCTTTGATGAGGTATGATAATAAATTGATATAATTTTTTTGTGTTTTTATGTGCATTTATAATTATACTGTACTAACTAAGTTCATACACATAACATTCATAAGTTTATATACATAACATCTATAATTACATACAACTAACATCTAAAAATTAAATTCATGTTTATTAGACATTACATCCATACACATATCATTTTTAGTTATTCCATAAGTAACTATCAAGTTACGACAAATGTTTAAATTTTATCATAATTGAATTTAAAAAATGTCAAATTCTTAAATTAATTTATTTAATTGATAAATTTATACACATAACATCCATAATTTCATATTAATAACATCCATAATTTTGTACACATAATATTCATAATTTCATACTTATGATGTCTATAATTAATAAATTTTTATAATTAATATTACCAAATTTTAAACTATTATGTATGCTTATTTATTGATTTTAATATAACAAGTTAATAATTATTTCTAAAAATTTATTTTTTAATTTTTGTTTATATTTATATTTTATTTTTTATTTTCTAATAATAGTCTATATATAAAATATGAGTTGTATAGTAAAAGTTGTTAAATTTTTTTAATTTAACCTCTATAATTTCTGCAGAGAAATTGTATTTTAATGAGTAATAATGTGATTGAGGGATGTTAGAAATTTGATTTGAGAGAAACTGAAACTAATTTTAGAAAGAACATTAATGACTCTAACCACGCGGAATAAATGTGAATGACAAGGAGAGTGAATAATAAAGAGGTGTATATCACTTACTTATCAAGAGAATATAAATTTTTTCGTAACATTTCTATATTGTAATTACTCTTTGGCTACCTAGCACTACCCTCCTCTATTAAAATATTTTCTATTGAAATATTTTGTTGTGTAAGGGGAAATACAATTCCAAAACCAGATAATATTTGAGCATAAACTAGCCTTCTCATTTCTCAAGCTACAATATAATTAAGGTTATTAAACACCTAATTAATGTGGGTTGCAATCATCATCATAAAGAGAGTAGAAAAGAATTATGTCAATGACCGAATTATGCACTGATAAAGAGTCATAAACGCCAAAAATAGAACCCTATCCAATGCAATGTCCACTTTAATTTCGGTTGAATTTTGGGTCCATGATCAAAAGTGATCATTCACGTGCATTTATTTGTGGAAACCTGAAAATAAATAGTAATTAAAAACTATGAAATTTTCTTAATTACGGTTCCCATACCACACCCTATCAAACAAAGTTCAAACAATGAGGAAATTGCATTGTACATCAAAATATTATAGCCAAAATTTAGACTTTAGCGGGTTATCACATTCCCAGTTTGAATTGTGAATGTGTAATAATAGTTGGAGTGCCTTATGTCATTGAAACTTACTAATTTCATTTATTTTTTAAATTTAGGGGTTAAAATTAGATATTGGAGTGCCTTTCATTAATTGTAGTATTTAAACTTAAAAATTGTTAAATCATTATTAGTTAGTTTTTTACCCTATGTGTATAATAGTTAAAGTTTGTTATATTTCAACCATAATTAGTTATTTAGATTAACTCTAATATAATTTAATCATAATTAGATGTATTGTATATTAATCCATTTTGCTGTATTTAATATTTTTGAAATTAATCATTTTAATCTAGTACTGAAATTCTGTTTTTTTTTTTCAAATTTTCGTCTCTCTTTTTATTTCTATTCCTTATTTTTATTCCTTTACATATTCTCATCGATTTTTTTTTCACATAGTGCAGTGAGTGTAGAGGTGTGGCGAAATTTGCGTACTCCCTACAATACAAAGAGATTTGAGTTCTAGTTCTAGTTTTCGTGTTTGAGCAAGCATACGTCAATGGCTGCTCCACGGGACGAATTGATTGATCAAACGATCGGTGAAAATGACACAAATCGAGACTTCTCACCGACAGACATGGAGAATTTTGCGCGGATGATGGCACAATTCTCAGCATATCAGACACAGTTCACACGAACAACAACAAATCTTGGTCAGGACCCATCAAATCCTTTCTTCCTGCATCAAGCTGAAATTCTAAGTATATTTCTAGCTACTACACCTTTAACCACTCAGAACTATCACACTTGGGTTAGATTTGCGCTGATTTCTCTAAGAACAAAAAATAAAGTTAGATTCTCACAAGGCAATTCTCTCTAGCCATCTCCACACACATAGAACCAAGAACTTATAAGCAGGTTATTCTTCAAGATTGTTGGAAAAAGCCATTACTGTTGAGTTGAAGGCTCTTGAGAAGAATAAGATATGGGCTCTTACTTCTCTCCCTCGCGGAAAGAAAGTGATTGGGTGTAAGTGGATTTTCAAAATCAAGTATAACTCGGATGGTTCTATTGAGAGACATAAAGCTCGTTTGGTGGCGAAGGATTTCAATCAAACTTGGGCTTTGATTATTTCGATATGTTCAGCCCTGTCATCAAAATGACCACTTTACACATTCTCTTAGCCATTGCCGCAAAACAAAACTGGTTCCTTCACCAATTAGATATTAATACAGCTTTCCTACACAGTAATCTTGTTGAAGACGTTTATATGAAAGCTCCCTCTGGGTTAAAGGTAACTCCTAATATAGTATACAAGTTTCAAAAGAGTCTATATGGATTGAAACAGGCCAGTAGACAATAGAATAGCAAGCTCTGCTCCACACTCACTCAATCCGGTTATCATCAGTCACCACATGACCATTCTCTATTCACCAAGTCTTTTAATGGCAATTTTACAGCCATTTTTATCTATGTGGACGACTTAGTTCTTTCTGGCAATGATTTTATTGAGATTGAGCAAGTTAAACAACTACTTGATTATCATTTTAGCATTAAAGATCTTGAAAAATTGAAATTTTTTCTTGGAATGGAAGTGGCCAAAAGCACCACTGAAATTTCTTTGTATCAGCATAAGTACACACTCGATTTACTTGAAGAGTTTGGTCTTTTGGATGCCAAAGCAGCCTCTACTCCTATTGATTATTCAAAGTCACTTTTCAAAACCTCAAGTACTGCACTATCCGATCTCACTCCCTATCGAAGGCTAATTGGTCGATTGATTTATTTGACCAACACAATATATGACAATGGCTTTGCCGTCAGCAAATTAAGTTAGTACCTTGATTGTGCCACAGATGTACATTTCACAATAGGACTTCACATGCTTCGCTACTTGAAGGGGTCTCCAACCACTGGTCTTTTATTTAATTGCTCGAGTGATTTGAAATTGCATGGTTATTCTGATTTTGCGATCGGTTTTCAGATATTGTTTCTTCCTTGACTCTTTTCTTCTCAGTTGAAAAAGTAAGAAGCAGACAATGGTTGCTCGCTCCTCAGCCGAGGCTGAATATCGAGCTTTAGCCGTCACAACTTGTGAAGGTGTTTGGCTTCGATACATTTTTTAGTGATTTTGGTCTCAAATCTTAGCTTTCTTTTATTCTCTTCTTCGACAATCAATCTGCCCTCCACATCACAGCAAATTCGATGTTCCATGAATGAACAAAACATATTGAAATTGATTATCATACGGTTCGAGATCAAACTCACAATTAAACTTTAAATCTGCTCCCTATTTTCTCCTCACACCAAGTGACTGATGTGCTCACCAAAGTTTTAGCCCCTACTTCAGTCATTACATTCCATTTCAAACTTAAAATGATCAATTTTCACCTTTCAAGTTTAAGTGAGGATGTCACTATTACTTGAATTTCATTAATTGTAGTATTCAAACTTAAAAATTTGTTAGATCACTATTAATTAGTTTTTTATTCTCTGTGTATAGTAACTAAAGTTTGTTACATTTTAACCATAGTCAATTACCTATATTAACTCTAGTATAGTTTAACCATAGTTAGATATATTGTATATAAACCAATTTTGCTGTATTGAATACTTTTGAAATTATCATTTTAACCTAGTATTGAAATTCCATTTTTTTCAAATTCTCGTCTCTCCTCTTTTTATTCCTATTTCTTATTTTTGTTCCTTTGCACACTCTTACTGATTTTTTTTCCACAACTAGTATACTATAACTCATAATATTAAACTGATATATAAGCAAAATGCTATAACATGTGTTACGGCCTGGCCCAAAAACGCACGGGCCGGTCTGACCCGATCTCTACCCGACCCGGTCACGTGCGCTCCAACCGACCCGGACACGCGCCCTGTACGGCTCACACGCAGCTGCAGGACAACGTCCTCGGAAATATGGGCCTATCCTCGTCTTGGGGCCCACTACTGACATATATATAAGGAGAAGATTGGCTCTTCCCCCGAGGTATGTCACTTTCCCACATCATTCCCCCTGCTTGAACGATTTCTGACTTAGGCGTCGGAGTGTCTTTGCAGGTGGCACCCCCCCTCTCGTCCATTCACCAGCTCAAGTGCTCGCCAGCTCGGCTAGTCCGCTACAAGTGCGACCCAAGTTAAGGCGTCCTCACCTATCCATCCTTTCACTTGTATACCCGACCTGTCCGGAATCCGACCACCGAACATTGGCGCCGTCTGTGGGGAGTCCTTTGCCTGAATGGAAGTCGCGCCAGGTCCCGGCGACCGAGCTCGAGCAGCCAGAGCGGAAGGGGCAGCCTCCGTCGCCTCGCAAAGGGGAGGCCGGAGATCCCCCCAACGACACACAACAACCCGACCATTCGGAGGAACGGGCGGCGATAGCGCCATAATAATGCAGGAGCTACGCCACAGAGTCCAGAACCTAGAACGACAGCTAGCCGACCGGGAGAGGGATGGATGGTCTACCGATCCGAGCTACACCCCGTCCCCCGGGGGCGAGGAAGAAGAGAGCTCTCACCGAAGCCGCTCACGGCGTATATCTGCATCCCGGACGGAAGCAGAGGGCACACAAGAGGAATCACCCATTCCGAGAAGACGAAACGACACAGTCATCTACTCTCGTGGCAGACGAACTCGCCGAACGGCGAGAGGTCGTGAGGACGAAGAAGGGAGATCCGAGAGAACACGACAACCTATGATAATGGGTGTCACGCCGTTCCACCGATCTATCCTTGAGGTCCGGTTGCCGAAACACTTCGACAAACCAACGGACATGAGGTATGACGGAACCCAAGATCCTCTAGAACATCTCACGGCCTTTGAGGCCAGGATGAACCTAGAGGGAGTAGCCGACGAGGTAAGGTGCCGCGCCTTCCCGGTAACCTTAGCAGGACCAGCGATAAGATGGTTTAATGGCCTCCCTCAAGGTTCCATCTATACCTTCTCAGATATTAGCCGCGCGTTTCTGGCTCAATTTACAACGCGAATAGCAAAGGCCAAGCACCCTATCAACCTCCTCGGGGTAACCCAGAGACAGGGAGAGCCGACCAGGAGGTACTTAGATCGGTTCAACGACGAATGCTTGGAAATCGACGGCCTGACTGACTCGGTGGCCAGTCTCTGCCTGACGAACGGCCTCCTCAACGAGAACTTCCGGAAACACCTTACCACGAAGCCGGTTTGGACGATGCATGAAATCCAAACGGTGGCCAAAGAGTACATAAACGACGAGGAAGTCAGCCGGGTCGTGGCAGCCAATAAGCGGCAGTCCGGTTACGGCCAGACCCGGCAGTCCGGTGGCGACGGGGAGAGAGCAAAAGAAAAGGTTAGGGAGGAGGCATCGAACAAAGCTCCTAGGCCGTTCCCTCGAGTCGGAAAGTTCACTAACTACACTCCACTCACCCTCCCCATTGTGGAAGTCTATCAACAAATAGCTGAGAAAGGAATTCTTCCGAAGCCCCGACCACTCAAGGACCGCACAGGTGGAAACAAGAACCTTTATTGTGACTACCATAAGGGATATGGCCATCAAACACAGGACTGTTTCGACCTAAAGGATGCATTGGAACAGGCGATAAGGGAAGGGAAGCTAGCAGCGTTCTCCCATCTCATCAGGGAGCCGAGAAGGCGCTATCGCGATCAGGATGAGGAAGGCAAGACACGCTCGATCAAACGGCGACAGGAGCCCGAAGACAGAGACCACGGCCTAACGGTGATAAACGTGGTAACGGCAAAAAACGCTGCACCAAAGTCCCGATCGGCACACAAGAAAGACGCCAGGGTTCTGGCGATCTCATCCACACCGGTGCAGAATACCAAAAAACCTCCGTCCATCTCTTTCGGCCCAGAAGATCAATGGTTCAGCGACGCCCCGGAAAACCCTCCCATGGTCATAACGGCCAGAGTGGGAACCGGCCTCGTCAAGCGGATCCTTGTCGACACCGGGGCTGATTCAAACATCATGTTCCGCAACGTGTTCGACGCACTGGGGCTGAAGGATGCCGACCTGACGACCCACCAGCACAGGGTTATCGGGTTAGGCGACCACTTCATCAAACCAGACGGGGTCATTTCCCTGCCGATCTCGGTAGGCCAGAAGCAAGGCCGAAGATCGGCGATGGCCGAATTCGTGATCCTCCGAGACTCCACAGCCTACAACATCATCTTGGGAAGAAAAACAATCAATGATTTTGAAGCCATAATTAACACCAAGCTGCTAGTTATGAAGTTTGTCGCCGATGATGGATCCATAGGGACCATAAGAGGAGACCTCGAGACGGCGGTCGCTTGTGACAACGCCAGCCTTTCCCTCAGAAAGAAGTCCAAGGAAGCATCTGGCGTATTCCTGGCCGACCTTGATGCCAGAGTAGAGGACAACCCGAGGCCGGAACCAGAAGGGGACCTGGAGAAATTTAGCATCGGCGACGAAGGGGAAAAGTTCACATTCGTTAACAAGAACCTCCCGCATGAGTTGAAGGAGCCTTTGATTGAAATGATAAGGGCCAACAAGGACCTCTTCGCATGGACGCCAGCCGACATGCCGGGCATTGATCCACAAATCATTTCACATCACTTAGCCGTCAAGCCAGACGCACGCCCAGTGGCTCAGCGAAGGAGAAAGATGTCGGCGGAAAGAGC
>NC_029775.3:113445921-113467400 GCF_000817695.3 Arachis duranensis
CCCATCTCGAACAACCAGGCAGAATATGAAGCTCTTATAGGGGGCTTAACCCTAGTGGCGGAAGTCGGAGCAAGAAGACTGGAAATATGCAGCGATTCCCAAATCGTCACCTCCCAGGTAAACGGGAGCTACCAAGCCAAAGACTCGTTGTTACAAAAGTACTTGGAAAAAGTTAAAAGCTTGAGCCAAAAGTTTGAAGAGGTCACGATCCACCACGTACCTAGAGAAAGGAACATACGGGCAGACCTCCTATCGAAGTTGGCCAGCACGAAGCCGGGAGAAGGCAACCGGTCTCTCATTCAAGGTATGACAAGAGAACCAGCGGTCACACTGCACGTGTCAAGGCTAGGTTCTTCATGGCTAGACCCCATCACCAACTACCTAGAACACGGCCAAGTCCCTGGTGACGAAAAGGATGCGTTGAAATTAAGGAGGGAAGCGGCCAAGTACGCTGTCATCCAAGGACAGCTGTTCAGAAAGGGGCTCAGCCAACCCCTACTGAAGTGCCTACACCCTGACCAGACGGACTATGTCCTCAGGGAAGTCCACGAGGGCTGCTGTGGGCACCACATCGGAGGGAAAGCCCTAGCGAGGAAGTTGATCCGAGCTGGGTACTACTGGCCGACGATGATGGCAGATTCCAAAGAGTTTGTCAAAAAATGCATAAAGTGCCAACAGAACGCCAATTTTGCCAAAGCACCGGCAAACGAGTTAAGCTTGCTGACGACTTCTCGGCCGTTCGCTCAATGGGGAGTCGACCTCTTAGGGCCCTTCCCTGTCGGCCCTGGGCAGGTCAAATATCTCATAGTGGCAATCGATTACTATACCAAGTGGATAGAAGCCGAACCATTGGCTAGCATATCCTCAGCCAATTGCAGAAAATTCATGTGGAGGCAGGTGATAACACGGTTCGGGATACCAGAAGTCGTCATCTCGGACAACGGCACACAATTTACTGACAAAAAGTTCACGGGATTTCTCAACGGCCTAGGAATAAGGCAAAAGTTCTCTTCGGTAGAACACCCTCGGACGAATGGACAAGTGGAGTCTGCCAACAAGGTTATCCTTTCAGGGCTAAAGAGGAGGTTGGACAACAAAAAGGGTGCTTGGGCCGACGAACTGGTATCAGTTCTCTGGTCTTACCGAACGACCGAGCAGTCCTCCACCAAAGAAACTCCTTTCCGGTTAACGTATGGGGTGGACGCGGTGATACCCGTAGAAATCGGAGAACCAAGCCCACGACTTCTTTTGAAAGGAGTGGAGGAAGCCGTAGAAAAGGACCTGATAGAAGAAGCCCGAGAAATGGCCCACTTGACAGAAACGGCGCTAAAACAAAGAGTGGCGCTCCGCTACAACACCAAAGTACTCAAGAGGGAATTCGAGCCAAACGACCTCGTCCTGAGGCGAAATGATATCGGCCTGCCGACCCCCGGAGAAGGCAAGCTGGCGGCCAACTGGGAAGGCCCATTTAGAGTCAAGAAAGTGATGGGAAAAGGAGCATACAAACTAGAAAGACTCGACGGCAAGGAAGTCCCGAGAACTTGGAATGCGGACAACCTTAGAAGATTCTACTCCTAGAAGACGGAGCGACCTGCCGACTAATCTAGCTAAGTAGTTAATTCGTCATTTGAACTTCATAGTAACTTTCAAGTCTTTTATGTGGATACCGAATAAGATACACTTGTGCAAATTCTCCGTTCTATCTTACCTCCGTTTTTCAGATAAATCATCTTGTCATGACTAGCAACGACACCCAACCCGGGACTGATCACCCCGGGAGGTCATCAACTACCGTTGTAACGAGCAACTACACGAGAGCCCACGGGCCGCCGATATAAACAACTATAAACCAAAAACGGTTACTAAAAACGACAACAAAATCGGACAAGTAAGAAAAACTTCATTACGACAACACGAGCAAACGACCAAAGAGTCATTGTTCACAAGCCAGTATTAAAACGGCAAAGATTAAACTGTTCGTAAGCCAAAACGGCTAAAAACAACTGTCTACAAGCCAAAACAAAACGGCTAAACAAAAACGATGGAACAAAGAGTTCATTTCTTCAGAACATCAACAACCTGGCCATCCTTAATAATCTTAAAAACGCCAATTGCCGACGTGTCGAACTCGGGGGCAACAATTTTGATTTGGGCCTTCAGGGTTTCCTCGGTGCCCAAAATCGCGCCTTTACCCTGTTTAACGACGTCTTTGTACTTGGCCTTCCATGTTGCCAGTTCGGCCTCCACGGCCCGCTTCCCCTCCTCGACTTCGGCCGTACGCTTCTGCGCCTCGCCGACCTGTTTCTCCAGAGCCATCTCACGCTCGACCAGACGTTCAATCGTTGCATCCGACTCTTTCTGTTTCTTCTCGGCAGCTGTTAACTTTTGTTCGGCGGAGGCAGCTTTCTGCTCAGCGGCGGTAGCCTTCTTCTCGGCGGCGTCCAACTTCTCCGAAGATTGAGTCAACTGCTGCCGGAGAGTTTCCACTTCACTTTTCAATTCATTGTTGGCCTTCCCAGCGGAGGCCAACTTCCGACGAAGAGACTCCATCCCGGACAACTCGAACTCGGCCTTCCGAGCAATAACCGCACCGCGCAGAAGAGTGCGGTACATCCACCTCGCCTGCCCGGCAAGGGATGACTCATGGAAATGTTCCTCCGTACCAGGGATCAGCTGGGTGTCTATAAATTTTGAGGCGTCGAAATTCCTTTCCATAACGGTAAGGACACCCTCGGGACTAGACGACGCCGTGGATGTCTTTTTTCTCTTTCTCTTCAGGTTAGAGACCTCCACCACCTCCTCCTCATCATCCGATTTAGGCACCGAACCCCCAATCCCGGCAACCTCACGGATAGGGGGAAACACGGACCGCCTTGCCACCTCCAACCGAGGCGCCCTGAGCCGAGGTCTCGATCTCGTCGGTTGCGGCCCTCTGTTCGGGAACATCCTGGCCCTCCGGGGGAGCATTAGGCCCCTCGGAGACAGACCGCTCGTCACCTTCCTCGTCGTCGCCGCCGGCAAGAAAGGTTTGAAACAGATCGGTAAGGCCCGTCACTGACGCGGACATATCCACTGCAAGAAACCAAAGAAGGTCGGTTAGTCGTCACACAATATCAACAAAGGGAAAAAGATAAAGCGTAAAGTAAAGAGCTTCTCACAAATATAATTACGACCGGAGTCCCGATCACCCATGAGGAGGTGGGGATTTACTGGGTTCTTCCCAAAAACCGCGTTTAGCACCTCGGCAATCTGCTGATCTTCTGCCGACATGTTTTTGTAAACTACCTTAATAAAACTATTGGCTCCTGCCCCGAAGCTCCAATAAGTCGGGATGAGCCGTACCCCCTCCAGAGACAACCAAAAGGGGTGGCGACCTTTGGCCGGACGGACTTTAAAATACTTGTCCTTAAACCCATGGTAAGAATCTTCGAACAAGCCGAAGATCTTCCGACCCTGAGCAGCCCGGAAGGACATGAACCCTTTCCTATGTTTCCCCTGCTTGGAAGGGTTTGTGAGGGTGAAGAAGAAGAGGAAGACATCTACGGACACCGGCAGGTCGAGATATTCACAAACCATCTCGAAACAGCGGATCGAAGCCCAACTGTTCGGATGCAACTGCGACGGTGACACGGAAATTCGGTTTAAGAGCGCCATTTGAAAAGCGGAGAACGGAATGCGAACTCCGACTTGAGTGAACATGGCCTTGTAGAACCAAATCCAGTCGGCAACCCGGCTGGGTTGGAAGTTGATTTCATACAACCGCTCGTGAGCAGCCGGGACGAAGGCGTCATAATTGGCCTCCTCGTCAGTCCCACCACACAAATACCCGGCTTGTCGGAACTCGGTGAGCTCCTCCTCGCTCATTTGGTTGGGTGAATCCCTCACATCTGAGACGACCCAAGCATACTGGTCGTAAGCCGCAGGGTTAACGGATGCTCGGGAGACCGTGCGGGCCATACCTACATGGGGGTACCATCCAGTTAGTCTAAGAGATCGGTCGCTCAGGCCGAAAACAAACACCGCCCCCCACGATTTCCCGACTAAAGGCAAACAAGACTAAGTCTAGAGGAACGAGAAAAAGCCTACCCTAGAATGGTACTTTCCCCCCTAACACGTCTACTCGCAACTAAGGCTACGCAGTAATATCAAAAGAACCAAGCAACAAACATACTGAAAATAATGCCTAAAAAGAGGGATGATTCGAAAATTACCTAAGTTGATGGAGAAAAGGATGATTGCGAGTCTGGAAAAGTGCAAGGAACACGAACGGAGGCACCACAGCAACGCCTTGGAATCTTGTAGCAAGGAGGAAGAAAGGAAGAATAGGGAGTGTGAGAAAAGTGTAGAAATGTCAAAACCGATCGTTTAAAAACTACCTCCAGAGCGCGAAACACCTGGGGGCAGAATGGGCTTTTCAAAAGGGGTTTTTCACCCCATTATGAGCATTTAATGCTCGGCGCGGGAAACGAAGCGATGAAAACGGTTGCTCTGAGCAACCATGAGACGCGCGTTGGAGGCACACCCCTCCCGCGAACAGCCGACCAGTCGAAATACGAGGATGACACGCCATTGGTAGCTCCTACGACTACCATTGGCGCGTGGAGGCACTGTTACGGCCTGGCCCAAAAACGCACGGGCCGGTCCGACCCGATCTCTACCCGACCCGGTCACGTGCCCTCCAACCGACCCGGACACGCGCCCTGTACGGCTCACACGCAGCTGCAGGACAACGTCCTCGGAAATATGGGCCTGTCCTCGTCTTGGGGCCCACTACTGACATATATATAAGGAGAAGATTGGCTCTTCCCCCGAGGTATGTCACTTTCCCACATCATTCCCCCTGCTTGAACGATTTCTGACTTAGGCGTCGGAGTGTCTTTGCAGGTGGCACCCCCCCCTCTCGTCCATTCACCAGCTCAAGTGCTCGCCAGCTCGACTAGTCCGCTACAAGTGCGACCCAAGTTAAGGCGTCCTCACCTATCCATCCTTTCACTTGTATACCCGACCTGTCCGGAATCCGACCACCGAACAACATGTAACACTACCATATATGTCAACATGACGACATTTCATTATTTTATTCTATGTGGTTAAATTTAATTTGTTTTGATATGTAGTATTGACAGTCTAGTAGCATGACATTAATAGAAATCACTTGAGGAACTAATGTGAGATATTGAATAAAAATTTAGAATTTAAACTGAGACAATTGAAAATTTAAATATCAATTTAAGACTCGAAACTAATTTTAAGGAGCAGTATTAACTATTAACTCAATAAACTATTTTTATCATAGTTGTTAGAACCGAATCGGTAATCGAACCGGTGAGGTTATTGGGTCACTGGATCATTGGTTCAACCGGTGGATCACTGGTTCAACCAGTTAACTCGGTATAATTAAATAATTATATAAAATTTAATTATTTGACTAGTTTAACTAAATATCATCTAATAATTTTCAACTATCAACCTTATATGAAGACAAAATAAAATAATATATTAAAAAAATAAATTGTGATTAATTAAATTTTTTGTTTATCTTTTTAATTTGTATATATTTAATAAAATTTATAGTTAAATAAAATGTAATTAATTTAAAAATGAGTGACTTTGAAATTAAAATAAATAGAATATAAGTGAAAAGAAAATATACTATATGTATTACAATTTGTAAATTAACTAATGAGAATCATTTTAGTTTGGTGGTAGAAGCATGCTTGTTTTATGGTGGAGGAAGGGGTTCGAATCCATTGTAGATTCCCCTTCAACGTTGACCGAGCGGCCCGAACCAATCCGGTTCACACCGGGTTTGACTGGTTTGTACCGGTTCTCTACCTTACACGGTCTAAATACTGGACCGAATCGACATAGGATACAGTTTTCCGGTTGAATCGGCCGGTCCGGTCCGATTCTGACAACTATGATTTTTACTGATTGAATCTAGAAATGGTAACACTATATAAAGCGGATAGAAGAGTTTGGTGTCCATACTCATACTTACGTTCTGTAAATTCTGCATTAACTCACGAGAGAATTATGTAACTACTTCATTTTCAATTGTGAGAGAAATTTAAAAAATTACTCACTTTTAATGGTAAAGTAAGATTATAAAAAACTGCTCCACTTTGCAATTGTTTTTTTTCTTTTCGTCTTCTTACTTGATGTTCTGATAGACAAATAGAAATGAAAAATTCAATAAATCAACAATCATGGCAACGTCGATCCATTTGGACAGAATATACTAGGTGAAGAAGACAGAATATGAGCGACAATAACACCTAGCTAGAAGACGTGCAACTTATAGGGAGATGATTCGGCAAAGAAAATAAGTTGCCATATCTACTGATACAACTTCTATCCCAACTCCATTGTGAAGCACAAATAGAGTTACGGATTAACTATAAATACAGGAGTAGTCCGATCAACTACAATTAGACAAATGGTCAAAGTCACTAACCATCTTCAATTTGTTACAGGTAACATATAACATGTATAATGATAAGTTTTAATATTGCCCTTGATAAAAGAGGTTTGTTATTAAAAAAAATTCTCCTGTACAATCATCAATTACTTGATATAAAAAAACTTCTCCCATTTCAAACAGCAACTTCATTAAAATTTTTTATTGGATGTAAATCATTGTTGCGAATTTTCAAAGAATAAAAGTAAAATAATTTAAATATGTTTATTATTAAAAAAAATTCGTACATCCGTCAGTTATGTTGAATAAACAAATTTCTACATTACTTCATTAAAAATTTTTAATTGGATGTAAATTATTCATGCAGAATTTTGGCGATGGATATACTTTTGAAAGAATAAAAGTAAAATAGTTTAACAGGGTAATATTTTTTTTTAAATTACACTAATTTTGTACTAATATGGAGTATCTTACAAAAATTATATTTCAATAATTTTTTTTATCTTATAACTATTTTATATTTTAGAATTCAAAATTTTGTATTTTTATTTTTATTTAAAATTTATTTTTATATTTTATTTTAGTTTTTTTTATCCAAAAGTATTAATATTAGTTTTAATTTTAAATTTTTAGGATAAATAAAAAGATGAGACTTTTTTATAAATTAAATGTTTAAAAAATTACTTATTATAGAAAAAATTAAGTCTACTTCTTTACTATAGAAGTACATATAATTCACTCTTAAATAGAATTAACATAAATATATATTTATTCAATTTTTTAAAATTTACATTAATTATTAGAATAATAATATAATGAATGTACTCATAAAAAAATGAAAATAACTTCATAATTATATTTTTGTTAGAAGGAAACATAACTCAATAAATGTAAAATTTAATTTAAATAACTATAGTTAAATAAAATATGTAATAAAAAACGGACATAAAATTTAACTTTTTTGTTATCTGGTATAAAAATAAATCATTGTTCTTATACATAATGACATAGAATTTAACATTATTCTTTTTTATATGCATCTATTTTTATAATTTTTATCCTTATTTTCATATTTTATTTTAATCTATAACAATATCTATTGAAATATCAGAAATTTTGGTGTCTAAATTTAAATTCTAGTATTGTCTTTGTTGAGAAGAAAGGTTTATTATTAAAAGAAATTCTTCTGTATAACCTTCAGTTACTTTACATAAAAAAACTTTCACCCATTTTAAACCGCAACTTCATTAAAAGTTTATGTAAATCATTGTTGCATATTTTTGAAAGAATAAAAATAAAATAGTTTAAACATGATAGTTTTTTTAAATAAATCTACACAGAATAATTTTTTCTTTAAATTATTATATCATATTATTTTAATGTACTCCTGATATCTACAAAATATATAATGATAATTGGTATTTAAATTTAAGTTCTAATATTACTCCTAAAGAGAAATTTATTATTAAAATTATTTTTGTAAGTCACGTTAAATAAAAAAAATTTTACCCATTTTTTTACAGTAACCTCATTAAGATATTTGTATTGGAGGTAAATTATTGGTGCAAATTAAAATAATTCAAATGTGTAATTTTTTAAAAAATAAATTTACCCAGAATATTTTTTTTTCAAATTATTATCATACTCTTTTAACGTACTCTAAATACCTACATATCATATAATATTAATTGGTGTTCAAATTTAAGTTTTAATATTATCCTTAACAAGAGAGGTTTATTATTAAAAAAATTTATCCTGCATAGTCAGTTACATTAAATAAAAAAATTTTCACACATTTTTTTACCGTAACTTCGTTAAAAGTTTTCTTTTAGATGTAAATTAGTCATGCAAATTTTTTATTATCAATATGCTTTTAAAAGAATAAAAGTAAAATAGTTTAACAAGGAGAATATTTTTAAACAAAATTTACACAAAGTAATTTTATACGAATATATCATAATTTCCTTTACATATAATATTCATTCTTCTAAGTTTATTCATTGAGTATCTTACAGAAATTATATTTAAGTAATTTTTTTTATCTTATAACTATTCTATATTTTGGAATTCAAAATTTTATATTTTTATTTTTATTCAAGGTTTATTTTTATGTTTTATTTTAATTTTGTTAATCAAAAAGTATTTATATTAGTTTTAATTTTTACTTTTTAGGATAAATAAAAAGATGGGACCTTTTTTATAAATTAGATGAGTAAAAAATTATTTGTTATGGAAAAAGTAAGTCTATTTTTTAACTATAAAAGTAGATATAATTAACTCATAAATATAATCAAAATAAATATAAATTTATTCAATTTTTTAAAATTTATATTAATTATTAAAATCATGATATAGTGTACTACTATAAAAAAATGAAAATGACTTCACAACTTTTTTTTTGTTGAAAGAAAACATAACTCAATAACAGTAAAATTTAATTTAAATAACTATAGATAAGTAAAATAAATAATAAAAAAACGAACATAAAATATAACTTTTTTGTTATTTGGTATAAAATTAAATATAATAAAATAAATAAATATTCTCATACATAATGACATAAAATTTAGCATTATCTTTTTTTAGATTCATCTTTTTTTTAGTTTTTATCCTTATTTTTGTACTTTATTTTAATTTTATTAAACCAAAAACTACTAATATAATTTAATTTTAATTTTTAACTTTTAATCATAAATAAAAATTTGTGACTTTGTATGCATTAGATTAAAAAAATACTTATAATAAAAAAATTAAATTTACTTCTTCGTTATATTTATAGGAGTGTAGATAATTCACATAACAGTTACGAGATTTTTTTAACTTTATTTTAAAGTAATATTCACTTTTGAGTGTAATAATTACGAACTAATATACAGTAGTAACTAATTGCGATGGAAGAGAACTTAGAAAGAGAATAAAAATAGAGGAAAGAAGAGAGAACAAGGAAATATAAGAGTGGTGGTGAGCCAATGATCGACATGTAGATAGATAATGGTAAGAAAAAAATAATAAAAATAAAAATTAAAAATTTGAAAAGAATAATAAAAGTAAAGATAATTTAAAATGTTAAATATAAAACTATAAGAAATAAAAGTTTTTTAACCATTAAAATTATGCAAGAGAAAGAGTGATTTAAATATAATTTTTTATATCAGCTTCAAGTTAAATAAAATTCAGAAATAAATAAATTTATAAATATTTATAAATTTTTATTTTCATTGTTACATATAATAACAACGTAATGATTTTAATATTATACCTAAATTAATTTAAATTTAATTATTCTATATATTAAAAAATTAAATAACTTATAAACTTTTATTTAATTATTCAATATAAAATTTTTGATTGCTTGATATCTTAATTTTTTCTTAAAATGATAAAATATGACTTAAAAAGCAACTGTGAAAAATAAAAAATAAGTATCTATATAATAGTTATACATCTCTAGATATCTAAATCAAATAAGAAAATAATTCTTTAACAACTCAAAAATTAACACTATAGATAGTTATGGATCAAAGTGATAAACAAGAATAAGAGTTGTGATAATGTTATGGTGATAATTGATTGCTGCTGGGGTTAATAGAAGAAGAAAAAAATGGAGAAAAATAAAACAAAGCAACATAATAATGACGACAAAACAATAATAGTTATACATGTAAAAAGAATAATAAAAAAAATAATAGTGTATACCGTGATGAGATGATATAATAAAAAAAATTAAAGATAATTAAATATTTTTAATATAAGATTAAAGAAATAAATATTTTTATCTATTAGAATTATGTATAAAGATAAAGTGGGTTTTGAATTTAAATTTTTAAATTTGCTTCAAATTAAATAAGATTGAGAAAATAAATAAATTTAATATATAAATAACTAATTTGTAAATAATATTAGTAAATTTTTATTTTGATTTTATTACACATAATAACAACGATATTAAATTTATCGTTTTTTTTTTACTATATCTTTTTTCGATAACATATACATATCTTTAATGTGTGTTTTTATAATTTAGCATTTTAAAAGTTTTTTATAGTAATTTTAATTTCAACAAAATATCATATAACTAAGGCTACGTTAATTTTGAAATGATAAAAAAAATACTTTGACAAATTTAAAGGGTGAATAATATATTAACACCAATACTAAAATATGATATAAATAAAATCACGTTAATATTAAAATAAAAAAAAATAGTGATTTAATAAATTTGAAGAGCGAATAATATATTAAAAAAATAAAAATAATTTCTTAAAAATAATAGAAAAGCGGCTGTTAGTGCCTATTGAGCCGCTAGTATATATAAAATAATTAATAATATTGTATTATATTTAAATTTGTATTTTAATCTATATTATATATGTAATGATAGTTATATAAATTTTAAAATTTTATTTTATTTGTTAAATTTTAATAATTATAGAGACGGATAAGGCAAGACGGTACTCACAGAAGCAAGTTAAAATTCAAATTCTTACTACTCGTAAACAGAAGTAGGGCAAATTCTATGTGAATATTATAAGGTGAAACTGAGTCAGACAAAAATCTTCCCCTACTCGTCCTACTAGAATCCCTAATTGAATCGCTCATCATATTTTTCTTTGCACACATTTATGTACTGGAGTTCAAAGAACAACATAACATATTAACATTCACATTTTTCTTTATCATTACACTAAACTATAATTTTCTTTCCCTTCACGCAGATCACTGAATGGCAATTCCAAAAAACGGCAAAACTTTCTCTTTAATTAATTCTATGTTCATTTCTGTGATGGATAGGCGAAAAGGTGGATATAAAGGCAGAAAAAAAAAAAGAGAAGAAATTTTATCTAACATATATAAATTGATGTGTAGAAATCTTTGAGAGAATAAATAGCTAATTTAGTCTAAAATTAGATTAAAAAAATGTATGAGAGTGACAAGCCCATCTTATTCCTTGATAAAGAAAGAACCATGGTTACCACTTATCACCAGGGATCACAACAGATAGGGAAAAAAAAAAGAATAAAGCTAAGAGTGGTTACGTACTTGGCATTATACATTGGCAATTTGGCATTGGTTAATTGAGTTTATCCAAGCTTTTTAAAACAATACATTTTTCTTTTGAAGTAAAAAGTGATGCCGATGCGTGATATGCAACTCAAACAGAAGTGTTGTTTTGATTGCTTCGAAGCAACACCAAATTTAATTAGAAGATTAATTTGGCATGGTAGCAATATAGTAAAATAAACTTCAAACAATTTTTTTTTCTCCCATGTAATTTTTTAATTTTTTTAATTTTATAATTGTAATTAAAAAATTAAATTACTTAAATAATCTTTCGAAAATGAAATTAACATTTTTTTTGGTATAGAATAGCAGCAAATAATATATTATGTCATAGTCAACACCGGCGGGGAATGATGGATGATCGACAATGTGGATAATGCACTTTAACTCAGATAGTAATGTCTCGAATGAGTGCAATGAATTTAGTCTAGATTGTGTTATTATTTTGTATCAAAATGGCCCACCTACATATACACTTTATAGTACTAAATACTAATTATTAATGCTCATCATACTGCCTCTTTATAAGACCATTTAATATCAATTATAATTTATAAACAAAGTTCTATTTTTTACTTTTTCGAATATGCTACTGGAATATTTACCGTTAAATATAGTAACTAATTTACCTTCTTCTTTTTTTTTCGGATTCCCTAGGATAATCTCCTAGCTGATTTGTGATAGATTAATTCTGAGCTTGTCGAATGGAAAATAACCTGAGAAATAACAAAAAATTAATCATTATATTTAACGGTGAATATTCCAAATAAACTCAAAAAATAAAAATAAAACTAACTAATTTGTAGGCAGCTCGATGATGAATGAGACAGCTTACCCAAAAGTGAAAATCAAAGTCTCCACACTTAGTTAGGAGATGATAAATCTCTTCTGATCAATCTCTCTCTCTCTCTCACAACCACACGCAATATATATTGAAATTTTTGGTGAATACTTCTTATGGAGCAAAGTTATATCATTAGACATAACATGACAAGCTCAACTAGCTAAGCTGTTTGAGAGATTTTCATATTTTGATGTTTGATTCTTATAGAATATTCAAGAAGAAAAAGGCTCGTGGAGAGATCATAAGGGTGTCATCAACACTAAAATGTGCACCAATGGCTATAGGCTGAAATACTAATCTTGTATTTGGGATTTTGGAAAATACTCTTCAATACAACTCACCTTATGCATGCAACAATCTATTGGCCAATGACAGATCCTTAAATAGAGTCCAGATTTGTAATGGATTAGTCCTTGTCATATCAGGCTGAAGGATACCGTGGTCGGTGGACCAAAAAAAAAAGGTCATTTTCGCTTAGTAGTGGAATGAATACACTTGGTTGCACAGTTGCACTTGCATCAAACAGGTAACCTGATTGAGGCAGTTCGAGTGTGGTTTATTAGAATATAAGTTATGATAGTTAATCAACATAATTAGTTAGATAATGTAATTAGTTAATCACAATTAGTTTCAGTTAGTTACATCGGCTAGAGTCTATATAAAGATGATTGTCCTAAAATGAACCTGGATATACAATTTCTCCTTCATTTCTCAAATCTCTAATATAGTTAAATTGAATTGGTATTTTATCATATCATCATCATCTTCTCACCAAAAAATAAATATCATCATCATCTAATGGATGGTATTCAACTCTTCTAGTTGGTATCCTCAACTTATAATTTTCAATGCTATTTGATCTTTGATTAATGAGATCTTCAAAAACCAGGGGAATTAATCCTCTTATATGAATTTTGGGTTGGTCATATTTTAAGTGGCTATTTCAATTATTGAATCTGCAGCTTTCAGAACGCACAAGAATATGTTATTGATACGTCATAACTCACTCTCTAACAAATTGACTTCAGTATTGAATCAATAGATCAATAAATTTTCAAATCTTAGATGTGCAGATAGCAAAATGATAGACAAAAGCAACAATTCATATTGAACATTATACATTGAACATGAATGAAGTTTGCCAAAATAAGATTCAATTCCTAACAAACACTACCAAAAATGACAAAGATAACAGAAGCAGCTTCGTGCCAGATGTCAACGAAGAAATGGACGAAACAGTTGTAGAAATGTTCATCACACAGCTGAAGTCAAACCAAATGACTTAACAATTGTGGAGACTCTTTCTGCGAAAGTTCTGGAGGTTATCTTTTTACCTGGCACATGAAATGGGTTTGACACTGCATCTACATAAGCAGCATGGAACCTCCTGAAAAACTGCACAGAACAAACCACCAGAAGTTGCCATGAAGAAATAACACTAAACAGTATAATTCTTCATAGAAGGCCCATACTCATATCCAGAGTGATATCAAAGAAGGAAAGAAGTGGTTAAATCCAAGAATTCATGTTTCTTATAAACCTTTCTCCTTATCATGATAAGAAAGGACACTTATATCTTTTCTGTAAAAAAATTTGTCTAAATGTTATTATCTTATCAAATATGTGTCCATGAATCCATCACAATATCCTCATGTGTAAACAATAAAAACACATGAATCAAGCTTTCTTAATTTTTTCATCAAAAAGAAATAACTAGAACAAAAAAAAAAAGACAAAGACAAGATATGTTATACAAAAAGAACAACATAAAACAAAGCAAGAAAATGACAAACACACCATTAGTAAAAGAGCTTAGGAATCACTTTGTGTTCTTAACAAGGAGAACCCCTATGATATGGAGCGTATTACAGGTATGCAAATGCAATCAACCAAAAAATACGCTATATCATAGCATGCTAGTCTCTCACCCTAAGACATGGATTGGCATATACATGATATGTACCAGTGTTGCTCACAAAACTTAACCTAATTTTCCCGTATAGTAAGTTAACAGGGTCCTGATTATGGAGCATTTCAGTTAAAAAATGATAGAGAACAGATACCAGAACTAGAAAATATAACTACGCCATTATTGATTCATGATAGATAGGAACCCAGGGGTCAGATTCGTTTATTCTAGAACTAACTCCCATAAGTTACTAAATGAGGGAAATAGGGAGGTTGGTGTAGCGATCAGCTGATGGACAGAAGGAATAAAGAGTGTGATTCTGTTTAGAGGGCAGATATCATATGTAACGGGGAAGGAGCTTGGGAATTGGGACTAGGCCCTTGGGAGAGATTGAGATGCTGGCATGCTGTAGTGCTCAGACCTCTGTTACATCTATTTCAGATCTTGTCATACACCTACCAGCTCCAGAAGTGACTATACAGTATACACAATCTTTTACTTGATCCTCTACCACCTAGATACCAGGGTTTAATCAGTTCAGTATGGATATTTCTTGTTAGCAAGAAGAGGTTGTAGGGAAGATGAAAACCTGTAATATAGTAAATAATAAAAAGTAAAAGACAGAGAAGCACTTCAAGTGGCTAAAATCTCCATTGCCAAACCTCACCCAATCCTTCCTCAGCACTTCTCTCTCCCTGCCCTCCCTTTCTATTGTGCTTGATTCCCTCCAATTCATATCAAAACATGATCTCTCTTCAAATTTCTCTTACTGCTTGCCTGGGTTACTAATCCAATCATGAGATAAGGATTACTTCGCTGTCTAATTCTCATAGCATCCACCATTTTAACCGTGATATGCCAAACAATGATCAAGATTCTACATACAATAGCAAAAAGGGCAACAGACACTGCCCAATGTAAACATTGTGTCACCGTTCACTGCTTATGTGTAAAAGGCAGAAGCGTTTTCATTTGTGCACTAGATGGGTGCCCCACTATATTTCATAAAAATTAATTTGCATTAAGCAGTTAAATTATATGCCAAAATATTGCCAAGAGATATCCAATAATCACCCCCTATAATACTAGAAAATTAGCCATAGATCTTGGGATCAAGGTATATCTTAACATCATTGCTTAAAGAATTACTCACAAATTAAATACTTTGTTCTAAAAAGACGAGAAATTGTAACCATCAATGCTGTTCATACTCACATTTCTAACATCTGCATCTTTAACATCCAGATCTGTCGTAACCAAGATAAACTTCACCTTTGTATTAGTCAGATATCCATACCTGCAAAACATCACGAAACAAACGTGTAAGATTCATCAAATTTATATGTTGGACTAAAGAAAATCAAACAGAACACACCTAACAATCTACAAATGCACTCACACTTTGAAATTTTCAATAGGATAAAGCAAGCCCAGAAACGTCTCATTCAGCAAAGGTCCAGATTTCTTGGGATTATTCACTGCCAAGTAAACATGTTCAATGAGAGATTCAGAGATACAGCAACATCAAACAGATAAATATATAAAATCTATCCGATATTAAACTTTCACTATTGGAGAGTCCAAAAAGCTCAAGCATTTGGATCAAAGGCAAACTCTATACAGGAAACAAAAGAAAATCCCAAATCTAGAAGAACACCTCAGCTAAGAAAGCAAAATTTGAAATTTTATCCAAGCAGAAGGGTCCCAAAATAATAAAAACCATTTGCATCCAAGTTTAAAACTTGCAACTGCAGATAAACAAAAAGAAGTCCCAAATCCTTAAAAAAAAAAAAGGACAAAGAAACCGAAAATCCAGAGTTTGAACTCCAGCTAAAAATAAGAAAACAGAAGAGAAATTTGATCGGAATTTAAGGGTTCGAAAAAGAGCATGATGGGGAAAATAAACGCACCTCGTTCATCAACAACGTCGAGGGAGCAATGGACAATGTGGTGCAGCTTGAGAGCATCATCTGCTTCCGTGAAACTCTGTATGTATAGCGGATTGTTCTGCATTCACACAAAAGGGTTTTTTTTTTTTGAGAATTTGAGGAAACAAAAACAAATAAATTGAGTAAATGATGAGATCGGTGATGAGGGAAACGGCAGAGTTAGATAAGCTAACCTGGTGACCGACGACGGCGACGCAGACGATCATTTTCTCCGGCGAAGTGCCGATGCCACTGACCGTGTCTTCCTTATGCGTGCATCACCTTACTACCATAGTATATACGCCTAAAAATCTAGCTCAGCTGTGTTGTTTTTATTTTTGCCTTTTTTTTATAGTGTTTAAAATATTAGTTTTAATTGCTCAAAACTATTTACTTGATTGGTTACAAAGAATTACTTGGTTGGTTACAAAGAATGAATTTTGATTAAAAAGAAAATTACCTATAATTTAAAGAAAGCTTTAAGCACTTGCCATTTTCTAATATAAAAATGTGTAAACAATGATTAAGTTAAAACCCAAATAAAAATTTAAAATTTTCCTATATTATTTTCTCAGCAGTTGTAAGTATTTTATAATTTTTTATTAAATTTCTCTAAAATAAAGAAGTGGATAAAGTGAGAAAATGGGATCTTAATTTCTCTTGAATTAAAATAGCAAAATTCACATGTGATAGAAATTATAAATTCAATAGTAATTTTTTGTTGTGACTAAATTCAATAGTGATTAATCTTTTATTTTATTATTTTACAATTTTTCTCGCCTTAGAGTAATTTTTTTCAATTTTTAATATTTAATTATGTGACTTCATATTTTATCTAATTGCTATGGTTAAATTATTTTTTTTAGCATTTCCAAAAATTCTCCACTTTTTAATTTGAATATGAAAGTAAAAGTGGTATTGAACTCGGATACAGAGAATACAAGTACTTCATAGCCATGTGGTCAGTGGCGGAGTTTGAAACAAAACTTTAGGGCCGAAAATTTAATATAAAATTTTAATAATAATATTTATATCAAATCAAGTAATACTTTGACGACTAAATCTCTATTTTGGTCCTTGAGATTCACGCAATTACTCATTTTGGTCTCCGAAATTCAAAATTACATATATTGGTCCTCTAGATTCAAGTTCGAGCACCATTGTGGTCCCTCGACTACTTTCGTCGATTATAAGGCAAACGAAGTGCTAAGATGATACCCTCCCTACCACGCTGGATGCTGCAACGGCTAGCTGACGTGGCGAGAGTTGTATTTGTATCCAATTTAATCCCTGAAACCCTAATTATCTTATTATTTATCTGAGTTATAATGACAAAGTTTTAATAAGGGGAGACTAAATTGGATACAAATACAACCCTTGCCACATCAACTAGCCGTTATAGCGTCCAACGTGATAGGAAGGGTGTCATTTCAACACTCCATTCGCCTAATCATCACTGAAAAGAGTCGAAGGACCATATTGGTGCCCAAACTTGAATCTGGAGGACCAGTATAGGTAATTTTAAATTTCGAGGACCAAAATGAATAATCACGTGAATCTCAGGGACTAAAATGGGGATTTAGTCCACTTTTGACTTTTTTGTTTCTGCTAAACATCTACACATTTCATGAATAGTTGAAAAATTCTTCATTTCTGGATGCTTACGAACATCAAGAATAAAATGCTAAAGCTGAAAAGGCAAATTAATCTTCTCTTGTTCAGTAAAATCTTTGGGATAGTAGCTATCAACAAGAGTAGAAATCTTAGCAATGTCAAAATTTTTGTAAGCATCCTTAGGCATGAGAGTAGAGCTCAGACTTAGTAGATCCACTGCTTGATCATAAAATCTGCTATTTAACTCTTGTAATTGCTTATCAATTGTGACTAAAAATATCTCCACTCTAAAATAATGCTCAACTGTAATATGATATTTTTGGTGATGCGAGCGTCCTTGCCTTGCAACATAAGAAGCAGTTAAATCACGAATTAGAATATCATGTTGCTCACAAAATGATTTCACAATTTTTAATAATTCCTCCCATCTGTCATCTCTCGTGTTTTGGATAAGTGTTTTTGTAGAATGAACTAGTTGCACAGCATTAACTATGTCTTGAGACTGCTTTTGTAAAGCTTGACAAAGAATATCAGTTATTTCCATCATATCTTTCATCAAATGCAAGATCAATACAAACTCAAATGAGGTCAAGATATTGTAAGCACTATCTGCATCACCACGCTGAGAATAAGTTGATCCATCAACAATAATCTTTTGTAAAACAGTCAACGTTGCACCATACATATTTATCAAACTGCAAACAGAAGAGAAATGAGAACTCTATCGAGTATCACCTGCTCGTTTCAAAGTACCAATTTGATTTGCCCCTTTACCAGTTTCAAGTTCATCAATCTCTAATAAATGGACAATTTCATCTGTCTTGGCAGCATGTAACTCATCATGTCGCTTACTAGAAGAACAAATGATGTTGACGATGAAAGTCAATTTTGAAAAAAAACTGATGCACATGAATAACTTCTCTTGATGCAGCAACTAATGCAAGTTGTAATCGATGAGCAAAACAGTGGATATAGTAAGTATAAGGACAATCTTTTAAGAATAATGCTTGTAACCCATTCCATTCTCCTCTCATGTTGCTGGCGCCATCATATCCTTGACCACAAATATTAGAGACATCAAGACCATGTCGAGAAAGAATGCCGCACAATTCTTGTTTTAGAGTTGATGATGTAGTATCTTTGACATGTACAAGATCAAGAAAACGCTCCTGAATAAAACCATATATCAACAAATCTCAAAACAAGTGCCATTTGTTCTCTTTTGGATTCATCACGAGCTTCATCTACTACGATGCAAAACTTGGAATCTCCAATTTCCTCACAAATATGCTTTCTCACCTTGTTTGAGAGTATATGCAAGATTTCTTTTTGAATTTGATGTGAAGTATATTTAGCATTATATGGAGCATTTTCTAACACAGTTCTTGCAACTTCATCATTGTAAGATGCTATGAGTTTTATCATTTTAAGAAAATTATCTCGATTTTTTTATTCTGGAGTCTCATCATAGCCTCTGAAAGCACAAGCTTGAAATGTAAGCCAACGAGTTGCATCAACAGAGGACTTTAGACGCAATCGATTCTTTTGAATTTCCTCAGAAGTATGATCCTCAATTACATTTTGGATGTGACTTGCCTGATTCAATAAATCTAGACATGCTCCAACTGCATTATTGTGTGGTGAGCAAGGATCTCCAATATGTTTAAGAAAAGCACAATTCTTTCCATCATTAACTTTTTTTCAATTTCTAAACCCTTTACTAATAAAAATATCTGACCCATTACGTCCACTTGGTTTTTTGCTAACCAAATAACAAAATAAACAATATGCAGCATCTTCAGAAGGTGAATACTCTAACCATGAAGGAAAAATACCAAACCAGGCATATTGAAATCGTCTTGGATGCTTCGTACCAGATAGAGGATAATTGTCAAGATGCTTTTGATATGGACCCCATTTAAGATAAGCTTGTCTAACCTCATCTCTCTGGTTTTGGTGATATTGCCAAATTTGAAGCCGTTTTCTAGGGTCTCGTTCCAAAGAATTAAGATCAAACTCATCAAATGTAACTCTTTGAACTTTTGAAGGTTGTATCTCACTTTCTTCGTGATTCATTATAGTAGAACTATCTACATGTGTTGATATTGTAGAAGTTATATGTTCCCCTTCTTGAATATTAGCCTTTCTCTTAAAAAATGCATCAATTCTTTGATTTTTCATCATTATTTTGTATGACAATTTGAATATATATTTTGTAAAATATGTAAAAAAAAAAAGGTTAGAAGGATAAATATTAAAATTTATAATATTTATTGAATTTTTTATCAATTTATAAAAATACAATTTTTTATATTTGAACTCAAAGGTAAAGAGAGTGTTGCTTGTTGAATAAAAAAGTAAAGCACAGGATAGGCAGCAGCGTGTTTTGAGCATAGCCAGTAGCGTGTTTTTATAGTTATCTTTTTTGATTTGTTTTGATTATTAGATATCTTTTATTTTGTTAGATAATCTTTTTTTATTTGATTTGATTATTAGATGATTTTTTGTTATTCTTATTTTTTGTTAGATAATTTTTTTGATTTGATTTGATTTTATCTTTTAATTTTGATGTGTTGTGAAGTTAACAAAAGCCCACTCACTAAAAATTATTATACAATAAATGTATGAGATGAGAATTGAACCTGAATATTTTAAGTTATAGTAAAGCATCTAAACCATGAAGTACTACTAATTTTTTTATAAAAAGTTTGGGGGGCATAGCCCCCTTGTCTGAGTTAAGCTCTGCCATTGCATGTGGTGTCAATGGAACAACTCGGAGGGTCCGAGTTTCATTGGATATTCCATTTCATGAAAAAAAATTGACAACAACAAACAACTCGGAGGATTCATTTTGTAGCTTCCGAAATTCATATTTACCCGACCACAAATCGGACCATGTGATTTCTTAAGCAAAATTTTAAAATAAAACAATTCGCATAGTCCAATTTATGTACTCTGATTTTTTTTCAATTTTTTTAACACAAATCGGAGTGCTGTGTTCTGAATTTTTTCTACTTTTTAAACACAAATTGAAGAATCAAATTTGTGTACTCCCACAATTTTAAAAAAACACCAAAAATTACCATATTAAAGCCATTAGTCAAAATTTTTTAGCCAAAATTCTCTTTCCGGCTAAAGCCTTAGTCAAACTTTTCACAATAAGTCAATAACACAACTGAGCGAAAGTCAAAATCCCGAAAGAGATGTAAATTGGCACAACCCATTTGGAAGGCCTTATAAAATCTGATAAAACTTTTACTGTAAAGACGTTAGGGTGTAAGATTTCACCTTACCTATATTCTGATTAAAGAAAAAACGGCCTGACCTATAATAGTCCATTTACAATGTAAATGTTCTTATTTCTTGTCCAAAATTTTCATCAAACATTAGCTCTTTTTTATATTAGAACATCTAAATTGTCAGTGTGATGCTTCTCTTCTTGGCACCGGTTTGGAAGCCTCTGCCATAACATTATTAACCTGAAATGGATCTTCTAAACCATAAGTCCATAACACTGCAGTTTTCCAAATAAAGAAAAAATGCACCAAAGATATTGACGTCTAAATAAGCATTAGCTGCTTTCCAACGAAGGAACATCTAATCTAAGGGATTAAAGAAGGGCATTCATTTTGGCTTAACATAAAGTCGGTTCTTGGTTGCTTCCATTTAAGAAAAAAAACATAATCTTGCGGCCCTATTTAG
>NC_029775.3:113467424-113505384 GCF_000817695.3 Arachis duranensis
TAATTGCTTTGAATACTTCAATTACAATCATTTTAAGAGTATAATACTGTCATACAGATAAGATTTGTCAAAATCCCAGAACAAGAGAAGATCAAGAAGATAGTAGTCTAATAAGTGAAGATAGACATAGATTAGGAAAGAATACATTTAGAACAAATAAGGACTCGAATTTGACAAGCTTGTCTGTATGAGAGGAGGCAAGGATCATCTGATCCACTCAAGCAACGGCGATTGGTAATTGGCAAGGCAAATCCAAATTTTTTACCACAAGGGGAGCCAAAAAGAAGTTGCATAAGAGATGGACTTCCAAAAGTAAAACTTACTAAGAACAATAATGTTATGGAGACAAACAATAAGCCAAAAAAGTCCAAATTTGTCTTATTTAGTATTTATTAATTGTTGACAATTAATAAATGCTAAATAAATCAAGTTTGGGCTTTTTTTGTCTCCCTAGCATTACCATACAAAGAAATAGAACCATAATTTACTTTACAGAGAGATCAGCATTTAAATATATGAAGGGGTTTACATAAACACAGATACAAAATTATAAACTTGGGAAGATCGCTCCAGCCATTCATTCACTCAGTCACCGGCCCATACCAAATCTAGTTCTATCAGGCTATGCTGCTATAGAAACCGAGTTTCAGAATTTAAAACAAAGGGAACATGGTGAGTAAAGCTATTCATCCATTGATCTTTCCAACTACTTCATACTAAGACTGCCAAAATCCCTCAATTCTACTTATCACATTGTAACATTCCTATGCAAATTCGGACCACCCTTTTGAAAGATAGTAGCCAGGAGCTGATGAGGAGCAATAATCAATCAACAAAGAAAGCAGCACATCAAAAACTATGAATTGAACATAGACAAGTAGCTTGAAGATCACCAAGTTGAAACTTGGAAGCAAATAACCTATCCTCATAAAAAATCTCTAATCATGTCCACAAAATTAACTAATAAGAACAAAATATTGTAGCATCTATAATTCAAGCATTCCAACCTAGCATTATTGATAACTATCCAACTCTCCTCAAAATTACTACTGTAACACAGAAAGATACGCATTCGAAGCTGGTAAGTTGAAAAACTACTTCTTACAGGGCTTTATTGATAATATTTCACATGTTATTCCGTTCCCAAGTTCAGCAATCATGAACCACAAATCCAACAAGACAAAAGTCATAAATATCAAGATGTAATTGCCCCCCTTTTTTTTAATCAAAAATGAAAATTTTCATATTGCAATGAATTCCATGGAAATTGGAGTTAAAACCCCAGTAAAACCCTTAGTCCTCAAGCAATTCTAAAAAATCAACAAAATCCAGCTATAAAAATCACATAGCAGCACAAAACCAAAATCCCTAATTCAAATACTCTTGATGATGTTCCTACTCCGCAAGAACCTCGCGATTGGCGGCGTCAGCATAACGGTGATCGGAACCCTAACCGGGAACAACGCCTTGTTGCATAGCAGAGCGAGCGTGAAGGCGCCGCCGGCAGAGGCAGCGAGCTGCGCGGTCCTACTCTTGGGCTTCTCTTCGTCGTCAGCAGCGTTGACCATAACAGGGTCAACGGAATCAACGGAAGAAGAGGAATTAAGGTTAGGGTTATCAGAATTAGGGTCTTCTTTATCGGAAACAGCACCCATATGAAACTTTTCGAGCACGGACTCGACGTCAACGTTGTTCCTTATTGCAACGTAGAGGCCACTGATGGAAGCGGCGGAGACGCTGCAGTGAACGCCCAATGCTACTTTGCCGTATTTTTTGAAGAGCTCGCGGAACCTACCACCCGCCATTACTGTACTTTTTTTACGGTTTTGGGTTTCGATCAGGTACGAGGAGGGAGGGAAAAAAACGAATTCGTTATGAAACAGTTATGTTCTGTTGTCTGTGATTGAGTTGGGTGATGATTCCTTCTTTCGTTCTTCCAAAGAACTGTTAGGAAGATCTGTGTAGGGTTTTGCTGTGCAGGATGACAAGAAGAAAGGGGTTTTGCATTGTTTTTTTGGGCATCAGAAATTGGGCTTATGGTTGGTTTGGGCTTCAAAGGAGGACTGACTAAACTTAACAAGAATTAACGGTTGGTCGAATGGTCAGCTCACTCGTCCGTTTAAGAAAATGGCAAGGGTTCGAATCTCGTGTTATGCATACAATAATCTATTAGCCAGCGGCAAACCCTTAAATGAAATTTAAATTCGTGACGGATTAGTTATTGACCTGTCGGGGCAAAGGATACCATGGGTAACAAAAAAAATTGAACAAAAATTTTCGTATCCAGGCAAATTAGTCTTTGGGCTACTGAATTGAAAAATATCGTGAGCAACCCAAAAATGAACTCATTTGAAATTTTTTATTTTTTTGGTGACTGAATTAACTCATTTGAGTTGTTCTAGTAGTTAACTTGCTATGCTACTTAAGTAAGTATCAAAAATTTAAATACTGCCTTGTGCATGCAATAATCGTATAATAATTATTGTTTACTGTCAAACCTTTAAAGAAAACTATAATATGGGATGGATGAATCCCTAGTCTGTCAAACTGAAAAATACCGTAGGAGAGTCAACAAAAATAACAAGAATTAAGAACTCAAATCATACTTAATTATACATTTGACAAAAAAAAAAATTAATTATAACTTATGTTTACTTGTTTTTTTTTTATTTCGTATAGTATTTTTCAATCCATAAATCAAGCTGTAAAGATTTCTATTTAAAAGTTTGCTGGATACAGAACACAACAAAATTTGAGCCTCTGAACTAATAATTCAACTAACCTAAGTTGGTTTGATCTTTTCTATTTAATTTGACCAAGTCTGGGTTTGAGTTAGTAGTACAAGAAATTTACGTGGTCCACTACATAGGTCTGTTTCAAATTTGGAACCAAGAAATTTCCTCAGTGACCAATTGATCATTACACTAATATTCTACGCTTAAAGTTGGTCCACGACTCAACCAAGAAATTTCCTCAATGATCAAGAAAATAAGAAACTACTACATACACTCTCCCTTAAAAGTTTCTTTGTTGAAATATATATATAAGGCACCCAATTGATCATTGCACATGCACAAAAAATGGTTATTCCAATTGGTATAAGAAAAAATTGGTTCAAATATTTTCAATATGAAGAAGGAAAAGACACACCAAGTGACATTAGAAACATTCTTCTAATAATCTTCACTTTGGTGGCAGCAGTTACATTCCAAGCTGGGATTAATCCTCCAGGTGGTGTTTGGCAAGATGGTGAGAAAGCAGGAAGAGCAATCTATGCTTCTCAGAAGAAAGCTTATTATGTTTTTTGTCATCTTCAACACTCTTGCTTTCTCAAATTCAATCTTGGTAATTCTGTCACTTACACATAAGTTCCCTTTCAATTTTGAGATTTGGATTGCAACTATTTCTATGGCTGTCACTTATGGTTCCTCTGTTTTTGCTGTCACACCTGGGAATTCTGTTAGATTTCGTTATGTTCTAGTTACTGCTGCTGGTCCATTTGTTTTGAGAATTTCGGCTTCTATTTTTGGCTTATTGTTAAGGAAATATGCTCCTCATCACAATGAATTAAGCTTAGGTCATGGTTGATCTATGTTATGTTAGATTGATTTTAGATTATTGAATTTGTGACATGTTGGTTAGTTCTAGGAAGAAAATCAAACCATGAAAGTCATGTGTGGTTGGTGATTCTTGTTAGAAGAATTAGTTCATACAATTGCTTCAATGAAGATTTTGTAGTTGACTTGAAGTGCTGGTGACATGATCTTTGTTACTGGCCTAAATCAATTTAAAGTTATCTTATTTTATATTCATTGATTATTTTTAAAATAAATATATAATATTAGATATACTAAGTATATAATTTTAAAGGTTATATTCATGAAATTATAGATGTTAAGTTAAATAAAATAATTTTAAATTATTTTTTCTCTAACATTATTGATATTTCATAATCTCAGTTATATCTAATTGGTTGATCTTATACCCTTGTCAATAAAAAATGTTAAAAATGTAGCTGGAATATTTTTTAATACGGTAAATGAAACAGCAATGACCAGTCACATGTGAAACTGAAAACTGAAAATTATCCAACATCCCATACTATACATTATTGAAAAACTAATAAAATAAAAAAGTCACATAATAAGTTAACTGGGTTAGTTTCTTTGATAGGATCCATATTTGTTTTGGGTCCAGAAATGTCAAGCCTGTTGTTCTAAATTGTGTCATTCACCAAATTTTGTTTAAATAAGTTAACATTCGTTTTCTTGCATTTAAGCTAATATTAGAAAATTACCAAATTTTTTCACCAAAAAGTTAGTTGTGAACATTCTCTTGTATTTATTTTGATAATCAATATTTATTTTTATTTTTTAATAAAAGTCTTTTAATAATACTCTTCTTCCTTCACATAACAATTATTTATTTTACATTCTAAATTTAGTCATAACTTAGTGTTTGCATTTATGAGAAGAATGAAGTACAAAATACCTAAAAGATTTATCTAAACTTATTTTATTGGTTTTTGATGGTATTTTTCAGTTCAGTAGATCAATGATTAATTCACTGCGATACTAAACTTTATTTTAGAATTTGTTGCTGATCAGTAGATTGTTACATACATGCACAAGTTAAGGTGGAATTTAAACGCTCAACATTTAGTTTAGCGGACTAGTTAGCTAACTGTTAGAACTTAATTAGATAAATTTATCTAACTTATAGCAAACTCATTTCCAAAGCAATCGTGTACGGTTCAATTCATAGGGGTGCCCCTTTATGGCTTTATATGTAGCACTTTCATTTGGTCAATTAAATATGGCTACGCTAATGTTTGGTTAATGAATAACAATCGATCGGAAAGGTTCATATTGCGGTGGTTTCAACCACCATCATTATAGCCAAAGAACTTTAGCAAACATTGGCTATCATAATTAATATCTACTATAGCAATGTTATTGTCCAACGATTGCAAATCAAGCTTTGAGCCATGAAAAAAGAAAAAGAAAGAAAACCAAACGTGACTTAATATAATTCAACGGAAGTCGTTTCCACCAATTAAATTCTATATCTTCCGTCTCATTAAAACTAGAGTTTATATGATTTCATTATTGTTTTTTGTCACTCCTAACATGTGAAAGTTAAGCAACCATTTTCCTACAATTCTTTTTCCATCACGCAAATCCATCAATTGCCGAAAACAATAGCTATACCCATTGCAGTAGAGAAATGTTATAGGCAAACCCTTTAAAAAAATATGTTATTAGAAATAATAAATAAATTAGTAGGTTTTGAATTTTTATTTTTGTAATTTTCTTTAAAAAAGTGATTAGCTTGAAATATTCTATTTTAATTTTAAATTATTAATATAAAATATAATAAATAAATAATTAAAATTTGCTTAATTAATAAAGTACTTAAAAATTTAAAGAATGAAACATTTTTATATATATAAAATAATCATTTAAGCTCAATTTTTCTCATGAATTTGGCTAACAAATTTTGTTTTATTAAAAATACTTAGTGAGAATATTTAATTGAAAATCAATGATGACAAGGATTTAGAATTTGATAATAAGTATGTAATGAGGGATGAAAATGGTAGTAAAATGATAGTATTTTCTCCTTTTAATTTATTACCCGTTCGTGGTAGCTACTTTAGTATTTTAATTATGGAGTAAATAGTTAAATTAGTCCCCGAAAGATAGTCCGATCTCCAAAGGAGTTCCCGTAAAAAAAAAGATAATAAAAATTGTCCCCGAAAAATTTAAAATTGGTAGCGTTAGTCCTTCCGTCAACGTTCCGTGAATTCCGTCAGTGACAACGTTAACTGTTGCTTATGTGGCTGTCAATGTGGCATATCAGCATGCCAACTTGGCGCAGAGTGGCTGGTGACAAGAAATGTTTCCATATGTATGTCAAATTAGTCCTAGGTCTGTAAACCCTAATCCCCTCTTCGTTTTAAATTGCCATTGTTGCTGCAGCTTGAGATTGATTCTACAGAGGTCGGAAATTCATGACCGATTGCACGATGGGTAGCGTAGGTGGGGTCGCAGTCGACAAGTCTCGCAATCACACGGAAACCATGCCTCGAGCTCTTCGCTGCGGTGGCGGAAGAAGAACTCCGACCAAGTTTGCTTTTGTGGTCTGAAGACAGTGATCAAGAAGTCTGGGACAAGAGAAAATCCTGATAGATTGTTCCATGCTTGTCCAATATACCGGGTGAGTTATTAATGTAGTCTTCTTGAAACTTCAAATTATTTGAGTTGGATTTTGAAATTTTGGTACCCTGATGTTGTGCAGAAGGAAAGCCACTGTAATTACTTTAGGTGGGCTGAGGACGACGAGTATGAAGGATTAGAGCACTTAGGAGAAGTTAAAACTGATGCACAAATGGAGAGTGATGCTGCTTTATTGAACCATAACATATCTTGGAGAATGATGACCTTAGAAGCTGAAGTAAAAGCACTTAGGATGCAACTGTATTTTGGATTAATAGTTGTGATTGTGGTTTTTATGATTATGTGTATGTTCTTTAGTGGGAAGTGAACCAGTTACTGTGAAAAAGTGAAAAGGATGATGCTGTAAACCTTGACAGTTTTATGTTGTTGTGAAAACCTTGTATGTTCATGTTTCTTTACTAGTAAAAAGGTTATTTATATGCAACATTGTTGTTGATCATAACATAATGTAAGCAAATCAGAATAAGCAAAATTAAAATTAAGTGAAGTAAGGATGGCATAACATCATAACATCACCAATGGTGTACTAGTTTCCATTGTCTCAGATTCAAATAACAACATCGTTTTAACATGATAATAAACCAAAAGGTAGTAGCTGACAGTTGAAAGCAAAGCAGTATACCATAAAGGGCTATACAAAAAACAGGACTATTGAAGATACCAGAACTACCACATTGTTTATAAATGGTAAAATGTAGCCCCGACAAAATAACAGATACTAAATGCCCTATATTTTAGTTCTTCAAGTCTTGAAGTCATTCCATGTCTTTTATTCTGGGAGGTTTGAAACCCAGAGTTGGAACAAATGTCATGAAGCTGGCAAGTTTCTTCGCTGTTGCGGAGCTGCTACCCTTGATGGTTTCAGCAGATACAGCAACTGCTCCTGGAGAGGCATTTCCCTTTGCCCTGGCCCTGGTGACATGGAGTTTTGGAGGCCTTCCTCTTTTTCTAGTCTGCATCAAACAGTTATCATCATTGTCTTAAATCAGAAATACCTACAAGTAACCAATGCTCAAATTAAAACTCGTTAGAAGATTACCTGAGTGTCATTGGTTGAGGTTTGGGATTGTTGTGTCAGTGGAAGCTGAGCATGCTGTGTAATAGGAATTTCAGTCTGTTCATCTGGAGCAGCTACTGCTACTGTGGCTAGTGTCTGTATGGACTGAGTGTGATCTTCCTTTCCTGCTTCTGGACCAGGTGCAGGTTGTGGTTGTTGAACAGTTGCAAGCTGCAATTGCATCATTTTTGCTTTCTCCTGAGCATCGTCTTACTTTTTCTTGCTGCAAGTTCTCTTGTTGTGGCCCACCTCTCCAGAGTACATGCACCAAATTGGAGCATACTTCTTTTTCATTTTTGTCTTCGTGCCAGTGGGTCCTTCATCCTTGTCCTTCCTTCTATTTGTTGTTGGTCTGCCTGGTTTAGGTTTGATAGGAGGTGGAACAGGTGCAGGAGAACCAGTTTTCTCCCATAGATCTTGTCCCTTGACAGGATTAACATTGAATTGGTATGTTCTTCTGTAAGCATCCATGCTCAACCATTCGTGGCAATACTCCTCAGGCCTCTTATCATTTTTTTTCTTGAATGGCTGATATGGCGTGCATACAAGGCATCCCTATATATGTCACAAAAAAAATGAAAGATGAAATCAGTTATGAATCATGGTATGCATATTAAAAATTAAAGTTCAGTTATGAACTCAACCTGTCAACTGCCAAAACCTGCAGGAGCAAGTATGCTTCCCCAGTCTACCACCATATTAGTAGGTCATCCTTGAACTTCGTACACTTCCTCTTTTGCATCACCCGACCAGTAGGGAGCCCAATTTCTGGATAACTTAATAAGAGATTCTAGCCTGCTTTGCTAAACTTGAGCAAGTTTTCCTTGATAACTCAGAAGCTTCAGTCTATTATCAGACATGCTTTTCATAATCATTCTTCGCACCTCCTCTGCCAGACTCAGAATAGGCTTACCTCTGTCATGCTTCGTCTTTGCATTGAAAGATTCATAAGCGTTGTTGTAAATGTTGTCCACCTTTGGCCCTTCACTGAAATGGGCTTTGGTCCAAGCTTCCTTCGGCCACTTGGATAAGTATTCCCAAACTTTTTCATTAATCCTTTTGACTCTATTCATATTCCTCTCGAACTCAATCGGGGTCCTCGATCTTGCACACTCCCAGACCAAGTCCTTAAGTTCGACGCTGCCCCACTGTTTTGAGAAGTTCCTCCACAAATGCCACACACAAAATCTGTGTGAAACTGCTGGGACGAGTTCTTTGACAGTTGGTATTAACCCCTGCACAAACAGTCAAGCCCGACAAGATTTACAATCATTACAGTCCTCAAAGAAGCATCATTAAATAAAAAAAAGTCCTTAAAAATTAAATCGTGATTCAAATTGGTCCTCACCTTTTTCATGTCTGATATGAAACACAAGTTCCTTGCCTCATATTCTCCCAGATCTGATAGCAGTAGCTCCAACAACCATTTCCAGTTCTCCTTGTTCTCAACATCAACAATTGCATATGCAATCACAAAAATGTGATTGTTTGCATCTTGTCCGCATGCAGTGAGAAGCTGTCCTCCATGTAATGTTTTCAGGAATGCCCCATCTAAACCTATCAATGGCCTACAACCTGCCTTGAAACCCTTCTTACAAGCATCTGACAAACATAAAATCTCTCAAATTGAGGCGTATTATCAGTTATGGGAATCACACCCACCTGAATTGTGAAACCTGGGTTGGCAGTGAGCAATTCATGTGCATAATCCCATATCAACCCGTATTGAGCAATCTCATCCCATTCAACTATCTTCCTAGATGCCTTAAGAGCTCGGGTAATGCATGAACTATTCAGCTTGAGGTCGCACTTCCTAACAAACCACTCATACACCTCCCTATGCTTCATCTTAGGGTGCTTCCTAAGTTTTGGGTATAACTTGTTCACAGTCCATTCCAATGTAGCAGCTCTACTTTTATGCTTTCTTGCGCAGGTGTGATTGTCGACTAGTGTTTTTATCTGCCAGGAACCATCACTGGGGTTGTGTCTACAATATACTACCCATGGACAGTCTTCACACTTACAAACTGTCCTGACTCTAACCTTGTCATTCTTACAGAACCTAATATTCCTACCCCATTGTATAGTGTAATCTCTAGTGGCAGCATCTCTAGTGGCAGCCATAAAATGTTGCTTGGATTTGAAAACCATACTTACCTCAAACTTCAGATCACCAAATTTGGCCTTGTCATTATAATGTGGATACATAGCTGGCCCTTCATCTTCAGAGTCTAACTCATGGGCAGAATCTTCTGACTTCCATTCATCTCCATCTGATAATTCTTCCCAATCAAATTCGTCATCTGACTCTGAAATTACATGAAAATACCATAAGATTTGTGTAGAATAAAAACATTAGTTGAATCAGATCTATTAAACAAGTAAATTCAATAACAGATACACGATTAATTATGCAATACCTCTATTAGAGCATTCATCAGATTCGATGTCCTCATAGCTGGAGTCATCAGTGTCAATAGCTTTATCCCTTGTTCTGTCAGCAGCAGGCCTATGATTCTCTCTGTGATCTACTTTATTGGGCCTAGAACACTCTACTCCATCATCTCCACTATCACTGTCACTACTGTATATGGAATCTCCTGCAACTTTTGGAGGCTTGTACAAACTGTCTTCAACACTATCATATGAATCATGAGATTCAGTGTCATCTGCAACTGGAGTTGCCTTAACCTGCCTTCCAGATCTTGTACTGGTTGTGGCATTTACCTTCTTGCTGATCTTGGCGGCTGCTGTAGCCTTGCCACTCCCTTTAGCAACCTGGGGTTTAGTCCAAGGTTTGGGCTGCTGGACGGGCTTTTGCATGGGCTTGGTTTTGGGCTTTGTACTGGGCTTAGGTGTGGGCGTACATGTGGGTTGGGGGTTGGGCTGAGGTGTGGGCTGAGGAGTTGGCTCAGGTGTGGCTTTAGGTGTGGGCTTAACTGTGGGCTGAAGAGTGGGCTTAAGTGTGGGCTGAGGAGTAGGCTTAGGTGTGGGCTGAGGAATGGCCTTAGGAGTGGGCTGAGTTTTGGCTCTTTTCGGCTTAGGTGATTTTTTTGTTCTCTTACTGTAATCTTGGGACATTGAATCATTGTGGTCCTTGTTCAGTTTCTCTGCTTCTTCATGTATGGTTGGGAAACAAAGTACTTCATCATCATCCTCGCTCATGTCGTCAACCACGTGTGGCTTAGACACTACATGCTCAAAATAGATGTTGATGAGGTGATGATTCCTCCTGCAATCCTTAACCAATTCCAACAGATCAGTGTCATTTTCTAGCCTCCTCAACCCATTATCCAGCAGCGTTCCAGGAACTTTCCACAAGCAGTTGTTCATCTCAGCATATCCCAGCTCCTTGTAGTATCCCTTCACAAAGAAAATGTCTAGAGTGTCTGAATCTACACCCATTAATACTTCAGTATTATCTGGTTCATAACACAGATAGCCTGATTCATCTATTTGGAACTTCTCACCATGGTGAAATACAAAGGTCATTGGGGGACCTTCCATCTGAAACCAAAACAGCAACACACACAACTGATGCAAATTTTTTTCATGGAGAGGCAAAGCATATTCAACATCAACTTCCAAAATGAATCTAACACACACACATGCAGCTACACAGAGCACAGACAACGTTCTCAAGAATCCAAAAACAGGGTCATATATCATGGATAATCACCAAAGTCCTAAGCCTGAACACAGTTTCCTAAACCCTAACATTGCAAACAGTAACAATGGATTTCCAACGATAATACAACCACAATGATCAGGAGATAAAACCACACTAACTCTCACAAAATAAGAAATGAAAGCTAACCTACCTCTCACGCAAGGCGATGGACTGCCCTTTTCGGTTGACCAGCGTCGTCGCAAACCGGTCATCAACAACTCCAGCACACTGTCGTCCTCGGTCAAGCCTGGTCGTCGCCGTTCAATGCTTCGTCTTCCTGGAGGAAAAAACTAACACACAGGGATTGCAAGGGTTCTTTCTTTTCAGAAGAAGGATGCAACTAGAGAGGGAATACGAAACAGGGATGAAAACCAAGCATTGTAACGGGGAGCACCTAAAACGACGCTGTTTAAGCCATCGCTGACATGTCACACTAATGGCCAGGTCAGCATATGTTCACGCTGTTACCCATACATTTGACGGAAGGACTAACGCTACCAATTTTAAATTTTTCGGGGACAATTTTTATTATCTTTTTCTTACGGGGACTCCTTTGGAGATCGGGCTATCTTTCGGGGACCAATATGACTATTTACTCTTTAATTATGAGTAAAGTATCGTTTTTATCCTCAACCTTTGGGGTTAGTCTTAAAGTTGTCACTAACGTTTTAATCGTTCTATTTAAGTTCCTAACGTTTTAAAATTGACTCAATGTTATCCTGTCGTTAGGGATCCGTTAACAGAAATTGACGGCAGGACAAAATTGAAATGATTTTGAAACGTTAGGGATTTAAATAGGACGAAAACATTAGGAACAAAAATAATACATAAAAATAAATTTTAATTTAATTTAATCTTTCAATAATATTAATTTTTTAGTGTACATAGTTTTCAATTATTTTTTAATTACATCTAAATAAATTACACTTAATCACATTACTTTCATTTTAAATAAATTTATTTTTTTATAATTTTAAAAAATTTTGATACATTAGAGAGACAAAAGGTATAATTTATATTTTATTGTATATATATATTTTTTTCTTTTCTGCAAGTTTATATACTAGTCATTCTACAAACTTTTTATGATAACTAAAAATCTTTAAGAGTAAAATTATAAAAAAATTAATTTATTTAAAATAAAAGTAATATGATTAAGTGTAATTTACTTAGATGTGATTAAAAAATAATTGAATACTATGTTATAGTAAAAAATTGATATTATTGAAAGATAAAATTAAAATTTATTTCTATGTATCATTTTTGTCCCTAACGTTTTCGTCCTATTTAAGTCCCTAACGTTTCAAAATCGTCTCCATTTTGTCCTGCCGTCAATTATGTTAATGGATCCCTAACGGTAGGACAACATTGAGTCAGTTTTGAAACGTTAGGGACTTAAATACGACAATTGAAATGTTAGGGACAACTTTAAGACTTACCTCAAACGTTGGAGACAAAAATGATACTTTACTCATTAATTATAGAAGAAATATAGGGAGCCAATCGAGTATTTGTACAATGTGTACAATGGGATATAGGGATGTTCGATTTAGTAGTATATCAGATGTTTATTATTCCTGGTACTTGAATGATTATTTTGGATGATATGGATATATTGTGTTTGAGAAATTAGTAGTATTTTATCCTGAATGTTATTTTTTAACTCATATTAAGCTAAATAAATAATCCATTATACACATTGTACAAATATTTGATTCGCTCCCAAACAAAATTCTTATAGATATTATATATCTTCGCGTATTTCGATAATTTTTCTGTGTTTAATAATCAGTCACCACTCACCAATGGTGGTGGTGTTATTGGAATAGCTTATAGATCCAGCAAGAGAATATATATATATATATATGGAAAGAAGCTGATATAAGTGACAACACTTATATTTAGAATAATATTTTTTTAATACGAGAGTTAAATATAAAATATTTTAGACTCGAACAAAATAAATAGAAGGCAAGCAAGACCAGTTTTCAGTTCATTAGTTTCAAAGCAGAAAAGGTTGTAAGTAAATTAAAACATATATAGTGTCGGTTCCTCATTTAATCATTCACTTTTAGTTGAATTAAATTAAAATAGAAATGCAAAGCTCCCAAACGTAGCGTCGGCATTGAAAATTATTAGAAGAGGCTGAGCTGTAAATAGAATAGGAATAAGTGAGTTCGGCTAACTCGTAAATCAACTCCAATTCAATTTATTAACAACTTACAAACTATATACATTATTTATTATAAAAATTTGCGTTAATATATATTATTTATTTTATATTTTTAGTTTATGCTAATATGTCTATATTTATTTTATTTAAATATGATCATGCATTTAAGTTTATATGAATTTATGGTAAATTTAACTTAAACTTTACAATTCTATATGATTGTAAACGAGTCAAATTGTAAATCGAATTCAATTTTCATAAAATAAATTTAACTTTGACTAGGATTTACTCAATTCGCCTTGCTTTCATCTCAAGTTGTATGTTATTAGTAGCATGAAAATGTATAAAAATTATGGAGTTGTTAAAATTAAAACTTCAATACTATTGAATATGATTGATAATAAGTACAGCAATTTAAGTTTTCTTTTTCTTTACCTTTACAATAATCTTTTATTTAATTATTCTTTTGGTTCTATAGTTTTACTAAAAATTTATAATTAAATCTTCGTAATTAGGTTCTTACATGACTGTTTTTAATTAGTTTTGAAATAATTAGATTTTTTTATATTAAAAATATTAAAATTAATAAAATATTTTTTCTAAAAAATATATTCTGTAGATATTTTTATTCAATATCCACAAAAAGATTTTTTATATGGGTCATGAATTTTAAATCTAAAAAATAGATTGGTGTCAAGCATTCTAAATAGCAAAGAAGAAGAAGAAGAAAAAAGGGAAACCGACCAAACAGTGAAGCTTTGTGGTTGTGCCGGCAGTCCAAATAACACTTTGCAACTTTGGTTTCTTTCTCTCTCCACCACCAACCATAAATTCTGGTTCTCTATTATTGCACATGTTCTTTCCTTCTCTTCTCATCAATCAACACTTACACACAAACAACTGTCAATTACCACAATCTGTCTTCCCTAGCCAATAAATTAATTTAATTAATTAAAATAAAAAAACACAAACAAACAAATAAATACATCAAATTAAAATGGTACCTCTTAATGTACTGTGCACATCATTCTTTTGTCCCCTTTCGGCCAAACTGGCTTATGTACCCACCAAAATAAATATTTACTACAAAATTAAGCACGTTACAATTTTTTTTTGGATAATATTATTATGATACGTTATATTGATTTTAGTTCATCATGTACTATAATAACCTAATGGTATATAAAATTATTTCAATCATGGTAGTTTTTTTAATTTTTTGGGTAAAATATATTTTTTGTTCTTAAATTTGTCAAAAATTTTAAAAAATATTTTTAAATTTTATTTTGTTTTAATTTTGTTCTTAAAATTTTTTATTTGTATTAAATATATTTCTGACAATTAAATTTTTAGAAAATTTAAGATCAATCCAATAATAATACATGACAACTAAATATATCTCAAATAACTAAATTTTCAATTTTACCTTGTGAAATTATTGTTAAATTAGTCTTAATTTTTTTAAAAAATTAACCATCAGGATATTTTTTATGTAATTCGAAAATTTTTAGAACAAAATAAAACTTAAATTTCTTTCCTTTTATTTACACTACAATAACAAAAACAATGCAATTGCAAATTGTCTTTAAAAATTACAATAGTGGATAAGAAGATACAACGAATTAAATTATTATTATACTCAAAGAATTTTCTAGCCAGACTGTAAAGAAGAGACAACAATTATCTGTACATTGCCAAGAATGCTTCATACAAGAAATTCAGAGATGCAAAAAGAGTTAAAAAAAATATTATTAAATTTGGTAAAAAATAAAAAAGAAGAAAGAATTGGATAGAGAATGTGAGAAGTAAACAAATTAGCAAAGTGGTCCACAACTAAATTATAATTAATTTTTGCCAATATGTAATTGCATTGTCACACTACTACATCTTCAACTACAACTAATCAATATACTACATACTACACAAGCATTGAGAAAATGCATGAAAATAAAATAAAAATATCAAACAGCTAATTGTTGTTGTTGTTGCTGCTGTTGATTTTGATGGGAAGATTCATCATCATTGAAGCACAAATGGGTTTTTAGAGATTTTCCTAAACTTAGGGAAGAAGAATTTTCAAAATCCAGCTGAGGTTGCATCATAAGCATTTCTTTTTGGAGATGGGCACAATATGCTTGGAATGTGCCAGGTGTCACATTTAAATAGAACCCTAAACCAAATAAGAAGTCAACCTCAAGAAAGTTCATCTCTATTGTGGTGATTCCTCCAACTTTTGCATAGTAAGCATTGTTGTAGTACCTGTTGATTTCAAATCACATGGTGAGCAATTGTTGAATAAAAAAAATGATCTTTGTAAAGTAATTATATGCAAAAAGTAAATAAATAAATAGTTGGTAATTATAGTAAAAAAAGTTATCAATTTTAAAAAAGTAGAAAAGAAAATAAAGTTGAAAAAGATAATAAACGAGTTCCACACTATAATTGTATATTTATAAAAAAAATGTCAGATAATATTTTAATTGTAGAAATATCATATTTAATTTGTTGTTCAATAGAATGTGATTTTTTTTTATATTTTATTTTTAAGTTAAGATATTAGCATGCCAACCATTTATGATATAATTTGTCCCTTTTAAGTTGGATGTCTCTATGCTAATTCAACTCCAAAATTATATATATATGTTTATATTTAATTTGAGAATTTGATAAATCATTGTACACAAAAGGTAGATGCTAGGGTGCATGCAATAAAATGGTGGGGTCACATGGGTGGGTTGTCTCTGTCTAATGGTAATCCAGCCTGGACATATGATATTATTCACAAGAAACATTATATTCTTTAAACAAGTAAGGTCTTTATCAAATTTACAAGTTTGTGTTATATAATTATGATATAAAATAAAAAAATTCAATAAGTTTTGATTAATAGGGTAACAAATGCAAGATCTATCTATGCCTTTTCAGAGTAAAAAGAATGATGTGTAAAATTTCATGGATAATATCTTACTATATATATATAATTTTATTATTAATTATTATTTCTACCTTAATGCCAAAAACATCTTTAGAGGTGAAATAATTCAAGGTGGCTACTCCAATGAAAATTTAATGATTGTCATCATGTGAAGATATATCATTTTGACTATTGAATGATAGATTGTAAGGCTTGATTTTATTTAAAGTAAAACTGTTATCTTTATTTAAAGTGTTGTAAAATAAATAAGTTACACTTTTTAAACAAAGATCATCATGAGAAGATGTTTTTAACATCTTCATGGGAGTAACTGCCATAATTCAAAATCTAACATTGAGAAACAAGGATTTTCAAAACACATGCTTTCATATGATTAGGTGTATCTAATAACTAACACCATCAAATTAAAGAATCCCCATAATTTTTCTTAAACATGCTCATCAAAGAAACATTGAAACTTGAAAGAAAGTAGTAAACTTGATCATCCAATAATTCATGATTAACATTAATAATTAAGATACTTACATGTCATCCATGAATTTAGCAGCTACCATAACACTGGTAATTAGTAACCTATGAACATTGAAGGAGTTGATTGGCAAAGAGGGTTGTCTCTGAGTGAATCGATCAAGATAAACATATGCAACAATGTAGCAAGAAGGACTACAATTTGCATACTTGAAAATCCTCTCAAGATAGCTCTGAATTGATATGGTTGGTCTTGTTAATCCATGGAAGACAGAGATCTTCTGATGCAAGAGTTGTTGCTGGTTATGATCATTGGATTCAGCTACCCTTTTGAGCAGAGAAGAGAGGAAAGCTACCACCTTTGGCATCACACTTGGATTCTCAAGCTCTGCCATGGATGCTGATAGGCCAATTCTCCGTTAGGTACAGGAATGCTTGGAATTTTGATGTCTGGTAGTGTGGTTATATATATATATATACACACATAAAAGTTTTATGTAAAGTAAAACTAGTGATATATAAGGTTGTTAATGGTTGGTACTTTTCTTGGCCAAAATGCCCCTTTGTAATTTAAATTAGGACAGTGCTATTGGGACAACAAAAACATGTCCAACAAATTATTATTAAAATACTTAATTGAAAATTACTCGTATGAACATGTTTTTATATGATTTAATATGTTTGATTAAAATATTTAATATTGTTAGGGCTCTAGATCGTACGTAAATAGCTCATTTAAAGACATATAAGTTCAAATAAAAAATGCATCCTTCTGATTTTAAGGCGAATGCTGACTGGTAACTCTCATTCTTAATCCTTTTTCAATATTATGAATAGTTCTAGATTAGATAAGATATAATACATGTTCATATCAACCAACTTGGGTTGGTCGAGTGGTCAGCTCACTCGTCCGCTTAAATAAGTGTCCCGTCTTGTGCATGCAACAACTCATTGGTCAGCGACAGACCCTTAAATAAAGCTCAGATTCGCGACGAATTAGTCTTTAATCTGTTGGGTTGGAGGATACCGTTTTGGGTAACCAAAAAAATAATAATACATGTTCATATCTCAATTATCATTTTTATATGAAAATATCTTCTATAAACAATGATCAAATTATAATACATGCTTTAATTATTCTTTCTGTGAATTTTATTTTTGTTTCTACTTAGAAATTATAAAGTATGTCGAAAATGATCAATTTTTAAATTAAAATTACAAATTTTATACACGAATTACTAACTAAAAATTATTTAGCACAGATCAACCTTCATTAGTTATGTAAATAATACTTTTGTTTAAATTAAGACATGCAAGTTGGCATTTGTTGTGGCTTATGTCCTTTTCGGCTTAAAAAGTTTTTGGTTATTGAGTTGGGCAATGATTTTCCTTTTAATTTCAAAACTTGACTTGCAAAAGAGGGAAGGAGGGGAGGGGGTGTAGGTTGTGTTTATTGTGAATTTTGATGTCTCTTTCTTGCAAAATAAAACTAAATTGTGGTTTTCCGGTGATTAATTTTTTGACAATGGAGATGGTATTCCATACCATCATGTGATTACATGTGAGAAATTTGAGAATGTAATGTAAAGGGTCCCACTTTTTAGGGGGACCTTAGCATGTGTTTTGATTCTAGTACAAGTGGGTAACATAACATGGATTTGCTATGTTGTTGGTCCATAGCAAATAGTATATATATGCTACTTTTATTTTGTTCCTACTTCTTTGCACACCCCTAAACGAAAGAACAAATTAGGATAATAAAGCTATTCCTTTGGGTTTTCAAACATTGCTTCATGTGATCCTAATCAATTTTCTAGCTTCAATAATAAAGTTGCTCACTATTCTTTTAAGGCTTATGAAGGGATCTAACCTTTGATTAGATTAAGAGTTTTGGCATCTAATTAAAGGATAAGAAGTAAGAGTTCATTACTTTGCTTACTTGTAGCTAGGTATTAACTTGTGAGTAATTGTGAAGTACACTCACAATTACTTACATCTTGCAATTAATATTGAGAATTCAAGGTTGCTTTTTATTTATTTTTTTAAATTTTATTCAAGGTTGCCTCATATAAATTTTATTATTTTTACAGTTCTTTTATAAAATCTTAAAAAACAAACAATAAAAACGCAAACTATATACGCTCAAATATATTTATTTTCTATTTAGAATATACCGAATATAAAAAATATTTGATAATCAAAGAAAATTAGTAAAAAACAACCATAACTTGTCTTATTTAATGAATATTAAATAAAAAAAATTCTAACTGTTTTTTTTTATCTTTCTAACATTACCAATCTAATTTCAAAACAATGACTAATTTATTTATTGAGATAAAAGGTTTTGACCACAATTTTTTCTTACATATCACTATTAACTATCCAAATGTATTAGGTCTTATGATTATTTGTAACATTCTCTAGGGACGCACAAAATGAGTTGAATTAATCATCAATGTGAAACATTAAATTGATGACCGAGTCTCAAATTTGGTACCTGAAATCAAATAGTAGATTACAAGGAAGCAAGTGGTTATGATAAAAAGTACAGCTAGAATGAGATGGAATTTGCTTGCAAATGATACATAACCCAGTTGGAATAATTGGCTGTAATTGGAAATAGAAAATGGAGCATTTTACTTTTTTGCATGTATATATTAAAAAAATATAATATAAAATTTAATTTAAAAAAAAATTAGTTGTTATCTAATTTGATAGACAAGTATTTCTTTCACTTGCCAAAGGTAATCAACGACCCCGGCAAAAAAATAATTAATTGTTTCTCATGCTATGAAAATAAAAAGAAATAAATAAATAATTCTTTTAATACCAACATGAAGACAAAGCTAGTCTTTGAGTAACAGCTATCCATATCTACTTTTTTGTAAACAAAATCCATCAAATAATTATTTATATAAGAATATAAGAAACAAGATCTTCTACATAGGCATGTTAAATTTAGTAAACTTTTAATTAAAAAGGGTGAAGTGTTATTAGTTGATTTGACGAGTCACTAATCTGAAGTCTGAACGAACAGCTAGATTAAGTTGTAGGAGGTGCTGGAAAAGCAACCATTCAACCAATGTCACATTTGTGTGAATGGAATAAAGACCAAGATTCTGTAACCATTAACTTGCGATGCAAAGTGAAGCCATATTGAAGAAAAACTAGCAAAATATTTAAATGCTTATAATTGATTGAACTTTTGAAGTGCAATTATTCTTTAATTCATAACTTGCAAATGGTAAATAATTTAAATAGTATGTACGACAGTACGAGATTCTAATCAAACTTCATTTACCGCTAATGAACTAGAAAAAATAAAAATAAAAAAACTTATCTCTAAGGATAAAGCATTATTTTAATTTTTATGTCTCGGTTAAGTTTTAATTTTATTTCATTTAATTTGGTTCCCAATTTTACATTCATAACTCACATTAGTTCATAAGTTTGTTTCTGTATGTGATAGAATTATTAATGGCATGTTGAGATTGATTGACAATTATTACATTAGATTTTCTAATAATTACGTGACAATTAAAATTTTTTATATAAATTTCTGTTCTATAAAACTCTTAAAATCTTTAAGTGAAATTTAGAATTTCAAAAGTTTCAGAAAGAGTAAATTGAGATAAAAAGTTTTAATTGTCATATCAGATAACTATTAAAAAAGAGTTTAGTGTAAAAGATGTCAATTTATTTCAATATGTTGTTAACTATTCTATGATGAAAATAAAGGTAAGAATTAATGTGAGTTACGAATGCCAAATTTAAAGATTAATTTGAATAAATCAAAATTTTAAAAGCACAAAGATAACAAGGTCAATATAAATATTAACTCATCGGTTTTGTTTCGTTCTTAACGTTTTAATACATCTTATTTTTATTTTAATGTTTATTTTGTTTTATTAAAACTATTGTATTATGATTTTTGTCAGTATTTAAAAAAACTACAAAGGAGAAAATGATATTTTTGAAAGAAAAATTTTAATTTTAACCAAAAAATAAATAAAAATAAATAAGACGTTTGTAATAAAAATAAGTTTTACACATTAAAAATAAAATTAAAATGTGTCCAAATATGAAAAATAAAACAGCACATTATCCTGCTTTTAATGAGCTCATACCAACAACCACATATATAATAACATAATCCAAGCCATTTCATAATTATGTATACTCTTATTGAAGTGAAGGGAGAAGTGAGAGCATATTTTTATGATCACCTGAGTGAGAAAAGAGCTTAACGTTTTTCCTTCCTCTCACCTCTTTAAGAGTGTGTCTGTTTGAGGAGAAAATAGGAGAATGGAAATAGGAAAGAAAAAATTAGAAGAAAAATAACTATTTTTCTTTGTTTAGTTGAATGGAAAAGTTAAAGAAAAATAATAAATAATATAAAAAAATGGGTGGGATTCACTAAAAAAATTTTCTCTTCAATAATAGATGAAAAATGGAAGAAAAATATATTTAGTATAAATATTCTAATATTATCCTCTATTTTTTAATATATTTTAAAATATCTAAGGATAAAATTGTATTTTCATAACATTATATACTATTTTCTTCCTCCTCATTTTCCTTTCATCCAAACATATCTAAGGAAAATAAAATTTCACTCAATTTCTTTCCTTTTTCTTCTTTCCTTTCTATTTCTTTCCTTTCAACCAAACAAAGCCTAAATTCTCTCGGTGGCTTTAGTTGGAACTTCTTATTATCTATTATATTAGGGTCACACTAAGGTAGACGTAAGTTTATAGAGATTTTTCTTTGTTTGACACGTGTTGCAGATTTTAGAAATAAAAACTCTATTGTTATTCCACGTGTAGGTCAAGCATTCTTGTAGAGAAAATATCATTTTTTTTCTATACAAGTTGATCTGTATAGTATAATTTACCTTATATTAGACATTGTTTTTATTGAACATAATAATAATAAAATAATAATAATAATAATAATAATAATAATAATAATAAATGGATATTTCGATGATAATGTGTTCACTTAAAGATCACATTGTGATTCGTTGGATGATTCAATTAAGAGTAATACCCCAAATAGGTCCCCAAGGAATTCACGTTTAGACAGATTTGTCCCCAACGAAATTTAACTAAAATTTTTGTCCCTGACCTTCTTAGCTACACACCAGATACGTCCCCACACCAGGTTCAGCCGGTCAGGTTTCAGGTTGACGTCCTACGTGGAGGTAACCTGGCTGACGTGTCGGGTTAAGAGTGACGCGTCACGTCAAGGACACTTTAGTCCCTATGATTGCAGGACAAAACGACGTCGTTTTGGGGAAAAGGAGAACGACGTTATTTTTTAAGGGACAAATAGGTCCCCGCGATGGAGGGCAATGCAATCAAATGACGCCGTTTTATTTGGGGGGCCAATTTAAAATTAGGTTGTGTAGTTGATGATGGTTGCTGGAATTGATGATGGCTAGTAGAGGGACGACGTCAACTGGAAGTTGGAGACGATGTGGAAGAAGCATTACTGGCGAGTTGAGTGCTGACAGTGGAATGACTGGAATCGGAAGGGGTCGACTGAAAAAAGGAGAACATCCAAAGTGCTTCTGCAGGACATTAGTTGTAATATGCAGGTCGCGCACGGCAGAAAATCCGAATAGGTTGTTCTTTGGTTGTCCCTATTTCAAGGTATTGGAGAGTGTTTTTTGTTGTTTCATGTGTGATAATTGCCATGGGTCTGTAAAATTGTTTGTCCTGTTGTTGTTGTGATTGCAGGAGAAGCAAGGTTATTGTGAATTTTTTGCATGGTTTGATGAGATTTTTGGGTATGCGATGGAGGATGTAGTGGAAGGACATAGATTGGATTCTGTGGACACTGGTGCGGGTGATCAAGGTGTTGTAAGGTTGAATGATGGCTTGGAAGACAGAATGAAGCAACTGGAGAATTTGTTGTGGAAGAAAGATGTGGATAACCAAATTGTGAAGAAGCATAATATGTTCGACTTTCTTAGGGGTGTAATATGTGGTGCATTGATAGGTGTGGTTGTGTTTTGTATATTTGTGGTGGCTATTTAGACAAACTGGATTCTATGTTAATAATCAAGTTATTGTGTTGAAATGTGTATTCATGGTTAGATGGATATTAGATGGACATGCATTATATTGATTAACTCAATTGTGGTCAAATAGGATAAAGGAAATACATTGCTTTTGGCTTCTTGCAGCCATATATCAAAAGGGTGAAGTAACTGATATTCACAACATTGTAAGTGCACAAGTAATTTGATTCAGTAGCAACATAATTCAAATAAACCAAAACAAAGGTCTGTTTCCTTCAACATACACCAAAAGCAAACCAAACTAAACAAAAGGTCTGTTGGATTAAACACAGAGAACACCAAAACAAAACAAACCAAGCAAAGAGGTTCTACTTCCTTAAACATAATAAAATATGGTGTTTATAATAAGTTGCACACTGATTCTTAAAAGGATCATTTCTTCTTAGATTGGTTCAATCTCGATGTTGGGATGAATTTAAACATTCCAGATGCTGCCTGACTAGTGGTAGCTGCAGTTGTATCTGCACCGACACTCCCTTATACCTGGGGCCTCCTAATTGTTTGCTTTGGACGTCTGAATGGTTGCTGAGCCTAGAATTTACAAGATTGTTATGAATTTTTTTCTTACAACTTTCAACATACATATTAATCTAATTACAAGTAGCATACCTTGGGTGACTTGAGACATTAGTTGTGGCTCGTGAGGGAGGATTTTCAGTTTGAGTCTCATGAGAGGCAAGATTAGGAATTTGCATGCTATCTTCTACAAATCCTTCATTCTGTATGACCAATTATAAGACAGTTAGATGCCAAAGAAATAACTCATAAGACAATTAAGTCCATATAGAATAACATTTATGGTACAAATAAGTCCCCGCATACAGGGGCAATAGTACACTCCACAATATAATGCAAACTAAGACTCTGCAAGTGATGGACATATGCAATAGATGTTACCTGAGATAATGGGGCTGATTGAGAAACAACCATCTTATGCTGTGGCTGGGCCTGCTTCTTCTTTCCTTTGGCCTTTGAAGATGATCCTTGCTGGGGTGCCCCTTTGCATGTTTTGGCATTGTGACTAATATCTCCACACTTGGAGCATGTAACTCTGAAGGTCTTTCTGGCCTTTGTCCCATCAGGATCGTCTTCCAGTGCATCAGGTCTCCTTCTCTTCACAGGACACCCAATTGGTCTCTTAATTTTAGGGGGTATGGAACTAACTACTCCAGATTTATCCCAATATTCCTCACTATTGACAGGGCTTATGGAGTGAGCATAAGTAGCCCTAAATGCATCCATCTTCAGCCATTGATGGATATATCCCTCTGGTCTATCTCCTCTTCTGCCAATTGCAGCCATTGCATGCACACAAGGGATCCCTAGTGTCTAATGTAAATTGGAGTTGTGATTAATATATGATGAATATATCAGAATGTTACTCCCAACAGCATGTTATGCACACCATAGAAAACAACCTTTAAGATTCAAACCTATAAAATTCGAATTGAGCACTAATTAAGTAACTAATACAAGTAAAATGTAACCATTACCTGTAAGTTGCCACATGTTACAAGAACATGTACTATTTTCTAGATCCACTCCCACTTTCTTCATGTGATACTGCACCTCAAAAATTTGTCTGGCATCATCACCAATCCATTGAGCAGTCCAATATTTGCATTCTTTTATGATGTCATCAATCCTCTCTTGTTGCACTGGTGCCACTATGCCTGTGTAGGTGCTCAAAACTCTCTTATGATGGGCCATCCTCCTCATGATGTAGCATCTCAATTCTTCCAGCATTGTCAAAATGGATTTTCCTCTGTAGTGTGCTATCTTGGCATTCCACACTTCTGTCATGTTATTGGTGATATTATCTAGTTTCGGCCAGTGATTAAAATGTGATTTTGTCTAGCATCCAAGGTCGAATTTTGCAAGGTAAGCCCATGCATCCTTGTTTACCTTCTTTAGTCTATTCATGTGCTCTCTGAACTCTGCCTTCGTACTGCTTTTAGCACAAGCCCAGACGACATTCTTCAACTGCTTGCTCTTGTACTCATTGGTGAAATTCTTCCATATATGTCTAACACAGTTCCTGTGATGGGGTCAACATCCATTGGGGGAAACCTTTCCACCTTCCCATTAATGTACACTAAGACACCTTTGTTATCTCGAACAAAGCTTCCACCATGATGAAACACTGGGACCACATCTTTCGACATCTAAATGCCAACAAATAAACAAGTACAACTCATTTCTTATTATATCCAATATCGCTAATCACTACAACTATCCACGACAATGCATGCAACCAAAATCAGAAATTCAAAAACAATCAAGTAAAAAAAACGTTTTACTGACCTTGATCAGTTGGGTGTTGAACCAACTGCCTTCACAACCACTTTCACGATCAATGTCACCAACGAGTATGAACAGAGTAATGAGTATGCACAATGTTGATGGAGGTATGGAAGGGTTTTCTTTGTAAAACCTAGCAGAGCTAATGGGGTATGGAGTAATTTCACAAACAATTGAATATGAAGAGACTTGTATATCAAATTGGCCCCCCAAATAAAATGGCGTCGTTTTGTTGCACTGCCTTCCATCGCGGGGACCTATTTGTCCCTTAAAAAATAACGTCGTTCTCCTTTTTTCCAAAACGACGTCGTTTTGTCCTGCAATCACAAGGACCAAAGTGTCCTCGACGTGACGCGTCACTCTTAATCCGACACGTCAGCCAGGTTACCTCCACGTAGGACGTCAACCTGAGACCTGACCGGCTGAACCTGGTGTGGGGACGTATCTGGTGTGTATCTAAGAAGGTCAGGGACAAAATTTTAGTTAAATTTTGTTGGGGACAAATCTATCTAAACGTGAATTCCTTGGGGACCTATTTGGGGTATTACTCTTCAATTAAATATATTCAATCCTACATATCATTCTATCAAACGGTTCCCAATGTAATCTTCACATAAAAATTAAACATCGATACATAGTGTGTTGATTTTTAGAGAATAGAGACAACAATGCTTTTTCAGGGTTGGCACAAGGTTCATGGAAATTGTAAGATATTAGAGGCGCAATCGGTTTCAAGAACAAACAAAGAGAGAGAGAGAGAGAGAGAGAGAGAAAAGTTGAAATAGAATGACCTAGATAATTTGTATTCAGAAAAATTAGTTTTACAAATGCTGCCGTGTGTGTTTATATAGTGCAGAGTGACAACTAACTCTAACAGCAAAATAACTGAAAAACTAATCCAGCTTGCATAGCTGTGCAACTGACTTAGTTAGCTTTGGTCAAATAGCCTAACATGTCCCCTTAAGCTGGAGGGTCTGTTTTGTACACTCTGAGCTTGTTTCTGAATTTGAGAAAGGTAGATGTAGACAGAGGTTTCATGAGTGTGTCAGCAAGTTGATCTTGAGCTGGAATGTGTTGGATGAAGACTTCTTTCTTAGCCACCTGATCTCTGACGAAGGATTGGTCCAATACAAAGTGTTTGGACTTGTTATGTAAGATCGGATTGGCACAGAGAAGTACTATACTCTGATTGTCACAGAAGATTAGAGGTTTGGTGGAGCAAAAGAGTCTGATTTCTCTTAAAAGATTTTGCAGCCACATGATCTCAGCGAGTGCATCAGCAATTCCTCTAAATTAAGCTTCTGTGCTGCTCCGAGACACTACTACTTGTTTTTTGCTGGCCCATGATATTAGGTTTGATCCGAGGAAGATGCCAAAGCCATTTGTGGATTTTCGATCGTCTACATCACTTCCCCAATCCGAGTCACAAAATCCATATATTTAAAAATCTGAGGTGCTTCGAAATTGCAGCCCATGATTCAATATTCCAGCCAGGTACCTGAGAATTCTCTTGACGGCTTTCCAGTGAGTTTCAAGAGGATTTTGGAGGTATTGAGCTACTTTGTTGACAGCATAGGTGATTTCTAGTCTTGTACATTGGCATACTAGAGACCACCAACTATGGATCTGTACAGTGTCAGAATGTTGAAGATGGTATTTCCAAAGGCAGAGAGTTTCATGTTTGAGGTCATAGGTGTAGGCATAGGCTTGGCAGCACTCATGTCAGCCTTTTGTAACAAGTCTTTAATGTATTTTGTTTGGTGTAGGGTGGTGGTGTTAGAGGGGCTTCTTCTGACTTCAATGCCCAAGAAGTAATGCATTTCACCAAGGTCTTTGAGAGAGAAAGTGTTGTTGAGCTGTGATACAAGGGATGCAATTTCGGTTTCAGAGGTTCCTGTGACAAGGATGTCATCCACGTAGACAAGAATGTAAGTAGAGGAGGTTGGGGTGAACTTGGTGAACAGAGACACATCATATCTGGTGCTGGAGAACCCATATTTTTGGAGAGTGGAGCTTAACTTTGTGAACCAAGCTCTTGGGGCTTGCTTGAGGCCATAGAGGGACCTCTGCAACTTGCAAACTTGTTGAAAATTTGAGGAAGTGAAGCCTTCGGGTTGGACCATGTAGACATCTTCATGAAGATCGCCATTGAGGACAGCGTTGTTGAAATCATATTGGTGGATCTTCCACCCCTTTGAGATAGCTAAGCTCAGAATAACTCTTACAGTTGCAGGTCTCACAACCGGGCTAAAAATTTGATCATAATCCACTCCTTATTTTTTATGGAAGCCCTTGGGAACCAACCTCGCTTTGTATTTTTGTATGGTGCCATCAGGGTATTTTTTGACACGAAACACCCACCTACAACCTATTGGTACATGCTGAGAAGGAGCATCAACAAGTCTCCAGGTATGGTTCTTCATGAGGGCTATATACTCTTTTTTCCATGGCCTGTTTCCACTGGGGACTGGCAAGAGCCTGTGTAATCGATTTTGGCAACTGATCATTGGATTCAGACGCAACAGCAGTGAAAACTCAAGGCTTGAAGATACCATTCTTGCTCCTGGTTTGCATGGCATGGGTGTTTTCAATTGGACGGGAGGTGGACGGTGCAGGTTGAGAAGGCAGTGCTCCGGGGCCAATTACAGCCTCTAAAGGGTTAGCTGAACCTGCACTTGGAAGAATATTAGTAGAACGAGAAACAGATGCAGAAGATAGTGAAATAGATGATCATTACTAGTATTGGAAGATTGAGTATGCGTATTTATGTCTAGAGGTGGATTGGATCTGTGGAGGACGGGATACGTAGTGGATGGGAGTATGGTTGTTGACTGTGGCTCAGATTGAGTGTGACTCGGGTTGTGGATAGACATTGTGAAATATGGAAATTCAGACTCATGAAACAGGACATTTCTTGATATGTAGATTCTGCCAGAGAGAGCTAAACACTTATAACCTTTTTGGTTTTGTCCATAGCCCAGAAATACACATTTTTCAGATTTGTGGTCGAATTTGTGTTGGTTGTAGGGTCGCAATAGTGGATAGCAGGCACAACCAAAGACTTTGAGGAATTTATAATCAGGAATTTAGTGAAAGAAGATTTCTAAGGGAGATTTGTAGTTCAGGCTTGGTGATGGGAGTCTATTGATGAGGTATGTAGCAGTTAGTATGGCTTCATCCTAGAAATAGATGGGTAGAGAAGCTTAGGTTAAGAGGGTGAGGGTTGTTTCGGTTAGGTGTCGGTGCTTCTTCTCAGCAATCCCATTTTGCTGAGAGGTGTATGGGCAGGTTAACCTGTGAGTGATGCCATTAGTGGTGAGGAAATTTGTGAAGGATTTGGATATAAATTCACTCCCATTATCTGTTTGTAGGGACTGAATTTTGTGACAGATTTTGGTTTCGATGAGGGCTTTGTATTGACAGAAGGCTTGGAACGTTTGTGATTTGGTTTGCAAAAGGTAAGTGCAAGTGTACTTGCTGAAGGCGTCTATGAAGCTAACATAGAATTTGAAGCCGGATTGGCTAGGTATTGGGGCTGGGCCCCATAGGTCGGAATAGACAAGTTGTAGAGGTTGGATGTACACTGTGGTTGAGAGACTAAAGGGTAGTTGATGCATTTTGTTTGTGCAGCAGGCAGGACATAGGGAGGGGCTAGGTTCTGAGGTTGAGGCTGTTGTGTTTAGTGTGGACAATATGTGTTGGGTGACCTTGTGGGAAGGGTGACCAAGTCTATAGTGCCATAGGTTAGGTGAGGAATTTGTATTTCTTGATTGATGACTTAACATCGCACTAGCTTGAGTTCTTTTGGAGATATCTGAAGTAGTGTAGCATTTTGAAATGTCAGCAGAATTAGTAGAATGACATTTTGAATATGTAGGCTCATTAACATGACTTTTTGCATTGAGGATTGTATCAATACACACATCATTATGAAGAAGACAATTTCTCTTATTGAATGCAACCAAATTTTCACTATCACATGTATCAACACACTTTTCATGCTTTTTACAGTTGGTATTTGCTACACTTTTACTACTGGATTCACTTATTGATGGAGACCTACAACTACTGTATACTGAGTCTTTATTTCTAGGAACAATTGTACCCTTGCTAGAGCTTTTTATAGCCACATTTGCATTAAATCGGACTGCAGCATCTTGTGCTTTCTTTTCTTTTCCATTTATGCAGATTGATCTTGGAATTTCAACACCCTCAAATCTGTACAATCCATTTCTAAGCTTGCCTTGAAGAAGAATTTTTTTGATACTTGACATTTTACATTGCATAGGTAAGGCCAAAATTCAAAGAATACATTATTGTCTAGTGCAAACTTTGCTACACTGATAAGGTTCTTTGATATGCTAGGCCCAAAACAGGAACATAGCATTCTGCATGAGACTGAATTTTTTACTAGCAACCATCATTGTAGCAACACTAAACAACCACCATGAAACCCAACAGCTCCAGAAGGGGAGTCCATGTGGCCATGACACCGCGTTCTTCACGCAGTGCATGGACATCCTCGTTTTTTATTCTGTCTATTCAGTCACTCATCCATCTATACATTCTCATCTTTATCATACTTAAGCTTATACTTATGCTCATATTTTGCTGCTGCATACTCCATTTCATATAACTTAGTTTAATGGCAATGCAATAAAATTATCACTTCCACAAGCCTTTTGAGTCTTATAGTTTACATTCTCTCTAATTTTTTTATTATCTTATATAATATAGATGTTGTCTCTAGCGGCTAAAGATAGCTAGATGTTGATCAGCAAGTGAGGTCAATACATATGACAAAGAAAAAGAATAATTTCTTTTTTTGATTCTTTTCTGCCACATATTAAAACCTTACTTGCTGGTTAATACCTAGCCTTTTTTAACCACAAAAAACATGGCGATATAATATACCTAAGATGTTTAAATCTCCTTACTTGGAAAAACACATTTGTAGCTCCTCAAAATTGATAAAATTCACCTAATTAGTAAAATTTTCAGACTTTTCATAATTTTTTCAGGGTTACTAATATTTTTTTTTATTTAAGGGATATTATATCAATTAAAATCTTTCGACCAAAAATAGTGGTTTATCCTTATGAAAATACAAGCAGTGTAAAGTTACACCTGATTTCATCCCATATATATAAAACATTTCCTTTTGGTTTCTTTCTTGACTAACCAAATAGCTGAAAATCAAAATGCAACTTTGTAGAAAGTAATTCTTGCTACTATTCTACTACTGCATATCATAATGGATCAGCATAAACAGATTATTAGAAGTTTCAATTTAAAGGAATTGTTTTGGCAAAACTGCAAAAGTTGTTGAACAGTCCTCAGTTTTTGGCAACTGCAGCTGTGTACTGGACAATCACATGAACAAGCTTCTTTCAATAAAGCAGCTGAGATACAGAACACTGATCTGAAGTCATACAAAAAACATGTTCTTGTAAGTTTTAAATGTTAACCCAATATTGGCCATTTCTCTAAAAATGTATTATAACCTATGTTGGTCATAATCATATGGCCAAATTATATGGGACTACTTCACACACCAATAATGGATTTTTCTGAGTGGTGGTTGTTATCTACCACAGTATAACCTGTTATTACTATGCTCGTGATTGAGAATTTCTCTCCCAATTGTTGATTTTCCACAATGCCTCCCCATGAAAACTGTTGCAAGTATTGGAGGGTATTGACTGACTTAACTTCTGAACTGAGATGCATCAAAATCACTTTAATGAAATATCTAAAACTACTAAAAATATGTTTCCATACATTCTGAAGAATATATAACATAAGATAGACAATATTTTAATTTTTAAAGGCATCAGGGCCGTGTTCTTAAGAGTAAAAGTAGCAGAGGAGTTGAGTTAGAGAAGGGAATAATAATGAGAATGATTTCGTTACTGATTGATTAGTTAGTTTCATGCTTTATAAACTGTATCAGAATGCACCAAATCCTAACAGACTTTCCAACACATAGCTGACGTTTTTTTTGTCTGAAATAAATTAAAAAAATATTTGTTTCGCAACACGTTATTCGAACTTTAATTTCTGAGATACGTTATTTTTTTTTATTTAGGATAAATTTGTCGCATCCCAGCAAACTTTATAATTTAAATAGAGTTCACCGCACTATAGCGAACTTCAAGTGGAGTTTCCAAAATAAAAGCATGGCTGTTGGAGAACGGAACTCAAAACCACAATTCCATTCGTCTCTTTGGTTCTCATATTGATATTTTTTTCTCTACAATGTCAATAAATTCATTGTTATCCATTCATTATGATAGTGAAATAGTATATGATGAAGAAGACTCTATCGTTTTTAAGTATGGAAACCAATAATTACGTACATGACACCAAAAGTCAACAGTCTAATAGTGTTGAAGAATTTGATATTATATTCCGTTGGGCAGCAACACACGAAAAGAGTGAAAAAAAAAATTACTACAGATATCCGACCTAAGTAGATGACAATTTGATTTATAAAAAATATGTTACAGTTGTCTTTGCTATGTTGTTATTATGTTTATTAGACCACTATTTTGAGAAAATATTGCTGTTGTTTTGAATTAGGTAACGGTTACGTGACAAAGAGGACGTAGATCTTATAAGGTCGTGGCACAATCGATGGGCAAATGTTCATTTATTGGAATTATTCATGTTTCTCGTTGAGTTGGGTGGATAATGATCATCTGCGGATACTATTGATGATAATCCGTTAAGTGGAGCTGTTAGATGAAATATTAAAAGGATGATGGTCGATCTAAATATGCCACCTGAAGACAGTTAAGAGGACTCAAACGTTAAACTTGATAATGCTGACATGATGGAAGATAATGTTAAAAGTTATGAGGGTTTTGCTATTAGGGATTTGATGATGGATTCGTACGAAATTAACCCCGATGACAGAAACATGCTGATGATGAACCAGCAAAAATTTCTTATGATGGTGACAAGGAAGAAGAGATGAACTACTATGGTGACATACAAATCACTCCTCCAGGTTAAATTTTGATGCAATGACTTTGGATTAGTCGTTTACCCATAGAAACAGGATCCAACTAATGAGTTCGAAATTAGACAACAATTTGAAAACAAAAAAGAAGTCGTGTTGGCAGTTTAAGTTCACCAAGAGTATGGCAAACTTCATATAAATTATTAAGTTTGCCACCCTAAATCCCAAAATAAAACATATCTGAAAAATAAAAAGATCGAATAACGTGTTATTGGAAATAAATATATTTTTTTTAATTTATTTCAGAGAAAAAAAAAAACCATAACAAACTTACTAACTTAACTCTTTGCTGCCAAACTGACTACGTGATGACCTGGTACCTTTGGCTAACAACCTATCAGGTGAACTACCACCTTCAAATTTGTTATTGGGAAACTTAACATATTCATATGATTCTTTAATTGTATATAATGTTATTACAATTTCAAGAAACTCAATGAAACTCTTCTATGAAAATTTCAATTTATGTTTACCCCAACCAAACATAATTCTTAGAGTAAAACTAGTTTCTATTGAATAATTAAGCATAGGATATTTCATTCGTAGAATAATTACGCCCCCAAAGTTGGGTAGAATCCTACTGCTGAATGGTAAGTTCCAACAGCAATACAATATATATCACACACCTTCAAATTACAAACACGATAAGTACAAGCAAGCATCCTCGCATGCTTAATATGAAACAAAAGAAAAGCATTCTCTAGTGAGAAATTTATTTCTATTTGATATATATCTAAAAGAGCTGCGGCATATGCCTCATACCACACACTATATCAAAGGAGAGGCGCACCCTAGATAACATATGTTCGAATGCTGAGGCATATGCAAACACAGATCAAGAGAACTCAACACGTGTTCAACAGTTTTGGTATTTGGTGTCCAGTGAGGACATTGCATGCCACCCGATGAAGAATATTCCGAGTATTGGAAGGTAAACCGCATCAATCGAGTTATCTGATTTGAAAAGCTTAAGAATGGCCCAAAGGAGGAACATACTACAGTTCATGCGAGAGAGTTTTCCACCAACAAGAATCTTAACACCCACAGCCCAAGCAAGCACCATGAAACTTAACAATCCAAGCATGTCAACAGCTATGAAAATGGAGACTCTTGCTTTTGTGGCCAAATACTTTGCCAGTAGCGTCTGGCTGTATATCAAGAAAATCCAAAGAAATATGCTTGCAGAAATCGCATAAGATGACATGCGTTGCACGGTTAATTCTGGATCTGTAGCTCCCATCAAATCGCCCTCGGGAACAATCTGATATGTTTGTGAATCAACCATTTGGAGAAAAACAGCAAAGTGGGAATCCATTTCAGTTTTAAAACTTTTTCTTCCCTCCAAAACCATACTACTACCACCTTACTATCACAACAATAAAATAAAAAATATAAATAAATTTAAAATAAAAAAAATGGGTAAAGTATTCATAACTCACAGCTTCAATCCAATGCTGAGAAGCCAACTTTTGAACTTGGGCGTCTAGGGACAAACCTTTGCCCACCTGTCAAAAGAAAGAAACAAATAAAGGACCATATTTTCTTCGGAATCAAACTCAAAACTTGGTCCTTCATTTTTCCTAAACAATAATCGATCATAGATATCCGGATAGCATGGTATATATACTGTACAAGTCCAAGTATTCTTATACAAATCCCATCACTATGGAGTACTATCGATCACGTTAGTGTTTATGGAATGAAAGGAATAAAACAAAGAGGCAACAAGTGGCTACATGGAATGATAAGAATAAAACAAAGAGATATTTTAAAAATATTTTCAGCCACATTTTTTAATTGATAGTGTTTAAAGTTCAAATAGAAGATGAGAATGAGTGATTGTAATTGCTTGAATAGCATGCAAGTATTTCTCTGTGATTAGATCAAATGGGCACAAAGAACAGGACCCGCAACTATACAACTGCAATAATCTCAACCCTTTTCTTAAAAATCATCCTCTTGATTTACATGGAGAAACAATGAGAAAACAAAAATAAGAACAACAACAGAAAGAACAATAATAAAGTAATGATTAACAAATCAAGAACTCTTCCCCAACTCTTACCTCGTTATTGATAGGGTATAAATGATGTTCAACAAAGCCAACCATTTTACCTAGCAGAAGACGACGCAAATCTCGCTGACCCTTCTCCTCATTATTGATAGGGTATATATGATGTTCAACAAAGCCAACCATTTTATCTAGCGGAAGACAACGCAAATGACTCTGTCATCCATAATAAAGAGAAGGTTATTAAATTGGGATATGTATGGAGAATCTATTTTTTATGTGTGTATAGTAAGATACATAAACAACAATAATAAATAAAATTAAAAATGATATCCAGAAATAAAAATGACCGAAACAAGTAACCAAGCATAAAGCATAGGGATATGTCCTAAATAAAACAATAACACATAATAGGAAAGTCCAAATTATAAAACATAATCAACTCAGAATAACTGTAGAAAGCATAATAGGGCCCAAAATCATTAGCCAAATAATAAAAAGAAATAGTTAAAAAAAAAAAACTGTTTGCTTAATAGCTTTTCAACGGAGATGAGACTGAGGTTTGCAAACGGTTGTGGTGGGAGGATGGTAATATGTTCTTTTTGAGGCAGTTTCTATCTCAATTTAGAGGAAAAGAGGAAAAGAAACCCTTTTTCGAACTGGGTCACGTTCAACCTGATTCGATGCGTTCTTGGTCAATTTAGATTCACCCTGCGATATCGCTAACCCTCTGATTCGTCTCTAATCGTAAGTATATTGTCGCTATACTAACTACAATCGCTATTACTACCACAGATTATAGACATACAATTCGAAACCATAACATGAAAAGAAGACGCTGAATTTCATAGATTTGGTGCTAAATTAAATCGAAATGAAAAAGAATAGCAGTTCCTCGTCCCTGCGGGATTGGCCTTTCCTTATTACTTATTATAAAGTAGCTTTTTTCACCCATGGGAAGCCATCAGAGGCCAATCAACCCGAAACGGAGGTCGAGAAGGAGGGTCATACTACATATCAATGCTCAAGAGAAAATGAACCACTACAATCTTATATACTAAAGAGCCTGATCAAATGTAATGTTAAAATAACTTGAACAAGAAAATTATGACAGAAAATAATAAAAGCATGTTGGGCTAGCGGATCTAACAACAATTACAGGTGATGATGGATGAGAGAAATTACCCATATGTGTTCCATGAAGCAGAAGAACAAGAAGAAGAAAGAAGCAGAAGAAGAGGAGTTCAATGAACAAAGGCAAAAGTGAACAATGTCACCCCAACCCAGTTGTTACATCAGAAACCTTGTATCCAAAGAAAACCGCGTTGCTGCGACTAATTAATTCGGTAAAAAGAAAAAAGGGAGAGAAGCGTTGACTAGACTAGCTAGTTCCTTTCCATTCCCAAACGAAAGTGAAGCTGCAACTTCGCAAAGGGTCACTTTATTAAATAATGTTCACATTCACAGTTTCACGCACCGTTCTCAAAAAAACAAATAATATATTATCAACAAAATTTATTATTTTTTATTAACACATTAAAAATATAATCCTAATATTTCTCTACTTAATAAAATACGAAAGAATGGAGAAATTTACCGTCATTGTTTGTCCATGCCAAAAAAAAAAAAAAACTCATTATTTCTGATAAAAAAGAATGAATGGAAACCACTGAAGGAAGATTACCAAGAAGGATCTTCGGCAAAGCGCGTCTATCTATCTATCTATCATCAAGTTTAGAATAGCTCATTTGGTTGGGGCAATGGCATTTGTTAGCAACGGAATTGGACTAATCAAGATGGATAATGGAGTTGAAAGAGAAGAGGAACAAGGGATGCAATCTCACAAGAACTCAAGTGAAACGGTAAAACACCATTCTTTGCTTTATTCTTCTTCTGAGTTTTTATCTTGTTCCAATGTTGCCTATCATCACCATGATCAAGGTTTTCAGTAATAGTAGTTACAGCTTGTGATTTCGTTTTCCTTGCTATAGATTCAGGGAAGGCGTTCAAGTGTTCCAGAAACATTGGTATTTCAGTGTATTTTTTTAAATATATAATTTTAGAACTCACAGAACTCCCAAATAGACCTGCGAGAGCTTAGAACAGTTACAGACATCTATAACATCTCCAACAACCTGTTTTGAAGCTATCCAGATACCCCAATAACCCTGAGAGAGCTTAGAACAGGTACAGACATCTATAACATCTCCAACAACCTGTCTTGAAGCTATCCAGACACCCAAATAGACCTGCGAGAGCTTAGAACAGGAACAGACATCTATAACATCTCCAACAACCTGTCTTGAAGCTGTCAAGACACCCAAATAGACCTGCAAGAGCTTAGAACAGTTACAGACATCTATAACATCTCCATCAACCTATCTTGAAGCTATCAAGACACCCAAATAGGCCTATGAGAGGTTACAACAGCTACAGACATCTATAACATATGCAACAACCTATCTTGAAGCTATCAAGACACCCAAATAGGCCTGTGAGAGCTTACAACAGTTACAGACATCTATAACATCTCCAACAATCTATCTTGAAGCTATCAATATACCCAAATAGGCCTGTGAGAGCTTACAACAGCTACAGACATCTATAACATCTCCAACAACTTATCTTGAAGCTATCAACAAACCCAAAGAGGGATGTGAGAGGTTACAACAGTTACAAACATCTATAACATCTCCAACAACCTATCTTAAAGCTAACAAGACTCCCAAAGAGGATGTGAGAGCTTACAACAGTTACAGATATCTAAACTAGCAAGACACCCAAAGAGGAATGTGAGAGCTTATAACAGTTACAGACATCCATAACATCTCCAACAACCTATCTTAAAGCTAGCAAGACATATCATAACAATTTATCATGCTTCCATACCAATTTGTCGACTTCACCATGCTTTATTATCACCTTTGAAAGAATTCGCAGCAAGACGCTTAATTCCTCCCACTCTCTCAACTGTCTCCGCTATTCCAAGCTCTAAACCCAATTATGCCCATCCCACACCCCACATTCACTAATGCAACATACTTTATCATTAGAAATACTAGAGCCGAGGAAACCTTTCCATTAATCTCCCTTCACTAAGTCACAAATCATACCAAAACCATGTCTTAGTTCCATCCCCGATCACAAGTTGCATACCTTGCTCAAATTTCTTGGGAACTCTGGGTCACGCATATGCAAACTTCTAATATCCCCTCAAATACCTCCATAATTCTTTCTCATCTGGTTCACCATCCTCTCACTAATATTTAAATTGTTGCAAGAGCATACAACTTTTTTTCATAATCGGCATTCTTCCTTATCAAATCTCCACAACCATTTAAATTGTACGACTATTTTTTTAGAGCAACATCACCAACCCCAAGGCCTCCTTTATTTTTAGGTCACTACAATTGAAACACCAACGTTCTTAAAATAACTGTAAACACGAACTGAAACACCAATTGAAATACCAATATTCCTGGAACACTTTATTGTTGTTGTTGTTGTTTGAGATCATCCTCTAAAATTGTTGAAAAACTAATATTCTTGAATCATTTGGAAATTTTCCTAGATTCAGTTGCAAACAAAACAGAGACTTTCCTTCTGTAACTCTGGTTTAAATTTAGAGTAGAAATTAAAAAAATTAAAAAAAAAATTAACATGCAACATATTTGCTGTGAATTCTGCAGATATCGCCGGCAGAGGTTGAAATTCAGGTCTGTAATGAAAAATCTTCTTTCTGTCTTTGCCTTCATTATTGTACATCACTATTAGTAATTGATAATTTAACAAAGAGTCTACACATCCAAATTTTTTTATTCACCAAGTTTAACCAGTTAAACAATCAAACTTGAAATAATACTTGACATAACTAATTTTTGTTATGTTAGACCAATATGGTTAGACTTAGTTAACAAAAAAATTTAAATATGTAGTATTATTCAAAAATACATGTAAAATCAATTATTAATTATTTATGTATAAATACATGTGTTTA
>NC_029775.3:113505412-113507743 GCF_000817695.3 Arachis duranensis
ATAAATATAAAATAAGATAATTTTTTACTTATTTAAACTAATTTTTATCCGCTCCAGCCATATTTTGTTTTTACTAAGTATGTGACATTGAGCCTTTGAAGAAAAAACTCAATACAATTACACAAATATAAGTTAAATATAAAAAATATTGACTACTTAATATTTATGTAAAAGAAATATTCAATAAACCTTTAAAAAATTTTAAATTATTTTATTAGTTATAAATATGGAAAAATAGGATATTAATTTAGAAATAAAGTTATATCTATTAGAGTTTAGTTTTGAAAATATAAAATAGCTTCAAAAAAATTATATAGCTGTTTTTAAAAAGATTTCAAATTTTTAAAAATAAAACAATTCAAGCGTAATATTCTTTCTCCTGCAAGATTGTGTTCTCAAGCTGCGTTTTTGGTTTCTTTCTTGTTTTTACTCCTTTTTTCTCTTTTTTCAGTACGTTTTTTCTTCCTGTGTATTCTTTTTCTTTTCTTTTCTTCTTTTTCTTCTTACCAACCTTTTTTTTTTTCTTCATATTTTGCTATTCTTACAATTTTTATACTTTTACCTAAAAAATTATGTATTTTTTAAAATTTATGTATTAATTTCATAAAATTTCTGTTTTTATTATTTTAAAAAAAAATAAACTTCTTAGATACTTAGGTTAAAAAAAATACTTGTTCACTTAATATTTTTATTTATCCAAATACAGAATTATTAGAATAATTATTCAAATAAGTGAGGTTATTAAAATCGAATACTTTAGTTTCTCATGTTTTAAAATACATAAAATAGTTCTATTAGATAATACAATCCATCTCTATTAGTCATTAACAATGATTACTGATATGAAATGTTAATTCATACATATAATCATAAATGTCCACCTGTACATTTTAGACAAATCATTCTCTAGAATGAAATACAAATCAATCCTCAAAAAATTTACAAAATCTCAAAACAATCTTTAAAAAATTTTAAAAATTCTAAAATAATCTCTTCGAATATTTTTTAACTTTTTCTAAAAGTTATCATCGTTTTATAATATTTTTGTTAATCAAAAAAATAAAATATTATTAAAAATATATAATAAACAAAAATAAATTAAATATATTTTTATCCTTAACATTTTTAAAATTTTTTAAAACTACTCATAATATTTAATTTAATTTTATTTTATCTTTAATATTTGAAATAATTTCAATTTTTTCCTTCTCTAAAATTTTTGATAGTCAACCATTAATCAAAATTTCTTTTTCTAATTTTAACCCTCCTTCCTCTAACCCTAATCCTAATTCATCCGTCCAAATCCAACACCTCCAACCCTTGATCTCACACTACCACCACCATCATCATCATTATCAGAACAACACCACCCATTCCCACCTCCTTGCTTCTCACCCATTCCCACTTGTTCGTTCTCACCACCACCGCCTCCTTCATCGTCGCCCTCATCACTGCCGCACCTCTTCCCTTCTAACTGCCACCACTCACCGGCATGTGGAGCTCGAAAAGAGCGGCGAACATAAAGCGAGGATGAAGGTGGGGAGAGGCTTGCGAAGGTCGGAGTGGGAGACATCGGTCTGGCCGGGGATTATGGCAGCGGTGGTGAGACTCGCGCTGGGCGATGGAGGAGTTGCGGTGGCAGAGTATATCAATCGCCACCGCCGCCGCAAGTGAATTGAATAGAATGAAAAAGAAACAAAAGAAAGAAAGACTAACCAGGGTCAAGAGTAGAATTGTAGGTGGTCAAATGTCGTCAAGACCGATCTCCCGTTCCAGTGTGGTCTTAAACTCCCTGGAAACATCCTGAAGTTCTCTAATTGTGGGTTGGAACGCACGCAGCGTTTTCCCCAGATTTCGAGCAAACTCCGCAAGACCTTTTGGACCGAAAATCAATAGAGCAACCACCCCAAAAACCAGGGCTTCAGGAGCTCCAACTCCAAACAGAGACGCGTACACCACCTTGCCTTTCCACAACCCCTCTTTACCTGCAAATCAAATCAATCAACAAAGGAAAGGAAGGAGTCTATTCTATTCTATTCACCTCTCACAACAAGGGGCTTTGGCGTAGCTGACATGCCCAGATGCTTCAAACCAGACCATGGTGACAAAAGCCCCTCCACCCACTTGCCTGTACCTGTGCCATTCAATTTTGAGCACAACAAGGTTGAATTGGAAAGTGGAAAAGCCATTACCATCTGCCCCAACAACTAACTCCGAATTTTGGATTTTTTAAATTTTAAATTTTATTTAGAGAATAAAATGTAATTTTATTGAAATAATATTATTTCAATGAGTGAAACTAAAAAAAAATATAAAAAAATTATTAAATAA
>NC_029775.3:113507829-113529158 GCF_000817695.3 Arachis duranensis
TTACATTGAAATGATGTAAAAATTATAATAATAATAATAACTAAATTTTGATGAAATTTAAAAGATTAAAGTATTTAATTTTAAAAATTTTATAATTGATTTAGATAATTATTCAAATTATTATTTATAATTTTTAATAAATTTTAATTTTAATACACTAACCATATAAATTATTTTATATATGATCATCTAACTAGTTTGACCAACTATAGTTACTAATTTAAGAAAAGAGAATAATATAAGAAAATATTTTCGTAAAAGATATGGTGAGCGAGTTAGTGAATGATAACTCAAATGCAAGATAAATAAAAAAAATTGTCTTCTAATAACTTTTTCTAAGAAAAAAAAGGAGAAAAATAGATATGTAGTTGTCCAAACTCCAAAAGACTTGTAAATAAAAAAAAAATCATGAAGCAATAACAAAATTATATTCGAGATAAAGAAGTTTGCTTTTTAAATTCAGAGCATTAACATAACTCACTTTTTTTTTCCCCCGCGGCGGGGGCCGGCACCTTGCGAAACTGAACTTACTGAAGTCAACCTTTATTCCATTTTTAATGATTTGTTACTTGGCTCAGGATTCGGTGGTCCAAGAACCTTTGGACCACTTAGTGGTCCAAGTAAAATACATGTTTTTAGAGTTTTTTTATCAATTGCTATGTAGTCTTTGAACTAATTTTAATTATAAATTAATCCCATATATTTTATTTAATTATAAAAATAGTTTTTTATTTTATAAATTATTATTTTATCAATTATCTATTATATTTATTAACAATCAAATACAAAAATAACAACCAATTATATCCTCCATTCATCCTAATAATTCCAATTAATTTTGATCTCGTTACGTTCGTCCATGGCTTCCAAATTGTATTTCCTTGAAATCAATCGATTGGTTTACACTATACCACAAAATAATCGATTGAAAGTTGTAAGGTAGAATGGTAAAAAGCTTAAACCAATCGATTGTTTATACTTTCCAATCGAATGAATGCCTCAAAACAATCGATTGTTGTTGTTACTCAATCGATTGAGTTCACGAAAACAACATGGATTTGCCAAATACAATCGATTGGAAAGTGATGACATTGGAGTTTTAGTCGAATTCAATCGATTGGTAATGTAATCCAATCGATTGGAAGGTGATGAAGTTAATTGGAGTTTTTAGCCAAATTCAATCGATTGGGAGGTGATAAAGTTGAATGTTTTGCCAATTTCAATCGATTGGTAATGGTACCCAATCGATTGAAATGTGATGACTTTGAATTTTTTCCAAATTCAATCGATTGGTAATGCAATCCAATCGATTAAAAAGTGATGACATTGAACTTTTTGCCAAATTCAATCGATTGGTAATGTAATCCAATCGATTGAAATTTGAAAGCCATCGTATCTTGGTCACTTACTAGCTCTTCTTGTTGGTTAAAGTCATCGTCCTCATGGTATTGCTCATTCATCTCAGTGTCTGTAAATATATCTGACATCTTAAAAATGTCCAATGAAAAAATTATTTAATACACACGAAGTTGTGGTAAAAATTAAAAATTAAAAGTAAATAATATTTAAACTTTTTTGTTTAACAAAATTAAAATAAAGTACAAAAATAAGAAAAAATGTGTATAGGAGTACATTCATTATGTTATAATTTTAATAATTAATGTAAATTTTAAAAAATTGGATAAATTTATATTTATTGTGATTACAATCAAAAGTGAATTATATGTATTCTTATAATCAAGAAATATACTTAACTTCTTTTATAATAAGTAAGTTTGTCAATAATTTAATTTATTAAAAAAATCTCATTTTTTTATTTATCCTACAAAATAAAATTTTATATTAATATTTTGAATAAGACTCCTACAAAATAAAATTTCATATTAATAGTTTTGAATAAGATAATTAAAATAAAACTTAAAAATAAAGATTGAATAAAAAAATACAAAGTTTTTAATCTAAAAATATAAAATAGTTAAAAAATAGAATACTTATTTAAATATGATTTTTCAAGACACTCTATAACCTAGATGAATAAATATTATTTTTAAAATGAATCATGATATATTGATACAAAACTTATTGTATGTATTTTTTTAAAAAATTAATAAATCTCTCTCGTTAATAATAATATTGGAACCTAAATTTGAACGCTAATTGATATTATATATTGTGTAGGTACTTAGAGTATATTAGAAAAGTACGTTAATAATTTGAAGAGAAAAATTATTAGTGTAAATTTATTTTTTTTTAAAAATTAATCCTTATTGAACTATTCTATTTTTATTCCTTCTAAACATATCTTAATAAAAATATTTGTAACAATAATTTACATCCAATAAGAATATCTTAACGAGTAGTTACATCATTCTGTCATGGGGTAAAATAGGGGTAAAATAGGAAAAAAATAATCGACACCTAACTCTCTGTATTCCTAATATAAATTGTTATAGATAAGTATAGTTTCTTAAAATTTTGGGGTGTCGAAGCCACTACTCGCCCCCTCTAGGTCCGTCCCTGATTGCTAGCTAATTAATTAATAATAAAAAATAATAACATCTATTTACTTTTTAGTATTTCTCAATTTTTGTGAATTAATAAAAGATAAAAAAATATTTTTTTCTTACACAATCAATTTCACGAATAAAGTATCGAACAGAATAATTGCAAAATTAGAGATTCTATTCACTGACCTCGATTTTGTAATCAAAACGATGGTTTATTTTTTGAACACTACAATGAAAAACTTGATTGGACCTTTGCTGATTGCTGCAACGGTAATCAACGATGAAGAAATAGTGGATATTAAATAGACGGATGAAATTTAAAAAAATTGGATATTGAGTAGATGGATGTTCCAAAGAAAAACAATTAAATTTTTTATAATCAAAGAAAATGATACACGATTTCAATGGTGGGATTGAATAATTAGTGATGGATTATTCACCAATTTATAATGTTAATATTAAGGAAAAGATAAGATTAGTTTATCTACATAAAAATAAAAAAGAAAAAATTGAAGATAGAATTTTAAAGATAAGATAGATGAATAATAAGATAATTTCTAAAAAGATAACAAGATTGAAATAACCGCAGATCACATTTCAATCGATTGGGTACCATTACCAATCGATTGAAATTGGCAAAACATTCAACTTCATCACCTTCCAATCGATTGGATTACATACCAATCGATTGAATTTGGCTAAAACTTCAATGTCATCACTTTCCAATCGATTGTATTTGGCAAATTCATGTTGTTTTCGTGAACTCAGTCGATTGAGTAACAACAACAATCGATTGTTTTGAGGCATTCATTCATTGGAAAGTATAAACAATCGATTGGTTTAAACTTTTTACCATTCTACCTTACAACTTTCAATCGATTGTTTTATGATATAGTGTAAACCAATCGATTGAGTTATCATTCAATCGATTGTTTTGAAAAACCAATCGATTGAATTTCAAGGAAACACGATTTGGTGTTAATAAATATAATAGATAATTGATAAAATAATAATTTATAAAATAAAAACTATTTTTATAATTAAATAAAATATATGGGATTAATTTGTAATTAAAATTAGTTCAAGAACTACATAGCAATTGATAAAAAAACTCTAAAAACATGTTTTCTACTTGGACCACTAAGTGATCCAAAGGTTCCTAGACCACCGAATTCCGTGCCTTGTTACTTCATCTTTTCAGGATACTTTTGAATCACTTCTTAAAAATTAAATAATAGTGTAAAAATTAAATTATTTTAAATATATAAGTAAATATATAATTTAATTATTTATTTGAAAAAGTACTTAAAATAGCTCCTTTTTTTTATAATACAACTTGCGAAACTAAAGTCAACCTTTATTCATTTTGAATGATTTGTAGATACTTCTAAAACAGTTATTTAATTCATAAAATTACAAAAGAAATAATCTTGATGGTTATGGTTGGTGTCTGCCAATGCCATATCCCCTTCAAATTTTGGCAACAGGTATGTAATCCATCAGATGAAGAGCCTGCTGGCAATAATAACACAATGCTAAAGGAGAAGAGTAACAGTATATTGTTCCGCATGATAATTCTCCTTGTAAGTATCTCTTTATTTTACTCCAAGAAAAAACCTTCACCCTAATCTGGCAACTTAGTATATAATTTGCATCTTGCAGTTGATGGAGTTGTATCAACGATATCGTTACGAAGTCCTCAAAGAAGGCTTTATCAATGGGGTGAGTTATCTTCATCTTTTTATTACCCATGCTTTACTTTTACTGATCCATTAATTTCATTTTCTTCTTTAAATCTAATCATGCTGATTCGTACTTAAATATAGTTATACTCTTGTTTCATTTCATCGAAATGGCAATTTCTTTTCATAACAGTGTAAAAAAAAATATATTTTTTTATTGCTTCCCGTTTTTCTGAAGTCGCTCTATGAATAAAATGATTTTTGAGATTAAATATCATGCGCTACAATATCTTTTAAAAGATGTCTGGCGTCAGCACAAGATTAATCTTATCTGTTTGTTGGAGACCCACGTTTCGGGTGCTAAAGCTAGTAATATTGCCAGAAAATTTATTTATATATTAAATTATTAATCTAAAACTGAATTTCAGTTAAGAAAATAAGTAATTCGCCAAAAAGCCCTGCATATCTGCGGTAGGTCCGCAAAGTGATGAAGCACGCTAAACCACTTCTCAGCTGAATTTGTTTTTCTATTCTCTTTCTACCCTCATAAAGGATTCCCGCTTTCATGCAACAATCGATGTGCACTTGTGGAGCTAAGGAGATTTTATTTTGTGATTAAAGAAAATTGATGAAAAGTCAGTAAATTATAAACTTATATTTTGTATAACATAAAAAAAATAATAATAAATTATAATTTATATATAATATAAATAAAGATATTAATATAATTTTATTCTATTATAATTTTTTTTATTTTTTCTTTCATCTAAACAAAATTTATTTTTTATTTATTTTTTCTTCGTCTAAACAACAATTTTTTTTTTTCTTCTTTTTTTATCTTATTCTCCAACCTCCATTTAAACAATGCCTAAAAGGATGGGATCCCTTCTTTTTTCTTCTCCTAAACAAAAATGCATAAAAAATGAGAATGAAGGTGACCAAGAAATTGGACGGCCGGTATGGAGCGTGGTCCGTGTCAAACTGGAACAAATCAACTGCTAGTGGTGGCGTGCTCTTTTAATGGGGACTACATTTTCATTTGTGTGGATACATGCTATACATGATTGCACGCAAAAGAAGTAGAAATGATGGATATATGTGTCATTGCTGTTAAAAGCTATATGTCTTGACTTCAGAATGATCTAGGGTCCTTTGGGAAGCTTCGAAAATTAATTTTTTGGAGTATTTAATTTATAAAAAATTATATTAATAGTGTTTGATATAATTTTTACACTAAACAAATATATATTATATTTTTATTCATTGCTGAGGATGTTGGTATACAAATACTTAGAATCCTCAAACTATCTTTAGACATGTCCACCATGATCACCATCACAGCTTCCTTTCTTATTCTCCTTTCTCACCATTAAGCCACTTCACCGTTGCCATGCCACACTATTTCCTCCCCATCCCACCACCGCCACTCCTCACGCACCACTGCCACTACCAGTCTCCTAATCTTCCCCATTATACCAGCCATCGCTGCAGTCCTAGCATTGTTCTTTTCTGTCCCCAATTTCAACTTTTTCTCACCAACTTTACCACCACTTCCTCCTTCACCTCCAACTTCACCACAACCATCACATTATCTTCAACGCCCTTAGCTGCGGTGACGTTACTTACCACCGTAGTAACCACACCAATTCAGCTTCCTCAACTGAGATATCTGAATCCGACTCTGAAGATCCAAACCTAATCCGAAGTGCAATGTGAGGTCTAAAAAGCTTTTGAATCTCCTGAGCATGGCAGATTTAGAGGCGCATGCGGAAGCTGAGATGAAGAAGAAGGAAGAGGATGTTGAAGACCTAAAGCGCCTAGTGTCGGAGCTTCGTCTTTAGGCGGAGGATTCAGTAAGGTGAGTCGCCACAGCTTACGCTCTGTGGGAGGCTGACGAGAGAGTATGGTAGGAAGCTGAGGTTGGAATGACGCTCGCAATGCTCGGAGTGATTCCTATTGATGTAGCCGCATCGCTCCACCTTCACCGATCCGAGCCTCAAAAAGGCTGCGTCCTCCTCTTCCTTTGTCTTGTAAGGAGTCAATGCCGCTGCCACATTACTTCTAGATCTAGATGTTTAAATTCAAACCGATTCAAATTTAACTGTTCATCTAATCCGATTCAAATCAAATCGAAAATTGATTAAAATCGTACTAATTCATATTTGATTAGATTCTATTTTTAGCAAATTGTTGGATTGGATCAGATTTTAGATCTACTTTTCATAACCGATTCAATCTAATTTAAACCGCATAATGTGCTATAATATTATTATTTTATTATTATATTTATAATTATACTTATAACATGTATAATTTGTTATACATTTTTATATTATCCATGTATTATTATTATTTAATAAATATTTTATGTTAAAAATGTGATTTATTTATTTATTTTATCTAACTTATAATTTTATTTCTATTGTTATGTATCATTAGCTTTTTAAGATATTGTTGACACTTATTATATCATTGTTGATTATTTAAAATTTGAGGTTGAGACTTCTTATATATATTTAATTTTTTTAATTTACAAAACCGTAAATTCAATCCAATCCAAACTGCTTGAAATTGAATCGAATCGGATTGAATTTTTAAAAAAAAAAATCATCCAATTTAAACCGCACCACAAGTAAAATTAGTGTTCGAATCAGATAAATTTTTTACTCAAAATCAATCCAAATCGCACCGCAAACACCCCTAATTACCTCCACCTTTTCCATCTCTAACGAATCTTACTACCTCACCGTCTTTGTTCTGCTTTACATTCAATTTTTTTTTGTTTAATCTAGCACTATTTTTATTTCTAGGGACAAACACTATTTTAACCCATAAAATTTGGATTAAATCATAATTGGCCTTTTAATATTTTAAATGTTTTATTTTAATTTTTAAAAATTTTAAATAAATTTAATATTGTTCAAGTTTTAAAATTGATATAAATATTAATGGAATGAATTTCGTTAACTTTAACAATATTTTTAGTTAAATTATATCTTTTTATTTTTGTATGTTAAAAAAATATAATTAAAATTTTTTTATAATATTTTTCTTTTCATTTTTCTTTTTATAAAATTTCAAATTCTAACAATCAATTACATAATCAAATCGAATATTATTGCCTCTTCTATATGTTAATTGTTCGTGTCAAATTTAATAGTGCAATAACATTAAACCGCAAGAACATCTGAACCTACGGGTACCTGATCTGCACTACTCGGTCGGGACAGGTAATAATTTGCCCCGGTGCAAAGGCGTGTTTTTATCTGGACGGATGGACTAACAAGTAGGGATGTTCAAATTTAAACCGATTCAAATTAAACCGTTGATTCAATCTATTTTAAATTGAAAATCGATTAAAACCATACTAATTTGGATTTGATTGGATTCTATTTTTTACAAACCACTGAATCGGATCAGATTTCGAATCTACTTTTCATAACCGATACAATTCCATACAAACCGCACAATATGCTATAATGTTATTATTTTATTTGTGATTATACTTATAACATGTTCAATTTGTTATATATTTTTATATTATTCATGTATTATCATTATTTAATAAATATTTTATATTCAAAATATGATTTATTTATTTATTTTAACTAACCAATAATTTTATGAAGAGTTGAAAAGTGATAAAGAATAAGGATTGAAGACTCATTTATATTTAATGTTGCAATTTCTTGATTATGGTGTTAAATTTGTAGTGATCAGGTGTTAGTTTTTATTTGAATTTCAAGTTATTTGATATTGTATGAATTTTATATTTGTATTTTAATTTATTTATAAATTTTGATTTTTATCTTAATATATATATATATATATATAAATTAAAGTGTTATTTAATTTTTATAGGAGTGGGTTAGAGTACAGCAATTTACTATTTGTAAGTAGTGATGGCTGATAAAAAATAAGTAAAACAGGGGCGGGACGGGATAGGACAAAAACTGGTTCTTAACCGTCCCACTGCCAAGTGTCAACCCTAGTTGAACCATTTAAAAATTGAGTTATTCTCCATATACAAACGTTTTCTCATACAAGTCATTTATATTCACGTGCTTTCACGTTTTTTTCCGTGCCTCTTCTTTATCTTCTTCTTTCTCCATTCTTCTTCTTCTTCTGTGCCTCTTCTTCTTCTCTTTCGTAATTTTTCTTTCTCGTTATCATTGTCATCAGTACCACCTCTTCCTCTTCCTCCTCCTTCTTTTTTTTTTTATTGAAATTTCTTCTCATCTTTTCTTTTTTTTCTTTCTCCTTCATCATCAGTTATTTCGTTGTTGACGATAATAAATAATTCAGGTTCAGATTGTCAATTGAATCAGAACAAAATTGATTATTGTTTTGAATCCAATCAAGTGGCTAAGGTGTAGTTCAATTTAGAAGAAAAAATATAGCATTAGAAAAAATATATTTCTGCAGCAAATTTGGGTGTAACACGAAGATATTTGGATTTATTTTAAGAATTTTTAGATGTATTTTTATTCTGATAAATTCTGCATAATTCAAAATCCTTTCTCTTCCTCCTTCTCATCTTCTACTGTTTCTTCTTTTTTTTATCATTATCACCATCTTCTTCTTCTTTTTTTTCTTATTCATCTTTTCCTTTTTATTTTACCTTATCAAGTTTCTTCTTGTTTTACTCTCTTAACAAGAATAAAAACAAAAAAATTAAACAAAGAAGAAGAAGCAACACATAATGTTGCAGAATTATTTAGAAGAGGATGAACTTACATTCATTTAACTAAAAGAAAGAAAGAAATAAGGAAAAATAAGAAAAAATGCAGCATTAGAGGAAATAATTTTCTGTATTTGCAGCAAATTTAGGTGTAACACGAACATATTTGGGTGTATTTTAAGAATTTTTTGGTGTATTTTTATTCTGATAAGTTATGCATAATTCAAAATTCTTTCTCTTCCTCCTTTTCATCTTCTACTGTTCCTTTTTTTTTTATCATCATCACCATCTTTTTTTTCTTATTCATCTTTTCCTTTTTATTTTACCTTCTCAAATTTCTTCTTGTTTTACTCTCTTAACAAGAATCAAAACAAAAAAATCAAACAAAGATGAAGAAGAAACATATAATACTGCAGAATTACTTGGAAGATGATGAACTTAGATTCTTTTAACTAAAAAAAGAAAGAAATAAAGAGAAAAAGAAGAAGAAAAAAACGCAATATTAGGGAAAATATTTTTCTGTATTTGCAGCAAATTTGTATGTAACACGAAGATATTTGAGTGTATTTTAAGAATTTTGGGTGTATTTTTATTCTTATAAGTTTTGCATAATTCAAAACTCTTCATTTTCCTTCTCTTTATCTTCTACTGCTTCTTCTTCTTTATCTTCTTAATTCGTTTTCTTATAATTTTTCTTGAGAGAAAAAATCAAACAAAGAAGAAAAAAAATACATAATATTGCAAAATCAATAGAAATGAGAGGAGGAGAAAAATGCAGCAACAATAATAAAAAAAACAATGATGAAGATGAAATACGCGAAGAAAAAGAAGGAGAAACCCAAAAAAAGGAGAAGAAGAAGGAGGAACGTAAAGAAGAAGAAGTATCTTCCATAATGGGGAATGAGAGCGCGCTTTGGAAACGGTTGAGTGACGCGCGTGTTATCACGCTCCAGTGGGTAAATATAATTTTTGTTAGACTTGGCCCAACTTATAAGACTTGTAAGCCAAAAAGACTTGTATGTCTAGTATAACTCTTAAAAATTTGAGACTGATTGAAAGGTTAAAAACCAAAATAGTAATTTATCTTTATTTCTGTTGTTATTATTATTAAATCTACTTCTAAATTTGTTGTTGTTGACTTGTTGGTGGTAGTGGTGGTGGTGGTTTAAGGTGAATAGTAACAGTAACTCGGTAAGTAAGAGTCTGGACAAAACAAGATCCAATAAGAATGACAGTGAGAGAGTGGTGGCAATGGCGGAAGTGTAAGGGATGGTGAGTAGGGTTGGGGTTTGGGGTGGGATGTAAATGTGATGGTAGGGGAGATGAGGATAATTTAAGAATCTTTGCTAGTTTTTAATGGAATAAACTAAAATTTATTATTTAGATAATTTTGTCAAAATTTATTTTTGTATGGATACAATTTTGAGGAAAATAGTAGTTTTTAAACATTCTTCACTAGAAATAGTAGTTTTTCCACATAATTAAATGTCTTATCTTTCTCTAAACAATCATTCAAGTTTCACTTTTTACTATTACTATTCTTATCAGGCAAACAAGAAAAAGCAACAAGAGGGTGTTGATGATCATCAGAAGCTGATCTTTCGATCGCACGTATACCAGAAAGTGATTGCTATTCCTTCTGCACTCCGGCTTGCTCTGCTCACCTACTGCGCTATGTTCCTCAGAGATGTAGTCAATCAATTGGCTCCATTCCAAGTCCAATACAGAGGAAACTCACAACACCTCCTCCTAAGTTGCTCTGAAGCATTTTTCATGTTCTTTCCAGAGATAGCACAGATCACAATCTTCGCCATATGCTGTGTTGTGCTCATTCTTCTCGTTCTCCCCCTCCATATTGAGCTGCAGATTTTCATTGTCATGTTCCTGGTGGTACCTGCATCGCTCTCCTATTTCCCTGAAATGGGTCGTAGAGCTTCCGGGGTTCATGTTGAGTGCGCCACATTCAAGGCTTCGCTTATAAGGTTCGTTATCTTATTTGCCCTTGGTTTCTCTCTGATTCTTGGTTTGGTGATATTGGCGGCCCTTTATATAAGCTGGAGAAAGATATTTGAAAGAAGAGGACCGGGGAGAAAGAAGAAGCAAGAGAACGTTAAACTCGGTGATCTGTTAGAAGCTGTGGCTTAATAATTTACGTCAGACTCATTGGATCCATTATAAAAGATGATACAGTATTATGTTCTGTTTTATGCTACTTTGGAACTGTTGTGGAATAATATGGTTTACTCTTTACTGGTTTCTTCCACAGTATATTACGACTAAATTGACAAAAATACACGGCAAACTATAGGACCGTCATTCTAATTAAGCCTTTCCATTTTTCTTCTTCCCAAAATTATATCACTTAGTCTTAAAATTCAGCACCTAAGATACTATGTCTCCGGTGTACATTTCTTGCTATTTGCATCAAATAATTGAAAGTGGAGACACAACCAATGTTACATTTATGTGTATGGTTTAAAGAACAAGATTCTAAAACCATTACTAAACTGTAAACTGAACCACATTTGAGAAAACTTAGCAACGTCGTATCACAGCGCACGGATATCTATGCTTATATTCTTCAAAAGGGGCAAATATTTCTATCTCCGATCAACTGAAATCCAGAGGATAAAATCATACACTCTATGATATATATAAGATATTCCAAGCATTAAATAATCAAGCACAAAGTTTGGTACACAATCCAACTTATAAGAAGTTACCAACAGCAAAACATCATAGTACTGCACCGAGGTCAAAGCAGTACAACTTCAAATTACAAAGACAAGAGTAGAAACAGCAAACACAGCCACATATGCCACATTTATTTTACATTGGACTTATAGCATCCTTTCTCAGTAAAAGAGCAAATCTCTCACTCAGTAGGATATTTACCATCGACAATATTGATTTTCTTGCAATATATATTAAAAATCTATAGCATTTTGGTCTTTTACAATATCCAGCTTCACAACAATGACTAATTTATTTATTGAGATAAAGGGTTTTGACCAGTTTTTTCTTACATATCACTATTAACTATCCAAATGTATTAGGACTTATGATTATTTGTAACATTCTCTAGGGACACACAAAATGAGTTGAATTAATCATCAATGTGAAACATTAAATTGATGACCGAGTCTCAAATTTGGTACCTGAAATCAAATAGTAGATTACAAGGAAGCAAGTGGTTATGATAAAAAATACAGCTAGAAAGAGATGGAATTTGCTTGCAAATGATACATAACCCAGTTGGAATAATTGGCTGTAATTAGAATTTGGAAATAGAAAATGGAGCATTTTACTTTTTTGCATGTACTTTCCCTGGCAAAAAAAAATTATTAATTGTTTCTCATGCTATGAAAATTGTTCATACCCTGACTCAACGATAAGACCTAGGTCCCAACAAAAGACCCAACCCAAAAGGGTTGAGCTTCGCCTTGTACCGACTTCCTCCCTACGAAGTCGGTTCTTATCACGACTAACCCTAAAGAAGTCGGGGACGAAGATTAGCTGGCAGATAATCACTCATTCCAATGAGTAACTGCCCCTAAAATCTCTCTACCTACTTCCATGAGTCATATCTCAACCTCCCTAAGATAAAGGAACGGTTATCCACCTTAAAAGGCGGAACTACTTCAGCGGTGGTTATGGGTTCACCCCTATAAATACACTGACACCTCTCAGGTATCCCAGAAGCCCAATACTCTCTAGACCTATTTTACCCCTTTGCTGACTTTGGCATCGGAGTGTCTTTGTAGGTACCACCCCCCATTCTCCCTTACACAAGTCGGACGGGAGTCTTGGATCACCAACTCACTTGGACGTTTCATTGTTGAGACGATTGGGCCAGCCAAACTTGTCCAACCCATTAATCTCCGGTTACCCACCGTAACATTGGCGCCGTTGCCGGAGACCCGAGTGATCAACCAGTAATTGCGGACATGTCACAGGAAGATGGTCATGTGGCATCAGATTCTGAGCAGGAGAATCTAGATACCGGAAACAATGACGCAGACCTAACCCTGCACCAGGGAACCAACGACCAACATAGGGAAGGCACCTCCGGATTTAAAAATCCGAAGATGAACTCCTCCGAGGGGTGTGAATCGGAAAAGGATGGGCCACCTCATGCAACCGAACTAACGGGGCTATTCCATGGCCACCAAGGTCGCTTGGAACAACTGGAACAGGAGCGGGAGCGACAAAGGGAAATAGAAAATCACTTAAGAGAGGAGATGGAATGACGAAAAGAGTTAGAAGAAAAACTCTTAAGTTAGAATCCTCCCTCAAAAGTCGAAACTTCCACGGCGACCGAGAAGAGTTACCCCCAGAAGGGGAGGACCCCTTTAGTGAGGACATAATGAAGGCAAAAGTTCCAAGAAACTTTAAAAGCCCCGACATGGACTTCTATGATGGAACCACAGATCCAAAGCATCATTTAAGCAACTTTAAAAGTCGGATGTATCTGGCTGATGCTTCTGATGCAACACGCTGCAAAGCTTTCCCGACCACCTTATTGAAAGCAGCAATGAAGTGGTTCGATAGCCTACCTCCAAGGTCGGTCACTAGCTTTGAAGACCTCTTGAGAAAATTCCTAATGCGGTTCTCCATTCAGAAAGACAAGGTAAAGCATGCACCGAGCCTCCTGGGGATAAAACAGGAGGTCGGAGAACCTCTACGGGATTATATGGAAAGATTCAACAAAGTATGCTTAAAGATTCAAGACCTGCCCACCGAGGCAGTCATTATGGGGCTGGTAAATGGGCTTAGAGAAGGACCCTTCTCACAGTCCATATCAAAAAGACACCCCGCCTCCTTGAGTGATGTACAAGAAAGAGCTGAGAAGTACATCAACATGGAGAAAAACGCCAGACTAAAAGAGTCAAGCTGGCGACCTGGGCACCTCCCCTCGATAAAAGACAGGGAGAAGGAGCCAAAGAAGAAAGAAGACCTCGGTCTCGACAGACCCAGGAAATATCACTCTTATACTCCTCTAAAGGTTTTCATAGTGGACGTATACAGAGAAATTTGCAATACCGAAAGGCTGCCGCCTCCCAGACCCATCAAGAATAAAAAAGGGGGAGCCGCAGCGACTACTGCGAGTACCATAAAATATATGGTTACTCAACAAATGACTGTTACGAACTCAAGAATGTGATAGAAAAGCTGGCCAGAGAAGTCCGACTTGATAGATATCTCATGGAGAGGTCGGACAATCATGGAAAGAGAAAGCGAGGTGATGCGGACAGAAGAGACCCACCCCCACAGACTCCGGAGAGACATATACATATGATCTCAGGCAGATTCGCGGGAAGGGGGCTCACCAAGTCCTCTCGCAAAAGACACCTCAAGCGAATCTACCAGGTCGGAAGTGAATCGCCCGACCTTCCTACCATCTCATTCACAAAGGAAGATGGGCAAGGAATAATCCCTGGACACGATGATCCGGTGGTAATAACCATGATCCTAGCCAACGCCCATCTCCACAGAACTCTGGTGGACCAAGGAAGTTCAGCAGACATCCTTTTCAAGCCTGCGTTTGATAAACTAGGGCTTGATGAAAGGGAGCTGAGAGCCTACCCCGACACCTTGTATGGGCTAGGCGATACACCAATAAAACCATTGGGTTTTCTGCCCCTCCACACTACTTTTGGAAAAGGAGAAAAATCCAAAACTCTGAACATAGGCTTCATAGTCATCAACGTGGGGTCAGCGTATAATGCCCTAATCGAAAGAGCTACCCTAAACCGACTAGGAGCAGTGGTATCTACCCCGCATCTCTGCATGAAATTCCCGACATCAGCGGGGATAGCAACGGTGCGTGGGGACCAGAAATTGGCAAGAAAGTGCTACAATGAAAGCCTGAACCTAAGGGGAAAAGGAAAAGAAGTCAACACCATAAAACTCGGTGGAGCAAGGGCCAAAGAAGAGTTGCGACCACAGCCAGGAGAAAAAACCGAGGAAATACAGGTCGGCAAAGAGGAAGGAAAAAATACCAACATAGGAGCCAACCTAGGGGAAACCCTGAAGCAAGGGTTGACTAAACTCCTAAAAGACAACTCTGACCTCTTTGCCTGGAAAGCCTCCGACATGCCTGGGATAGATCCCGAGCTTATGTCCCACAAGCTCTCGGTGTATCCAGGATCCCAACCTGTACAACAGAAAAGGCGCAAGCTTGGCCCTAAACGAGCTCTAGCGGTGGAAGAGCAAGTACAGGCACTCCTAGAAGCCGGCTTCATCAGAGAAGTCAAATATCCAACATGGCTAGCAAATGTAGTGCTTGTCAAGAAGCAAAACGGCAAATGGAGAATGTGTGTCGACTACACCGACTTAAATAAAGCATGTCCTAAGGACCCTTATCCACTTCCAAGTATTGACGCCCTAGTAGACTCTAGCTCGGGGTATCAATACTTGTCGTTCATGGATGCCTACTCGGGATATAACCAAATCCCTATGTATGAGCTAGACCAAGAGAAAACATCGTTCATCACGCCCCGAGCAAATTTCTGCTACGTGGTCATGCCATTTGGACTAAAAAATACAGGGGCCACATACCAAAGGCTGATGAACAAGGTGTTTGCCCCTCACCTTGGGAGCTTAATGGAAGTCTACGTAGACGACATGCTAGTGAAAACTAAGGAAGAAGCTGATCTCTTGACAGACCTCTCGCAAGTCTTCGACACCATAAGGTTGCACGGGATGAGGCTAAATCCCGCAAAGTGTACCTTCGCGGTGGAGGCTGAAAAACTTCTAGGGTTCATGCTAACACAGAGAGGGATCGAAGCAAATCCCGATAAGTGTAAAGCCATCCTTGAAATAAAGAACCCGACCTGCCTAAGAGAGGTCCAACAATTGAATGGCCGACTAGCAGCCCTCTCCAGGTTCTTGGCAAGATCAGCACTCAAATCCCTTCCACTATTTTCTTTACTAAGAAAGGGATGCCAGTTCGAATGGACTCCAGAATGCGAAGAAGCATTCCAAGAGTTCAAAAGATTCCTGAGCCAACCACCAATCCTGACCCGACCTCTAGTCGGGGAAGATCTCGTCCTATATTTGTCCGTAGCAGACAAAGTTGTCGCATCAGCCCTGATAAGGGAGGACGAGGTCGGACAGCATCCGGTTTACTTCATTAGCAAAGTCTTGCAGGGCTCCGAGCTAAGGTACCACAAACTAGAGAAGTTTGCCTATTCCTTAGTAATAGCCTCACAAAGGCTATGGCCTTATTTTCAAGCACATACTATAAGAGTCCGAACGAACCAGCCCATGAAGTAAATCCTCCAGAAGACGGATGTTGCAGGAAGAATGGTTCAATGGGCAATAGAACTCTCTGAGTTTGACTTAAAGTATGAAACTCGGACAACGATCAAAGCCCAATGCCTCACCGACTTCATAGCAGAATATGCGGGAGATCAAGAGAAGCCAACTACATGGGAACTTTATGTAGATAGATCCTCAAACAAGACAGGAAGCGGTGCAGGCATAATACTGGCCGACGAAAGGGGAACCCAAATAGAGGTATCCCTCAAATTTGAATTCCCAGCTTCAAATAATCAAGCAGAGTATAAAGCCCTGATTGCAGGGTTGAAACTGGCAGAAGAGGTCGGTGCAACAAAAGTGGTGATATACAGCGACTCTCAAGTGGTGACCTCCCAGATAAATGGAGAGTATCAGGCTAAAGACCCGAACATGAAAAGGTACTTGGAAAAAACCTTGGAATACTTAGGGCACTTTGCGGAAACCGAAGTTAAGCATATAACTCGGGATCTCAATAGCAGAGCAGATGCCCTCTCCAAGTTAGCAAGCACCAAACCGGGAGGGAATAACAGAAGCCTGATCCAGGAAACTCTCCAAGAACCCTCGGTAGTAAAAGAAGAGAACAAACGAGATGTCCTAGAGGTAACTGGGCTAAACCTCGGATGGATGAATCCCTTGGTCGAATACCTAAAGTTCGACATCCTCCTCAAAGAGAAAAAAGAGATTAAGAAAATCCGGAGGGAAGCACAACATTACACTCTGGTGAAAAATATCCTTTATAAAAGAGGAATATCAACACCATTGTTGAAGTGCGTACCGACCTCAAGGACCACTGAGGTATTAGAGGAGGTTCATAATGGGATCTGCGGAAACCATCTCGGAGCCAGGTCACTAGCCAGGAAAGTAATCCGAGCTGGATTCTACTGGCCGACCTTGCAAAAAGATGCCATAGAATTTGTGAAAAAGTGCCGGCCATGCCAAATGCACGCGAATTTTCACGTGGCTCCCCCCGAGGAGCTAATCAGCATAACTTCTCCATGGCCCTTTGCAAAATGGGGGATGGATCTGTTAGGTCCTTTTCCCCAGGCCCCAAGACAAGTCAAATACTTGATTGTAGGAATAGACTACTTCACAAAGTGGATAGAAGCAGAATCATTAGCCACCATCACAGCCCAGAGAAGTCGGAGGTTCCTCTACAAAAATATCATCACAAGGTTTGGAATACCCTATTCCATTACTACAGACAACGGAACCCAATTCACCGACTCTACCTTCAAAAGTCTGGTGGCCAGTATGAAGATCAAACACCAGTTCACCTCGGTGGAACATCCGCAAGCGAGCGGACAAGCCGAAGCAGCCAACAAAGTCATACTGGCAGGACTAAAGAAAAGACTACAAGATGCAAAGGGAGCCTGGGCTGAAGAGCTCCCACAAGTGTTATGGGCCTACCGAACAACGCCACAATCTGCCACTGGAGAAACGCCCTTCCGACTCGTCTACGGCGTAGAAGCCATGATACCAGTAGAAATCAGCAAACAAAGTCCAAGGATGATTCTCCATGATGATGTCGGAAACATACAGGGGCACAAAGAGGAGCTCGAACTGCTCCCCGAAGTCCGAGAGCAAGCCCAGATAAGAGAAGCAGCGTTGAAACAAAGGATGACCACCAGGTACAACAAAAAAGTTATTCGAAGAAGCTTCATCTCAAACGACTTAGTCTTGATCAGAAACGACATTGGAGTCAATAAATCGGGAGAAGGAAAACTCGCTGCTAATTGGAAGGGACCATACAAAGTTAGTGAGGTCTTAGGAAAAGGTTATTATAAGGTGACCGACCTAAACAGCACCGAGTTACCAAGGTCGTGGCATGCTTGCAACATGAAAAGGTACTATAGTTAAAAGCGAACTCTACTCCCTGATGTACTCTTTTCCCTACTTCACGATTTTTTCCCGAAAAACAAAGGATTTTTTCTGAAGAAGGGTTTTTAACGAGGCATCATAGTAGAGCCTAAGTGGAATAAGTTGCTAAAAGCCCTTAGTAGCAGTAAAAGTACCTTTCCAAATAAATAAAGATCTTTTTTAAATATCTCTTATAAAAATTCCTTCTCGTTTATTTTCTTTCTACGAAACGCGCCGACTTAAGCTCGACAAAACGTGAAAATCCCATGAACCGACCTAGATGGTCGTCAGGATAAAACGACGAGGTACAAGTCGGTGTAAAGATGTTATAGAAGTTGATCGTAAGAAACTCGGAAACACTCCGACTCATAAGTCGAAATGAAAACCCGAGTAGAGAAGCTCAGAAACACTTCAACCCATAAATCGAAATGAAAAACCGAGTAGAAGAAAAACGTATCGCAAAAATAACCTAAGTCATAAAAACTTAATAAACCGCAAAGTTGAGTATAAGGAATAGTGAAAAAGAGATCGAAAAGCCTATTAAAAAAGGCCAAAAGACTGTCCTAAGTCCTCAAAGCGAAAAAAGCTCAGAAGGACAGACAGGCCAAAAGAAAAAGGTTTTTCAAGAAAAAGTCGAAGAAATTTTCTAAGTATCAAAACAGAAAAGCATGCACGCGAAAAATAACTTAAACCCTTATCCAAAAAAGGGTATTTCTAAAATTTTATTTACGGCCTTAAAAGGCCAAATAAAATGTCAACCACCACAACCAACATAAAAAAAGAGAGTTTAAAAAGAGGGGACCCACAGGCCGGGCCCCCATATAGCCAACAAATTTTTAAACATCACCACCGGGAGTAGTCGGATCACCACCAGAATCAGGAAGATTGGCCGCAACGCCATCAGGACCAGGGAGAGGGGCACCCACAGGAGTTGGAAGAGAAGTCTCGGGAGTCTCAGAAGAACTCAGAGCATTGTCTGGTCGGGGAGGAGACTCTATGATTCTCTGACCCCGAGTCTTCAACTCGGACTCAGATACAGGGCGGGGAGGAGACACAATGGCCCCATCAATGACAATCTTGTCAGGGTCCAAAGGAGAGAGATCCAAATCGGGAGCAAGGACTCCGACCTGCTCCTTAAAAATCCTCCAAGCTTCATCGGCTCCTTCAGCAATAGAGTCCTCCAACTCGGCGTAAGCAGTCCGAAAATTCAACAAGTCCTTCCTCACCTCCACGAGGTCCTTGAACAAGCTCGAATAACTCTCCTGTGCCTTCTTCCTCAAGCCCTCCTCCATATTGCATTGGGCTTGTAACTTTCTCCCCTTCTCCCGAAGACCATCCCTTTCCTCCCTCAATTTAGCGACCTCCTCTTTCAACTCCTTCTCATGTTTCTGAAACATGAGAAGCCTTTCCTCTAACTCTTCAACCCTCGAGGTTGAACCCAGAGAGCTAAGAGGAGTCTTCTCAAAGATATCAAGAAACTTGGTGCACATCGCCGCCGCCCTGACACTCTTCTGAGCCAGAATAGTGAGGTGGTTTCGGACAGAAACATCATCCGTACCTATACGGGTATGGGGAAGATGTGTTTCCGGACAAATGCAGGAACATCCACCTTAGCCTCACCTTCAAAAGAAGAGGAAGACTCTAAAGTCTTACGCTTCTTCTTCTCTGGCTCAAGAAAAGGTCGGGGGGGAGGGGGCGGCTGAGAAGAAGCCGAGGAGGAAATAACAATAGGTCGAGAAGGGGTCCCCAAATTTTGAGAAGAAGGAGGAGGAGGAGGAAGAGAGGAGCTAGTTACCCTGGCACCGCTGGCCCTGGCGCGAAATCTTGCCCTGGCCTCCTGGACTCTCTGGTAAGATTCACTGGAACTCTTCTTCGCCATCTCTGTAAAAAGCAATTATTAGCCAAAAAATACAGACAAGTCGGAAAAACAAGATAACAAGTCGGAAACAAAGCATAAAGACAAAGGCTACCTAATTGTGTCTGGACAAAGGCTGGCGACCCTTGGAGAAATTTTTTGGTATCCAGATATGGGGCCCTCCCCCACACTTCTTGGAGGAACCCCACAATGGCTGCCTCCACCTCATCCAAGTCATCCAAACCATATTTCTCGCAGGGAGAGGCCTCCAACCAATACAGAGGAAAGCGAGGAACATAATTTTCATCCAGGAAAAAGGGGTGGTGACCCTCTACACCTTGAACTTTGAAAAAATAATTTTTAAAGTCATGAAAGGATTCATCAAAAAGGGTGAAAACTCTCCGACCTTGTATGGATCGGAAAGACACCCATTGCTGCTTGTTATTTAGCCCACTGAAGGGCTTGGTCATATGGAAAAGATAGAAGAAAATCCTCAAAGAGGTCGGAAAATTTAAGGCGTGGCTGATAAACTGGTAAATTTTCAGAAAATCCCAAGAATTGGGGTAAAGTTGGGTAGGAGCAACTCGGCAGTGACGCAAAACAGCTATTTCAAAATCAGAAAATGGAAGAAAAACACCCAAACGGATAATCATACTTTCATATATATAGAAGAAATGAGGGACCTCCTCAGTATCCCTCCCAAAACAAACCTGGTCTTCCAGACCCGGGACCACCAATTCATACTTCGGCTCATCCTCCTCAGAAGTACAAATATGATGATGAGTACGAAGGTTGGTGATGAACTCGGCATCGACCAAGGGTTTCTCCCCCAAGACCGTAACATCAACCCACTGAGCAAGAACTTCTACAGATGACATTTTTTCCTAGGGTACGATGAAAACCTACAAAGGGAAAAGAAAAAAGAATAAAAAACAAGAGTTCCTAAGGGGGCATGAAATCTAACAGAAACCTACGACGTTGATGAGCGGATATTTTGTACGCTTTTTGGGGGTAATTTCATGTAGATTTTAGCATGTTTTAGTTAGTTTTTAGTAGAATAATATTAGTTTTTAGGCAAAAATCATATTTCTGGACTTTACTATGAGTTTGTGTGTTTTTCTGTGATTTCAGGTATTTTCTGGCTGAAATTGAGGGAGCTGAGCAAAAATCTGACTTAGGCTGAAAAAGGACTGCTGATGCTGTTGGATCCTGACCTCCCTGCACTCGAAATGGATTTTCTGGAGCTACAGGAGTCCAATTGGCGCGCTCTCAACGGCGTTGGAAAGTAGACATCCAGGGCTTTCCAGCAATATATAATAGTCCATACTTTGCGCGAGGATAGACGACGTAACTTGGCGTTAAACGCCAAGTTCATGCTGCTGTCTGGAGTTAAACGCCAGAAAAACGTCATTATCCGGAGTTGAACGCCCAAAACACGTCATAAC
>NC_029775.3:113530188-113531306 GCF_000817695.3 Arachis duranensis
ATTAAATTTTGATAGGATAGTTTCTTTTCAAGAACATCTGCATCAAGTGTCATATTTATTCCCAATTGGCTAAAGCATTGGCTTATATTCTTGATAAGGGAGCACCAGTACTTTTGAAAATCTTTTTCAAAAATAATTTTTCTTGATTTAATCTTGTGCCAAACTCCAAGTTTGGTGTTTTATTATTAATTTTTATAATTTTCGAAAATTTTCTTAAAAGTTTTCTAAAAATTTTAAGTTTGGTGTTCTTCCTTGTGTTCTTGGTGTTCTTGTGAATCTTCAAGGTGTTCTTGAGTTTTTCTTGTGTCTTGATCTTAAAATTTTTAAGTTTGGTGTTCCTTGGTGTTTTCCCTCCAAAAATTTTCGAAAATTAAGGAGCATTAGACCAAAAATTTTAAGTCTTGTGTCTTTTGTGTGTTTTTCTCTTTCATCATAAAATTCAAAATTCAAAAGTATTTATTTTCTAACTAATTTTAAAGCTACATTTTCGAATTTTTTTGATTGCAATTTCAAATCTTTTTCGAAAAAAAAAATATTTTTAACTTCTTTTTATTTATTCCAATTTTATTTGTTTCATTGCTACATTCCAAACTATAAATTCTCAACTTGTATTCCATTATGGAAGTAAGTATGAGTGAACAGTCCAAGAGGACTCTGGGGTCATATGCAAACCCCACTACTGCTTCATATGGGAGTAGCATCTGTATACCCTCCATTGGAGTTAGTAGCTTTGAGCTGAATCCTCAGCTCATTATCATGGTGCAGCAAAACTGCCAGTATTCTGGTCTTCCACATGAAGAACCTACAGAGTTTCTGGCACAATTTCTGCAAATTGCTGATACAGTACATGATAAGGAAGTGGATCAGGATGTCTACAGATTACTACTGTTTCCATTTGCTGTGAAAGATCAAGCTAAGAGGTGGTTAAATAACCAGCCTAAGAACAGCATAAAAACATGGAAACAGCTGTCAGAAAAATTCCTGAATCACTATTTCCCTCCCAAACGGATGACACAGCTAAGGCTAAGCATCCAAGGCTTCAAACAAGGAGATAATGAATCCCTTTATGATGCATGGGAGAGATACAGAGAGATGCTAAGAAAATGCCCCTCTGAAAT
>NC_029775.3:113534222-113534579 GCF_000817695.3 Arachis duranensis
AACTGATGTGTGATGCCAGTGACCATGCCATTGGTGCAGTGTTGGGACAAAGGCATGACAAGCTTCTGCATGTCATTTACTATGCCAGCCGTGTGCTAATTGATGCACAGAAGAATTACACAACCACAGAAAAAGAGCTACTTGCAGTGGTTTACGCCATTGACAAATTTAGATCCTACTTAGTAGGGTCAAAAGTGATTGTGTACACTGATCATGCTGCTCTTAAATATCTACTCACAAAGCAGGATTCAAAACCCAGACTCATCAGATGGGTGTTGCTTCTGCAAGAGTTTGATATAGAAATAAGAGACAGAAAAGGGACAGAAAACCAAGTAGCAGATCACCTATCCCGAATAA
>NC_029775.3:113536351-113536965 GCF_000817695.3 Arachis duranensis
TTTTCCTTTTTAAAATTATATCTTTTTCTGATCATATCTTTTAAATTATATCTTTTATCTTATCTCTTTCTTAATTTTTTTTTCGAAAATTACCCACCCCCTCCCTATATCTTGTGTTTGGCGCCCTCTTCATCATCACCATTCCACATTGCTCTCCTCCTATCCCTCTTCTTTCCCTTCTTTTGCTTGGGGACAAGAAAAGCTCTAAGTTTGGTGTGTTTTTCCCGTGATCACAAAAACTATTGTGTCTCTTGATCATGGCTCCTAAAGGGAAACAAACTGCCCCAAGAGGAAAGAAAGAAAGCGTTCCAAAGCCACTTTGGAACCAAGGGAAGTTCTTAACTAAAGAACACTCAGACCATTACTACAAGATAATGAGTCACAGATCAGTGATCCCGGAAGTCAGATTTGATCTGAAAGAAGATGAATATCCGGAGATCCAAGAGCAAATTCGAAACAGGAATTGGGAAATTCTGGCCAATCCTGAAACGAAAGTGGGGAAGAATATGGTTCAGGAATTCTATGCTAATCTATGGCAGACAGAAAGGCAAAGAATCATTGGAGCTGCTGTCTTTGACCATAAGACAGTGGTCAGAGGAAAAATCATTCATACC
>NC_029775.3:113537528-113537736 GCF_000817695.3 Arachis duranensis
ACTAGCCGTCCAGGAAGTGCCATGGTTTGCAGACATTGCGAACTACAAGGCAGTGAGATTCATACCCAAAGAGTACAGTAAAGTGCAATCAAAGAAATTAATCACAGATGCAAAATACTATCTCTGGGATGAACCATATCTCTTTAAGAGATGTGCAGACGGAGTAATCCGTAGATGTGTGCCTAAAGAAGAAGCACAGAAGATCCTT
>NC_029775.3:113542961-113577316 GCF_000817695.3 Arachis duranensis
TGACAACGGTGACACCCTACATAGAGCTTGCCATGGAAGGAACCTGTGTGTGAGAAGAGGATTGCAAGGAAGAGTTGAAATCAGAGGACAAAGCATCTCCAAAACTCCAACATATTTCCTAGTGCTGCAAATCAAAGTAACATTGTTCCCTCTTTTATCAAATTCCAATAATTTCACTTTTAATCCAAATTAATCCTTGTTGACATCCTAACTAAGATCAATAAAGTAAATATTGATTGCTTCAAACCAATAATCTCTGTGGATTCGACCCTTACTCACGTAAGGTATTACTTGGACGACCCAGTACACTTGCTGGTCAGTTGAACGGAATTGTGCCCACTCATACCAAAAATCCTAAGTTCCACAATCCTACAATAAATATATTGATGCTATATTGATGTGATCACAATTTCGTCCACCAGACGTCACCACCTCTCCCTCTCCAAAGAAAATAAAAGGCATGCAAACAGAAGCACTTAATAAAAGGGAAGAAAGAACCAACCTTTGCCTGAAAAGGAGTAGAGAAAGATGAAAGCCTTCAACGAAAGTATCCCACGAACAGACACGAAAGTGTTCCACGAACAGATGAAAGGGAAAAATTTGAAAAATCAAAGAAATGAAACTACGAAAGAAGAGGGAAGCACTTATAAGCACATTAGGGGCATAATGGTAAAAATGGAAGCGGTCATTAATGAATGCACCATTACCAAGGTAATTAATAGCTACGCACACCCCTAACGGACGCGACGTTTGATTAGACGTAACTGTGAAAATCAAAAGTCACGAAAATTCATGTCGGTTGCAAACAAATCACGTCGGTTCCCTCACAAGTCGGTTACGACCCCGAGTAGAATACTCGAATCCAAATCTTAAAAGAAATTGGGCTCGGGTAGGGGCACTGTTCATACCCTGGCCCAACGATAAGGCCCAGGTCCCAACAAAAGGCCCAACCCAAAAGGGTTGAGCTTCGCCTTGTACCGACCTCCTCCCTACGAAGTCGGTTCTTATCACGACTAACCCTAAAGAAGTCGGGGACGAAGATTAGCTGGCAGATAATCACTCATTCAAATGAGTAACTGCCCTTAAAATCTCTCTACCCACTTCCAGGAGCCATATCTCAACCTCCCTAAGATAAATGAACGGTTATCCACCTTAAAAGGCGGAACTACTTCAGCGGTGGTTATGGGTTCACCCCTATAAATACACTGACACCTCTCAGGTATCCCAGAAGCTCAATACTCTCTAGACCTGTTTTACCCCTTTGCTGACTTTGGCATCGGAGTGTCTTTGCAGGTACCATCCCCCATTCTCCCTTACACAAGTCGGACGGGAGCCTTGGATCACCAACTCACTTGGACGTTTCATCGTTGAGACGATTGGACCAGCCAAACTTGTCCAACCCATTAATCTCTGGTTACTCACCGTAACAAAAATAAAAAGAAATAAATAAATAATTATATTCTTTTAGTACCAACATGAAGACAAAGCTAGTCTTTGAGTAACAGCTATCCATATCTACTTTTTTGTAAACAAAATCCATCAAATAATTATTTATATAAGAATATAAGAAACAAGATCTTCTACATAGGCATGTTAAATTTAGTAAACTTTTAATTAAAATTTAAAAAGGGTGAAGTGTTATTAGTTGATTTGACTCACTAATCTGAAGTCTGAACAGCTAGATTGAGTTGTAGGAGGTGCTGGAAAAGCATGGATGCATACATGTACTTGAATTAACCAATGTCACATTTGTGTGAATGGAATAAAGACCAAGATTCTGTAACAATTAACTTGCGATGCAAAGTGAAGCCATATTGAAGAAAAGCTAGCAAAATATTTAAATGCTTATAAATTATAATTGATTGAACATTTGAACTGCAATTATTCTTTAAATTATAACTTGCAAATTGTAAATGATTTAAATAGTATGTACGAGATTATATTCTAATCAAACTTCATTTACCGCTAATGAACTAGAAAAAAAAACCTTACCTCTAAGGATAAAGTATTATTTTAACTTTCAAGTTTCGATTAAATTCTAGTTTTGTTGAGGTAATATTTAAATTGACTCCTAAAAGTATATTTATATTTTATTTTACTCATTTAATCCTTAATTTTATATTCATGACTCACATTAGTCCATAATTTTGTTTTTATCACAAAATCATTAATTATATGTTGAAAGAGATTGATGATTATCAAGTTAAACTCTCTAATAACTATATGACAATTAAAATTTTATATCAATTTGTTTACTATAAAGCTCTCAAAATCTTTAAGTGAAATTTAGAATTTTAAAGGTTTTATAAGAAGTAAATTGAGATAAAAAAATTTAATTGTCACATCATGTAGTTATTAAAGAGTTTAGTGTGACAGTTATCAATCTATCTCAGCATATTATTAACTATTCTATGATAAAAATAAGAACAAGGACTAATGTGAGTTAGAAATGCCAAATTCAAAGGCCAAGTTGAGTAAATAAAAATTTTGAAAGCACAAGTATAATTTTAGAAGGCCAATATAAGTATTAACTCATTGGTGTCGTACTTAACATTTTAATACATCTTATTTTTATTTCAATGTTTATTTCGTTTTATTTTATTTTTTTATCAAAATTAATTTTATTTTCTAAAAATATTATTTATTATTATTATTATTATTATTATTATTATTATTATTATTATATTTTGATTTCTATTATTCTATTCACATTTTTATTTTCAAATTACTAAAACTATTATACTATGATTTTTGTCATTATTTAAAAGAAAATTACAAAGGAGGAAATGATATTTTTGAAAGAAAAATTTTAATTTTAACCAGAAAAATAAATAAAAATAAATAAGACGTTTGTAATAAAGAAAAGATAGTAAGTTTTACACATTAAAAATAAAATTAAAATTTCATCTAAATATTAAAGATAAGACGGCACATTATCCTGCTTTTAATGAGCTCATACCAACAACCAGATATATAATAACATAATCCAAGCCCTTTCATAATTATGTATAATCATAATTTATACAAAGTTAATCAATTTGGGTTGGTTGAGTGATCAGCTCACTTAAATAGAGTTCAGATCCCGTTTAGGTAAAAAAAAAATAATTTTATACAAAAGGTAAACGAAAAGGTAAAATTAAAATTTATTTCTATTATTCTTAAAAACTTTTAGTCATCATAGATGTGATTAAAAAATAATAAAATAACTATGTACCGTGAAAAATTGATATTATTAAAGGATAAAATTAAAATTTATTTCTATGTATATTTTTGTTCCCAACGTTTTCGTCCAATTTAAGCCTTCAATGTTTCAAAATCGTCTCAATTTTGTCCTCACGTCAATTCTGTTAACAGATCTTTAATGACAAGACCACATTAAACTAATTTTAAAACGTTAAAAATTTAAATAAAAAGATTTAAATGTTAGAAAATATTGGTAAAAAACTATACTTTACTTTTTAATGATCACCTGACTGAGAAAAGTGATTAGCGTTTTTCTTGCCTCACCTCTTTAAATTCTCTCAATGGCTACAGTTGGATATTTTTATTATCTATGATATAGACATTGCTTTTATTGAACATAATAATAATCTAGAGTAGTGTTAGAGAGTCAATGGTCTAAACGTACAATGTGTACAATGGGCTAAATCTTTGTTTTATGAATAAAATGAACATCATCTATACTATCCAGAATAACCATCCGGATACCAGGATAATAAATATCTTATGTTATAAAAAGCTAATTTTGGGTTCACCAAAATTCGAATTCTTGACTTTTCGGATCTAGAATTCTAATACCATGTCCTGAAACCACTCATTCCAAAAGCGTAACCTGATAAGACAATGTAACACTAATAATCATATCTCTAATACTTTCTAAACCTTCATTGTCCACATTGTCATTGGCTCCCTATACTTTCTCAATAATCTAATAGAGAAAGTATAAAGAGCCAATAAAAATTTTGTATAATGTGTATAACGGAGGTTTAAGAAGTATTATAAATATAATATTAGTGTTATAATATTAGTGGTTTCATGACATGAGATATTTATTATCCCTGATATTCAGATGGTTATTCTGGATAGTATGAATAATATTCATTTTATTCGTGTTGATGATATTTTTACAAGAAGATCACGTTGTGAATCATTAGACGGTTCAATCAAATATATTCCGTCAAAGCTTTCTTCTTTTGCAGAAGAACTTAATTGGGTCTCAGCTGAATTACGATTTCTCCTAAGCATCTCAATACTTCTGGCGATTCTCTTCATGACTTTGGTTAGATGAGAAATATACCGGTGGCTGATGCATGCAGGATTTATCATCAATTGAGCAGACAACTAGAGTAGTCACAGGATCATGCATGTCATAGATACGCACGCATTAATTGTCAGTTTTGCGCTGCTTGGCTTCCTTTTTCTGCTGCAGTTCACCCTATAAATGTTATTGTACAGTCGGTTAAATGGAAAAGACACCAACATGAAATTCTAACTGTTAATACTTCCATACATTAATGCAAAATTCAAGAATAATTACTCGGATTTACCAGTTTTAGCTTGCTGTCTCTGATGAGCAAAGAACTTCAGCGACTGAAACAATAGAAAGCAGACCACTCTAAATGAAAGAGGGAATCCAAACAATGGGAAGGATTTGGATGTGAATTTCCCAATGAAAACTAGGAGATTAATGAGATGCTAAAGAAAGAAATCTTACTCCGAGTCTCTGCATTTCAAGAGATCTTTGCAATGCTTTTCTTTTGGTTAGGAAATTTTTCGCTACCTTTTCTGAAGGCCTTTTATAGTTGGTAGATAATGATTGCATGCCCCTCTTTGAGTTTGTCAACCGAAACCAAGATTCCACCACTCTCAGTCTCCAGCATTTTCATGACCCGACTGATTAGTCTCTGCTTTGTGATGACCTTTACAACTTCTCTGTGCTTCCAGTGCTGGTGTAGGCCTTCCAATACACCATCAAAGAGACAGATGCAGATGGAATTTCGTTACCAAGCACTAAGAAACCACTCATCTTTATCTTTCAGAAACATTGTCTCTCCTCATCAGTCATGATTTCTACGTCTGCAGGAGTCCATGCAGCATCTAACTTTGCTAGTGCCTCTGTCCATCTCTCTATTTTCTTGCTAATCTGCAGAATCAATAAGTTTATTATAGTAGTTCCAATAGACAAATGCAAAAGGAAAGAAAGTTAACAAAATGAGTCTCACAATCAAAGCTTTGCGCTGTTGCTCTTTCAATTGCCTCTCCAATCCATATATTTCTGCTTCCAGTTCAATATTTAAATCTGCATTGCCATTTTTTACATCCTCAAGCTTCCTTTGGATTTCCTCAAATTCTGCTAAACTTCCACTTGTACTTGTTTCTTGTTGTGCATAATCACTAGATGAAACGGCTTCATTTGCTCTCATCCGTGCAACTTCTTCAAGTTGGCAACTTTTAAGTTACAATTCTCTCTCTTCCACCAAAGATGCAACATTGCTAGGAAGGAAACTTGCATATATTGAACAATAGATTGTCCATCAAACTTGACTTTAGTTCATTGGCCATTGATTCATTGTCAATATTTGGAACTCCAAACTTGATAGCAATTTTTGCAATAAGACTCTTTTCTCCCACAACTTTAGGATAGCAGCAGCTAAGCCTTCTTCCTTCATAGTTCATATTAAACACACAAAATGATTTAATTGACTTTATGCATAAAGGGATAACAATGAAAGTATTTCTGAATATAGCTTTATTTTCTTTCTGAGAGCTAATATTGGTTGACAGCCAACTAATTATGATTTTCATATACATGTATTGATTCGATTCATCAATCTTCAAGCAATTACTTCTTATTACAGAGACTGCTTTTCTATGTATGATTAGTTAATATAATAGCATCAACAACTAATGTATTTAGGAGGTCTATCAAAATTGACATCAATGAGGTGGCTTGATTAAGAACCTAAGTCATATGATAGAACAAAGCTCCTCATACTGTTGAATAATTTTCATGCACAGCAAAATAAATCATTGACCACAAACCACCAACATCCAGGAGCATACCAAGGACAAAATGGACTGGCAAAGGCTTAGCAAGCTTCCTGAAGAATGTTAACTCATAATCAGTAATTTTTCCACGCTAACCATCAAACCACAGGAGGACAAGGGTGGTATTGTTGGGTGAAGGGAGCAACACGTCTAGTCTCCACAGTGTTCTACATAGAAAGACTTCCATATGAGAAACTTTCCTGTCAATCTGAACCTTATGTTTATTTTATTATTAAATCAAACGCTTAATAGACAAGGTTTAGCAGTGTTTCAATAAACTGCAATGGAACATGTGAAAACTTTCCAAAATATGTCTCTACTTACTAAAATAAGAAAGAAGAGAGAAATTTATCTTTAGTTCGCGTGATGGAGTTTCACTACTACTTTAGAAAAAAAACAAGGGAGAAATTTATCATTGTTTGCCCCTAAGGAGAAGCATCTTCAGAAACCGCGTCTATCAATCTTTCACCAAGTTTGGGAACAGATCATTTGATTGGGGAAACTGCATTTGTTAGCAGATGGAACAAGCGGTGCAAAGAGACATGGAACAAGCAGTGCAAGCTCACAAGAAGTCAAGTAAAACGGTAAAACACCATTCCTTGCTTTATTCTTCTTCCGAGTTTTTATCTTGTTGCCTATCATCACCATGATCAAGGTTTTCAGTAGCAGTTACAGCTTGTGATTACTTTTTTCTTGGTATACACTCAGGGAAGGCGTTCAAGTGTTCTAGAAACATTGGTGCATTATGTTCTGTTTCTTGCTACTTTGGAACTGTTGTGGAATAATAATATGCTTTACTCTTTACTGGTTTAGTATTGCAAATACTATATGTATTAATTTTGAAATGTAGGTCACAACGATGTTTGATACTATATGTATTAATTCGAACCTCCGTTTTTTTACTTCTTTGTTTAGACAAGCACAGACGCTGAAAATGTTGATCCTGTTACAACAAACATCTCATCTGAGAAAGGATTTCTACATTCTCTATGGTCAGAGATGAAAGAAATGGTTCCTAGTCTCCGTTTTGCTATCTTGTCTTGGACTGCTCTGACCCAAGGTCTTCACTTGAGACACATAAAGAGCACTGCCACATTGGATTTCCAAGCTAGAAACTTTTCAGACACCGAACAGAATTTTGGAGAAGCATTTTTCACATTATTACCGGAGATGGTAGATATGACCACCTTCATTGGGTGTATTTTTCTAGAGGTGATCCTGCTCTGGCGTGTGCATCATGGAGCACAATGTGTTCTTATGCCTTTCATGATGTATGCGCCGCTACATTATTTCGCTGAGCTAGTACGCACGGCTTCTGGGATTGGCGTAAATTGCAAGACATTGAAGATGCCGGCCATATGGTTTGCTGCCGTAGGGGGTGTTGGCATCTTCTTGGTAGCCGGTTTGATGATTTTGGTGGTGGTCTATGGTGCATGGCTATACAATAACAAGAGAGGACTGACAGTGAGGGAAGAGTGATCAGTCCAAATGACATAACACAGACTCTGGAGAATAAATGATGACTCATACAGCTTTGTGTTGTGTTTAAATAAGTGAAATTGGACTATGTAAACCTAACAACTTATTCTGTCTTGCTAAAGTTAGCCATGTTGAATGTGTGGATCCTGCATTTTGTGTCTTTCTTGATAAAACAGACAAACAGTTAAAAACTAGTAGGAGACGCAATTTATTTTTTTCTTTTTCTTTTTCTTTTTTTTTTCTTCATTTTATTTTATTTACATTTTTTTTAAAGTTGGGTACCCACTAAGTTTACCTAGGTAGAGAAGCTGAGAAGATGGTGTCTCCCCTTTTTTTAGGTCGAAGAAGGTGGTGTGGCTTATTAACTACTATGACCATTGAGTTCGGCCTTGTTCTGCAACCTCAATCAGTTTTGTCATGGTACTTAGAGTCTTAGACTGTCGAGGCAACATAGGAAAAATGTTGATCACATTAAGAAAAAAACTTCTTTCACTGCTCCTTTGAGTTATTTCAATTTTTTTTTTGTTTCCAAAATTATATCACTTTTAGTCTTAAAATTCAGCAGCTGAGATATTACGTCTCCGGTTGTGCATTTCTTCTACTTGCATCAACTAATTGACCGTAATTGCAATTAAAAAATGAAGACACAACCAATGTTACATTTAAAGAACAAGATTCTAAAACCATTACTAAACCACATTGGAGAAAACTTTGCAACTTGGCATCACAGCACACGCATATCTATGCTTATATTCTTCAAAAGGGGCAAATATTTCTATCTCCGATCAACTGAAATCCAGAGGATAAATTCATACGCTCTATGATATATATAACATACTCCAAGCATTCAATAATCAAGCACAAAGTTTGGTACACAATCCAATTTAGAAGTTACAAACAGCAAAACATCATAGCACTGAACCGAGATCAAAGAAGTACAACTTCAAATTACAAAGACGAGTATAAACAGCAAACAGCCACATAAGTGACATTTATTTTACATTGGAATTATAGTATGTTTTCTCAGAAAGAGCAACTCTCTCACTTAGTAACATATATAGTGCATATTGAGAGATAGCAAATTCAAGGATAAAGATCATGAGAACTCTCCGGCTCAACTGTGCCAGACAACTTCTGTCCTTGCATTTGGTTGCTGCTTTTCCAGGAGCATACTGCATACCACCATATGAAAAAAATTCCTAGTAATGTAAGGTACAGTGCATTGATTGGATTATCCGATTCAGCAATCATGAGGATGCTCCAAGAGAAGAACCAAACAGAGTGCATGCGGGTGAATTTTGCACGAAGAAGAATTATTGAAGCAACAGCTGAAACAAGCACCATGTAGCTGAACAATTCAAGCATGGGAATCAGTATGGACCTGAAGCCATGTTCTTTTTGCAGTTCCTCGACAGGGAACAAGAATAATGGCAAATGATTTCTGAATAGTGGCAGGTTACATAGCAGGACAGACGTATGAAGAGCCATAATAGTCGAAATTGCACATGATGCTACTCGTATTGTAATTTCCTTATTCAGATAGCGCTTAAATCTATGGCCCATTAACACGGTACTCATGCCTGTAAGTTGAATTTCATCATAGATGGAATTCCCTTTGACACCTAACGTCCTTGTTCCCATAAAATCAACTGAAGGCTCTTCAATGACACACACCCAAGAGTCAGAACACTCCTTTCTGAGCATATTAATAAATGTTTTCAGTAGTTTAACCTTGTAAACTAATCCAAAGCCGCCTTCACCCTTGAGAATAAAAGAAAGTTAGGAGGAGAATCGGGAAAGACATTGAAACCAAACAAGTTTCGCAATGATGCCGAAGGCCTATATAACTTGCATGTAGACATGTAGATACATACTTGAATCTTATAAAGATTGTTAGCATGAATATTTTTACAAGAATGCTATCTGTACATTAAAATCAGTCACAAAAATTAGCCACTACGTATTAAATATATGTATTGGTTAACTCATTTTCGATGTATATTTTGTATTTTAACATGTATTTTATACCATTGGTTGATTTTAAAGTACACCTAGCAAGGTTGATATTTTTATGTCATATCTAACTCTTATTAGTAAATATGTATTCGCATCTAGTAAGAATCAGCCACATAACACACTCTAATACAAAATACACAAGGCCTTCATCATATTCTGCGAAAAAAGAAATGATCTGAGGCTATTTGTGGAACTAAAAGAGCTCAATACTTAATTTTTTTTTTTCAGAACACTCTTGTTATGTAAGATTAGGACAAGTGAGTTACCAAAGATTTCATGTATATCATTATCATACTCTATAGAACATGTTATCCTAGGTTGTTTTCAATCATAGATTTTCCACTACGAAGATTGTTATAAACATATGCACAGTTGCACACATATATGATTGGGTTATTCACATCAAGATGAAGATGGTTAGAATAGTGGCAAGCAATTTCAGTGAGAAGGATATCTAATCACCGTACAGAAGTTACTAAACTAAAGCTAAAAAAGACCAAGAAAAACAGTAACAGAGACACAAACTTTCGCTCACCATCGCCGTAGCACAGGGATTCGGAAGAGAAGAAACAGAACATTCTCTGAAAAATACAACATTGGGGTCTTGAGCAGTGGGATTGGGGATTTGTTGGGCCATTGAACCAAGCATGGAAGAGATTAGGGATGAAGCTCTGGGAGGGAATTCCAGATCAACAAAGTTGTGAGTCCACGGTCAGCAAAACGATGAGTTCGTTCGTTTCATGGAAGGAAAAAGTTGAAAACGCGTTTGCCGGTATGATCTTGCTTGACTTGGATTAAAAAATAGAGTAAACGAAGAAAAATCACATCATCTCTGATAAAAAATAAGAGGAATTAGAGAACAAACCATGGAAGTAACTGACTCGGATTAAAAAATAGAGGACAAGAGGAATTAGGACACAAACCATGGAAGTAACGCGTTTGGGGTCGGGACCTTTTACCTCAACCCCCATTGATTCGGTCTTTTTTGATATCTTCCAGAGCACACTCCACAGTTTTTCGGCTTTCCAACAAGGATCATGGAGTCAGGAATGATGATAATGAAATCTGTGCAGCAGAACTCAGGGCAAAACGACGCCAGTGTAAGCACTAGTCTACTGCTAATCTGTTCCTCTGCTCTTGCTTATTATCATCGCCATCGCAATCGAAGTTGTAATTCTTGAAATTTGTAGTCGATAGAAAAAGATAATTGCAACAAAATCTGTAAAGTTGTTCCATATATGCAGTGTTATGTTGCTAGTTGTTGTTTGATGCAGAAGAACTGATTTCATCTGTTCCCTGGATCAAATATTTTCTTTCTAAAACTATATTTGTGTCTTGTTGCTGCAGATTCCGAAGCTAATAAATCCGGTTCTGGTAAGTAATAGAAATCTTCTTATGACTAAGCCAATTTATTTTGGGTTCCATTTTAATCGTGCCTTTTTTTTTTGTCTTTTTTTTGTTTTTTTTTGTTTTGTCTTTGATCGAGCTTGCTCATGCTGTTGGATGTTTAGTTCGAGCAAAGGAGCAATTGGGTTTTTGTCCAGCTTATATCTCTTTTTTCATTTGGGTTTTATATGGATCGGATTCGAGAGAGGAAAAATCAAAGTAATTTAAGAATCATTCCCAAACACTTAAATTCTTTTTATTGTGCTACATCATACCCTTTTTTCCCCTTTTTACGTTGTCTTCCACGAAGAAGTATAAAGTATAAACAGCTCCTTCAAGGACCAGGAAGGATATGCCATTTTTGTGATTGTGATGATTTTTTTACACTAGTTTTTAATATTGCATAGATGGTTTCTGTTCATATCCTAGTTCATTCTTTAGTCAAATCTAAAATAAATAAAACTCAATCACTAAATATTGGCTGAATTGACACCTACCCAACTTAAAAAGAGGGCTATCAAGAAGGAGTAACCAACAAAAAATAGTTATTGACTCCTACATTCATAGTTATAAATACTTTAACGCTTTCAGTTATATTTTGAAATTTTTTTTGGTGACTTGTTATATTTTGAATTTAATATATTAAAAATTTACCTAAAATATTGATAATTTAAGTATCAGAGTCTTTATAGGTATCATCCTCCATTTCTTTACAAAGAATTTTGGAATTTTCACTAAAAGACGTCCGGATCTCACATTCAAGTTCAATCCATTCGTCTCAGGTAACTTTCGAAACAACTTCTAAGTTAGTAAAAATATAATGAATAAATTAAAAGATGATCCATTTATACTAGTAATTTTACATCTACATGGTGAAAAATTGTGGACTTGTTTATAATAAATGTGTATTTAGTAAATATCAAATTAAAGAAAAAGAAGATAATCAGTTATATTTTATTTTTATATTGATAAAAAAATTAGTATTAGTTTTGTTTACTTTGCTTTGTTTATTAGAGTAAATATCAAATTTAAAACTTTTATTTACAAAATTAATTTGTATATGTTCAAACTGATTAATAGATAAATATTAGTAACTACATATGTAAGGACTAAGGACTAAGGAGTAATAAACTATTAAAATATTTTGATATTATTTAATTGCTCTTATTATTCGTATAATACTGTTAATTAAGTAATACAGGGACAAAATATGTCAACAAATCAAATGCTTTTTAAAATTACGTGGATTCTTCTATTCGTAAAAGACTACGTCAAAATCTTAAATTACATTTTTATATAAATCAAATGAGTAAATATCGAGTTTAAGCAAACACGTACTAAATCGTATTACCCATACTTGTATTATATTATAAATATTTTTTATAATATTTATATTTTATATAACCTAAAAGGACAAATAAATAAATAAAACAAGATAAAAATAAAAATGATTATATAAAGTCAAATGAATGAATTTCAATAGAATATTTTCATAATTTTACTTATCTTTCAATTTATGTATAAATATTTTTATTTTAAATTAATTTATATATTTTATAAAGTTTACATTTACCTAAGGTTGACAATGATTAGGGTAGGAATAGTTTGGATACTATCCTAATCCTACTAATGAGTTGAAATTTTTTTTAAAATTTTATCCTATTCTACCTGCGGATTGAGAATCTCTTAATCCTAATCTTACTCGCACTCTAAAATTCTAAACCCTACCCTACCCTACCCGACTCTATTCACAGAAAAATAAAAAAATTTAAGCAAATATAAAATTTAACCATTCCAAATTTCATACATATTAATAAAAAAAAAAACCCTAAATTCAAATTAAAATTAAAAATAATAAAATCTTAAAAAAATTTAACATAAAATTATAAATAATATGATCATCAACTAACTTAGTAATTATTTTAAATTTTTATAAGAGAAAAATTGTGGGTCAACACTCACTTTCTGCTGTAGTAGTGGATCAGATACACAACTCTATCCAAACAAATTGGTCGGGATTGAATATCTGCGATAAAATATATATTGCCAGCCCTACATCCATCTTACTTTAGCGTAATGCTGGTTCTAAACTAGTTCCTTGTTATTACGGATACAGGAAGATTAATGTATTTAGTAACCATGCTTTGCATCCTGTTCTAGTCTGATGACATTCTTATCGTTATTGGATGAGATAGAGACCTCATTTCTAGCAATGCAAATCCTCAACGCTTGTTTTACATTTCTGAAATGTAGGTCACGTCAATGTTTAATAGTATATGTATTAATTCGGACCTCCTTGTAATTTTTTTCCCTTCTTTGTTCAGACAACAACAGACGTTGAAAATGTTGATCCTCTTACAAAAGCCATCTCATCAGAAGGAAAATTTGTACATGCTATGTGGTCAGGGGTGACAGAAATGGATCCTAAACTACGCGGTGCTGTCTTGTTTGCGGGTGCTGTGTTCCAATTTCATCAGCTGGCAAACATGACGAGCTCTGCCACATTGGATTTCCAAGCTGGAAACCTTTCAGGCACCGATCTGAATTTCGGAAAAGCATTCTTTACATTATTTCCGGAGATGGTACGTATCACCGCCTTCATTTGGTGTTTTTTTCTAGAGGTGATCCTGCTCTTGCGTGTGCATCCTGCAGCTCAATGTGCTCTTATGCTGCTCATGATGTATGCGCCGCTATATTATTTCGCTGATCTAGCACGCAAGGCTTCTGGGATTGGCGTAAATTGCAAGACATTCAAGATGCCGGCCTTATGGTTTGCTGCCGTAGGGGGTGTTGGCATCTCCTTGGTAGCCGGTTTGATGATTTTGGTGGTGGTGTATGGTGCATGGCTATACACACACAAGAGAGGACTGACAGTGAGGGAAGTAGTGATCAGTCCAAATGACATAACACATACTCTGGACAATATATGATTACTCATACATCTTTGTATTGTGTGTAAACCTAACAACTTATTCTGTCTTGCTATAAGTTAGTCATGTGTGATACTTCTTGATAAGATAATGCTTTATTTTTTGGTTCAATAACATAATGGTTTATGGATGGACGTGTTTGATTATTCAATGTTCACTATTCATTTATTTGGTACTCTCTTCATAGTACTATCCATTCGTATTCAATGGATGGAAGAGCACAAGCAGCTGTGGAATTTTGTTACCTACGGACTATAGTACTGATATTCACTCTTTAAAGGTAGGGGTTAATGTCCCTTACCATGGTATTTTCCTATTTCTCCATAAATTGCAATTAGAGAATTCAATCTTCACAAACCAGGGCAGCAAAGTTATGATGGAGTTATTGTTATTTATTATCTAGAGTCAAAATATAAGTGAATGACAGTGTGTTTTGCATAGGATGCTTGAGACTTTCACAATAGGCAAAAACATAGCTAAATGAAGAAACATTTGGTACTTGGGCTTCCAACTTGTATTTGTCACATGACTTTACTGTCGTGTTGTTTGTGAGTAATGATAGGTGAACCTACAAGATATGGTCATAATCTCAATGAGTCCGAAATTTATGACCTAATGCAAACTGTAAGTACTAATTCTGAATCATCTTATTTTTTACCTCAACCGAATCTATATTTTCATGAATCATAATTTTTTTAAAAAAAAAAAGTATAATAATAGATTAATTAATATGGTTAAATTATACTTGAAATTTCTATAATTTCACTCAACTTTCAATTAGAATAATATAAAAGCTGTCAATCAAGTCCTTATCATTAAAAAATTTGTAATCAAATTTCATTCACCTATTGATATCTTTGTCATGTTTATTATTATTATTTTTGTTTTTTTTATCTCTATCAGAATGAAAGAATAGACCACAATGAATTGGTGTGTAAAAAGGCAATGCTGATGTGGGTAGAAGGGAAAGAAAAGGTAGTAGTAGTTTTAGCAATGGATTTAGAGAACCACTACCTGTATGTTAAGAAAATAGTGTATGAGTTTCTTCTTTTTTTGGTAACAGAAAATAATATAATACCAACAAAATAATACCAACATTAATAAACGCGTTACCTTTAGCTGCAAGTGTATATTTAACAATGGAGAATCAAATACATCACATCAGTTTACTAAACAAGGCTGAACATCATACTTACTCCATCCTTTTCTCTTTTTCTAATTATAGTATTGAATTCGGGGAGTTGTTCTTGTGTGATTGATATACAATTTAACAAACATCTCATGAAAAAATTCATCATCAATGTCCCGTTTCGATCATAATTCTCTATTTCCAACACTAAAACAATGGCATCGTGATTTTGTGTTGAATTTTAGTTAAGTATGGCAGAATCTATTGAATCATCATGTCTTTTTATTTTTAACAAATAAAGGATAATTACATTGGAGCCAACAAACAATTTATCTAAATACTGGCACCCTTCCTATTGAGTCATCATCTCTTTCTTTTTTTTTGTCACGGGATTATGTTTTCTTCTCTAATAAAGTAGAAATGACTAAAATTATAAATCAGAGTTTAGTTTAAACGTTTTTAATGCGAAGATAAACGGACAAACACATTTAGGAGGGGATAATAAAAAATTGTGTAAAATATAAAAATTAAAAAATCAAACAAATCACAATTCTTTTATAGATAGTTATAGACAATGTCTCTTTTTTTATTAAATTATTATTCAAATATTTTTTATTATTTAATTATTAAATTAACACTCTATAATATTTATGTTATAAATTATTTTTTACGGAATTAACTAACTTTTTTAGCCAACATAGGCTAATTTTTAAAAATTATTCTATTTATCTTAAAATCTACACCTAAAATTATTAATTTTTAATTTCTAAATTTTAAATTATAAACCTAAACACTAAAATAGATTAATATTAACTAAATAAAAATTATTTCTATATTTTTTTAATTTATATAATACAATAATTTTTATCATTGTATTAATATTTAATAGTATAATTTTTTTCACACATAAATAAAAGATTTTTAAATGTATTTATTATTTGTTTTCTTAAAATTCAATGGGGGATACGTCCCTGCTTCACAACTTCACATAAAGTAAGAAAGAAGTGAGAAATTTACTATCATTCTTTGCCCCTAAGGAGAAGCATCAAAGCGCGTCTATCAATCTGTCACCAAGTTTGGGAAGAGATCCTTTGCTAGCAACGGAGTTGTAGTAATGAAGATGGATAATGGAGTCCAAAGAGACATGGAAGAAGTGGTGCAAGCTCACAAGAAGTCAAGTAAAACGGTAAAACACCATTCCTTGCTTTATTCTTCTTCTGAGTTTTTATCTTCTTGCCTATCATCACGATGATCAAGGTTTTCAGTAGCAGTTACAGCTTGTGATTACTTTGGAACTGTTATGGAATAATAATATATGGTTCAGAAATATCACTTAGTCTTAAAATTCAGAAATGTTTCCGTTTATTTTTTTTCTTCTTTGTTTAGACAAGCACAGACGCTGAAAATGTTGATCCTGTTACAACAAACATCTCATCTGAGAAAGGATTTCTACATTCTCTATGGTCAGAGATGAAAGAAATGGTTCCTAGTCTCCGTTTTGCTATCTTTTCTTGGGCTGCTCTGACCCAAGGTCTTCACTTGGGACCCGCGAAGAGAGCTGCCACATTGGGTTTCCAAGCTGGAAACTTTTCAGACACCGATCAGAATTATGTACAAGCACTTTTCACATTATTTCCGGAGATGGTAGATTTGGCCACCTTCATTGGGTGTTTTATTCTAGGGGTGATCCTATTCTGGCGTGAGCATCCTGGAGCACGATGTGTTCTTATGCCCTTAATGATGCATGCGCTGCTATATTATTTCACTGATCTAGCACGCAAGACTTCTGGGATTGCGGTAAATTGCCAGACATTCAAGATGCCGGCCATATGGTTTGTTGCCGTAGGGGCTGTTGGCATCTCCTTTGTAACCTGTTTGAATAGTTTGGTGGTGCTCCTTTGTAAATGGCTATACAATAACAAGAGAGGACTGACAGTGAGGGAAGAGTGATCAGTCCAAATGACATAACACATAATATATGATGACTCATACAGCTTTCTGTTGTGTTTAAAATTTAAATAAGTGAAATTAGACTATGTAAACCTAACAACTTATTCTGTCTTGCTAAAGTCAGTCATGTGTGATACTTGATAAGATAATGGTTTATGGAAGGACGTGTTTGATTATTCAATGTTTCACTATTCATTTATTTGGTACTCTCTTCATAGTAGTATCCATTCGTATTCCCTTACCATGGTATTTTCCTATTTCTCCATAAATTGCAATTGGAGATGCAAAGTTAGTCTTGCATCTTCCAATCTTCACAAACCAGGGATGCAAAGTTATGATGTAGTTATTGTTATTTATCTAGACTCAAAATATAAGTGAATGACAGTGTGTTTTGCATAGGATGCTTGAGACTTTCACTACGCAAAAACATAGCTGAATGAACAAACATATGATAGGTGAACCTAGAAAAATGCCTTTGTTAAGTATTTAGAATGAGATTCGAATGTTCAAAAACAAGTTATTTTGGTTTAACATTGAATGTTAATTTTTATAATTAGCTGAATTTTAAAACGAACCCTTCAGCTTATCTACATCTCTAGTGAATCAAGAAATATCCACATACATACCTACCAAACTAGTTGAAGTATACTCAATTTGATATAAAATCAGCTATAGTTAAACAGGAATAAATGAATGGAACAAAAAACAATCTAACGGTTTCTGCACTATGTGGTAATTCTCCGGAACCGTAATGAAACCGGATTCTCCAAGACAGCAACATTAATGCCATTCCAAACATCTGATTTGGTCGGAAGCTGAGCAATTTTCTCCAAGATTTCCATATCTTCAGATAGTATGGAACCAAAGACAGTGTATGCATTTTTCCATTCATTATGATTAGCCAGGCTGATGAAGAATTCTGGACCTGAACCAACCCATGCTACAGATCCTCTTCTTATGGTCGGACAATACTCTTTTGGGATATCCTTGAATGTGGAACCAACGGATTCAAATGTTCCTTGGATTAGCGCAAAAGGGGGACCAAATGAAGCCTATATCAACATTCAAATCGATAAACACTGAATATATTTCCGGTATCCATAAACCTCAAAAATCATCAGAATGATAAAGCACAATTTGTACAATTGTTAACATAATGAAATTTACCTTCTTAATGTGGTTTCCCTCTGAATCCCAAAAGCTACCTCGGCTCTCTGAACGATAAATCTGGCACCCAATGCAGTGAGGCAATGCCAACAACTCAAGAATGTAGGAGGCAGATTGGGGAGCACAGTCAGGAAAAAGCTGTAGCATAGAGAGTTGATAAGAGTCAATTAACTAAATGGAGACATGTTCAGGATCCTGAACACAACCAAGGTGAAAGAGTGCAATGAATGTCTGATACATGATGCGTAAACATGTGTAGAATACTCACTTTTATACGTAGAATTCCGTAGTCAGTTTCCAGACCAACAATTCCCTAAAATTACAAACATACAAGCAACAGATAAATATACAGCTAAAAGACATACATTTAAGACAGTAAGAGCACAAGATACAATATAGTGGAAACAGATTATCAGTCATAAACATAAGGCGTGGATTATATATCAAATAAATTTCTAACAGAAATGAGATGTACCTTAATAATGTGAAGACTTTAAGATTATGAAAAAGAAACAATTTATACATACTCAGTTATGATAATTAAGTGACTCTTCTCTTCTAGTTCTAGATCACAGAAGAAAACAAATTAAATAAATGTACACTGGCTCCAGTAGGCTCAGAGTACTTATGCTAAGGAAGATTCCTTATCCACCCTTGGCTTTGTAGTCATTTTCACTTTGTTCAGTAAATTTCTTCTTATATTTTTGAAACCATGAAAAATTTGATAAAGATAGATATCTCAGATTAGTATGTGCAGTACCAACTAATCACATCATATAGCAATACTACCTCCCTCTTATCAAAGACTAAACCAGAAGTCCACATCACTTTATCTCCCAAGTCTCGTCGTTCAGGGTTTAATGCATCCTTCTGTCTTTTTAACCAACACTGAAATGAGAGGAGGTAACATAAATGTATTAGAAAAAGTGCATTAAAACTCTCAGCCTCAAATACAGGAGTATCTCATCCTTAGACCTTGAAGAGTTGTTCATCTGAAGTAATAGTATGCTAAACCTACTAAAATTGTACGTCTTTATAATGAAGCCACTAAGATGCCCAATCAAAATTCCAAAATATAAATCATAATCCCTTAATAAGACAGAAAAATAAAATAAAATCATACACATCTTTTTGGTCAACTGGAAGCTACATAACAGCAGCTCCTCTATACACCTCATGAATACCAACCCAACCAGTTTCAAATGGGATGCAATATTGAAAGAGTCCCAGGCTGGAACCTGGATCTTGATATGGTGAGTAATTCCATTAAGAAATGCTTAATTATGACAAAATAAACATTCTTGACATGATCTAGAAAACTGAAAAAAAATATGAATTTTTATATGTAAGAAAGTTAAAAAGAGACTATTAAGTATTTGCATCAACCAACCAACTTTGCCAAATGCTACATGATAATAGACAGGTACACTATAGTAGCTGTCAGTCAAAGGTTCTCAAAATCATCAAGTTCCAGTTACCAAAACAAAATTAACTGACCAATCAAATAAGTGGATCAACCAATGTATGATTCTAGTAACATAATTGTGCTCATGCATGAGGTATAAAAAAAGGACACTAAACATAAGCCTAGATGCTATATACATCATATTATTCCATTTTTTTTTCACTTTTCATAAGCATATTATCAACATCCATGATAGGTACAGAATTCAATAGTACTAAGCTAACAACAAAGCAGAATTCAAAGCAATACCTCACCAAATCTAGGTCCACATGCATCTCTATCACCACAAAACACCCATGAATTACACAAACAAGCTCCACCATCACCTCTACACATCCTCTTACAAGCCATGCAACATTCCTTAGAAGAATTTACCCTAAAATCACTACCCCATTTAACGGCATCACCCCATAGCTCCAAATGCTCAACCCCATCACAACATGGCCTTTCTTCTTCTTCTTCTCCTCCTTCTTCTTCATGGTTCAGCAAATCATCAACCCCATCAACATGCTCCATTGAAGAAAGAGATGCAGTAGTGTTGTTGGGACTGAAAACCACAGTGAGAAACAGGTATACCGCCAAGCAGGAGATTGCACCCATCAGGAAGAGGGACAAAAGGGTAAATTTACCGAAACCTGAGTCATTTTGCCGACGACCCATTTCAGATTATGGTGCAAACTTTTCGACAACAGAGAAAATTGGGTTGTGGATTTTCGTTCTCTTCTTCTTCCTTTTCGATTGAGGCAGAATTTTTCTGTGATTTGGGGAACGAAGGATCGTGAAGAAACGAGAACAAGCGCAATCACATTTGCAGGATTTCATGATGAACTTGGCAACTAGACTCAAAGGTGATTGCTTTCTTAACAAAAATAGCGACCCATTTTCCACTTTTGCCTTTTTCTTTTTTTTTTTTTTCACTTTCTTCCCCAAACAGAATTTCCCCCTTATTATTAAGCCTAGAAGATTTGTCGCGGTGTTTTTATACTTTTTACTACAAAAATCTTAGTTTATGATCATTCATTCATTTGTAGTCTTTTTATTTTAAGATGATTTTTATCATAAAAAAATTGTTATGAATTTAATTGTTGTATCCGTCATCTTGCATTAGGAGTGAATCATCTTATACAAAGCATTTTTTTTTAATTTTGATGTATTCCAGCGTAAACTATTTAGCATTTTACATAATTATTTAATTAAATTCGTTCTTTTAGTTATAACTATATGTGTGGTCAAAATAAAAAATAATTATTTTTATTAATATAATATTATATAATTAAATATCCGTATATTTTTATACACTAACAATACATTAAAATTAAATTTTTCTTTCAAATAAAAAATAAAAAAATTCCATTTACTCCTAAAAATAAAAATACTATTTACACATTAAAAAACAATCTCTAAAATTAATTACAATATATTTGTATACAAATATATGTATAATTTAATTTATTTTTAATATATATTTTATATTTTAATATGTATTTTATACTAATTTTAATAGCTAATTTTAACATACATATCATGGTTGCCTTAGTACATGTCAAAAACCCTTCACGAAACCCTCCATTATTGTTATTAATGGTGATATTATTGATCTAAAACAAAGGAAGCAAGAATATATGTATTTACAGCTCCTTTCTATACAATTGTAGATAGTATTAGATTAACTCAATTGTGACCAAACCAGTAAAACACTTTACAAACCTATTGGGAAAACAAAAACTCGAGGGTAGTATTTTCCAGAATTTACAATTGCATTGAATGAAGTTGTTTTACCAAAGCCTGGTTTTATGCTAAATGTATGCTAATTCAAGCACTCTGACAGTGAAAATATGGACAAAGTGGTAAAGTATAGTAAAAGGAAAGGAAAACATTCAAGAATCTTCTCATGCTTTGCATAACCAATTCCACATGCAAAGATTCACATATTTTTGGACACCAGAATCGAGTGTCCTCTAGAATCTGCATCTTAATATGAATAGCAAATTTGTATTTGCTGCTTTAACACCTCAATATGGCACGGGAATTTGAATAGTTGGAAACCAAAAACTCCTCTGAGCATAAGAAAATCATGAAGGAAGCAAGTCCAAATTGTGAATAAATTCCTACATATTTTAGCTAGTTTCACGTTTGCTATTGGGGCATCGGATTTGGATGAATCGAGCGGTATGCAAAATAATCCGCAGCTTCACTAAGTTATCGGAATCCAGAACCTATAACAGATGATAATCATCCTTGTCTGCTCTGCTATAATCAATCCTTTTCTGCTGCTATACATACTTCAAAGTTGCATTTTCCAATGATGTAGCTTAGAGCAAAGGCTGTACAGACAGTAATGCATTTGGACTGTGGAAAATAATTGCATTAGAGAGAAAAAGAATTGAGGGGCTCGAGTTAATGATCTTAAGTGTAAAATCATTAACTTAGAATCACTGCAGTGGTATGTGTTGCAAGTGCATCATGCTTTTTAGGATATGATAATCTATCCTTGATTTATAGCTTAAATAGTCCTCAAACCACCACCTGTGGTTGCTCAATAGTGATGAGGAGTTCGCAGCTGCTCATAATCAGGTGATTGCAAAAAATATGAAAGTAATAATTCATCTCTGTTGTGATGGAAAAGAAACCAACTGTATGACATCATGAAATAATTCCAGCAATCCTTTTACCCTAAAGAAACATCAGTATCCTTGATCTGTGGCCAAATCAACAGAACATATAGCAGTGGATTTCCTATAAAATGAAGCCTAACTACACATCATGTACTCAGCATCCGGTCTCCAGTTCTAGTTAACTTCAGTACTTACAGCATAAACTAAATAACTTATATGTCCAAATAAGCTCCAGATAGCCTGAATTGATATGACGTTCATTTTGTAATGAGTCCCCAACTTTGCTAGGCAACTAGGCATCATAATGTGCATAAGCTTCGAAATCCATATCCTACCAGCAGCTTTATCTTTGTACATAGATCTGTTCATCGACAAATTTACTAGTGACCAGGTGTGCAATCTTCGCCAGTCATACTCCCTTGTGGAAACATATAGAAGATGCCATTTGAGGATGGAAAATTTCTCAGGCAAAGGAGATTGATTTGTATTGGGAACTCATCAATCATCGTGTAGTTAAAAGAAACAATGTAATGACAAGAGTTATGAAATGGACTCACCTCAGTAATACGACCTAGATCTACTACCACTCATATAGCTGCTGCTACCACCCACACCCCTGCTGGAATACATTGACGAATATGATCTGCCACCAGCCTGCAACACCAACACAATATAAGAATACAAGTATAGAATATACCATATACAACACTTCATCAAACAGAGATAGGAAAGTAACATTACATCACTGCCACGAGATATGTAATCACCACCATAACTTGCTGAGTACAAATCACGATCACTTCCACCAAAAGAACCTGACATCAAGATACAAAAACCAAGAAAATTAGATTATATATATCATCATCATCATCATATCATTTGTAACAAAATCTACCTGCACTGTAACTTGTGCTCTGCCGACTGCTATACATTCCATGAGAGTCTCGAGTAGATATAGAACTCCTGCCATTACTATAGCCCAGACTAGATCTTCCAAGTCTACAATCAAAATGTAAGAAGTAAGTTGCCAGCAAACAGCAAAGTTTTTTTTTCCCCAAGAACATAAACTGAGGAAACTAACCTATCGCCATAGGCATCTCCATATTGTGAAATACTACCCCCATACTCATAGTCCAAACGTGATCTTGACTGGCGAGCACCAGTATCAGCATATCGAGGAGGGGCATCATCCTGATGACAAATGGAAGTGTAAGAATTTAGTTTTCCGAAGGGAAGGATACTAAAGAAACAGTAACACCATTAAAAAAATCCTCAAAGTTAACATACAATACTTACTATGACAGAATAAGTACGTTTCGAACCCGACAGTGTCTCATAATCACGGGAGTGTCCTTCACGGTGATTAAAATGGGAAGAAGAAAGAGGAGGCCTCTCAAATCTTTGGCCATAGCCATCATCCACATAACTTCTCATAGGTGCAGCTGCTGAAGTACGAGACGTACCTTTACGCAGCTCAGGGTAGCGAGAGCCATGGGCTGGATAATCCCTGTAGGAGAGGTGTTTTTGAGAGGACATCCTAGACCCATAATCTACAGCAACTCTACTTCTTGGAGGTGGCAATTCCTCACATACACCATAGTCTCTCTTCATGCTACTTTTTGGATATCCAGATGCTAAAGAGACAATGTAGCATTGGTCATAAAGAAAGGTTAACAACAGAAGTCTGGCAAAAATAAATAAATAAAAGAATAATACTTACTACTCAATCTCCTCTCAGAGGATCTGGCTAGATGAGACACCGGCCTTGATCTCAGTGACATAGACATAACAGGTCTTCTATCTCTCACACTAACAGGCCGTCTATCCATCACACTAAAAGGCCTACCAGGTGGAACATGACTTTCAATTCGTCTTACCATGCGAGCAGGAAGACTACGTGGTGCAGGCCTAGCTCTTGAAGGCCTTGATAAGATTCCAGCATTGCGACCAGAACTGTAGGCCGCATGGCTAACATGTTTTCTACTGCCTTTCCGAAGAGGCCTTGACAATCTAGCCTTAACTTTTGCCTGAAAAGGGGTCAGATGGATTTAAAAAAAACCTCATTTGGCAGTTGCACACGGAAATTGTATTTAAAATCCAAAACATACCTTCTTGTCACCTTCGCCCAATCCTGAGCTGGTAATGCTATCAGCACATTCCACGGCAGCAGCATGTGTACCAAACGTAACAAATCCAAAATCCTTCCTACTAGCAGCTGGCATGTTTTTAGCAAGCTCAATCTTTTCAATCTCCCCATATTTCTTAAGAAGATCTCGGACATAATCTTCATCCCATGAAGGAGGCAGGGAATCTATAAATACAGTTTTAACCTGAAACATGAATAAACTTGATCAGCTATGCCAGAAAAAAATCATAGGTCACTTTATTATGAAATGCAGGTACATCATCAGCTAATTAGCAAAGACCATGGCAAGGATAAACTGCTAACTGTCCCCAAATTAAAGCTACCAAATTTTCATCGAGTACACCCCCAAAACTATTAAATCCTTAGAAGTTTACTTATTAAACAGAAAAGGTAAACCCAGTGGTCTTTTATCAAAAATCAGAATTAAGACAATTATATAACACCAAAAAATACAGCAACCAACCCTTATCCGACCAGATGTATTTAGATATTATACACCAAAAATATAGTCTACCAACAAAAGTTAGCCACTATGCCAGCATAAACGTTCACAAACAGTCCAAATGTTTCAATAACATTGAAGAATTATAGTAGGCAGTTCCATCTCATGACCTTCAGCGAAAGCAATGAATTCAGATTCAGAAGATTACCTGTGCCATAATATCATCAACTGGGTCAATAAAGGAGTCTGTAAATGAAATCTCTGCTGGCTTATCAACTCCAAACACAACATCTCTCTTCTGCAGTTGTGTATAGGCTTTCCTAGCCTCAGAACGAGATGAAAAATCCAAAAATGCAAATCCACGGTTCATTCCTTCATTGTTACTGTCTTCTACTAAAGTCAGGTTCTCAAAATTTCCAACCCCATAATGTCTCAGCTTATCTTTTAGCTGGCACCAGAAATTGCATGAATAGTTAGAAACTAAAAAAACTTCTGATGAGTAAGCATAACTCAAGCCTTGAAGGAGGCAACCGATAGGCCAGGAAAAGAACTTACAGCTTCTAATTTCCATGTCTTGCATATATTACCCAAATAGATGGTATCATTGTCTTGAACAGGAGAAACACGGCATTGTTTGCCATTAATCTGAAATTGCAGTGATGAGAACACATGATTTAATATGCTGACAATTTTAAACCAGCTTAAATCATTAGAATATCAAATATTACCACTGGATTTTTCAGCTCTGTTGCAGCTTTTTTAGCTTGTTCAATAGTTTCAAAATGCAAGAAGGCAAATCCTCTGTTCTTTTTAGTATGAGGATTCATCATCAGCCTGACTTCAGTAATTACCCCAACTTCACCAAAAACCTTCCTCAGATCCTCCTCAGTAGCATCCTTATATAAGCCTCCGACAAATACTTCAAATTCCTTCTGCTTGTGTCTCTTATTTACACCTTCAGGGTGCTCCTTTTGCTCCACCTCAGCCATCCGTGACGAATGATCATGTTCCTCATCATTATGCTCATCATCTTCATCAACCTCAACTTCTTCATAAACGTATTCAATTTCTTCATCACCTGAAATATCATCTTCTCCTGCAACTACTTCACACTCTTCCTCTACTTCATCTCTAACCTCCTGATGCTCGTCTTGTTCAATTTCCTTTTCATCATAGTCAACTCCGTTATAGTCCTCTAAAGGTTCATACTCAGGATAGTTATCCTCAAAATCTAACTGTTCATCTTTTTCATATTCATCTATGGACTCCTTAACCTCCTCTTCTTTGTCTGCCATAAAATAAATATTTAAATCATCCCAGTCAATATACTCTTTCCTAAAATCATAGTAATAGTTAAATAATGATAAAAGTCCAAAATCCTTAATCCGGCCTAATTATTCTCAATTCAAAATATTTCCAACAGTAATGCCAAGTCACGAGGCACAAGGGAAGGGAAAGAAAGGACCTGCCCCTCAAGTCCTCAACCCAAGAAAATAAACGCACTATCAACACCATAAACATCCATACTAATTAAACAAAAAATAAAACCATAAGAATGGTTAGAGTCACACAGCCATGTGATTGTAATCCATCAAAGAAATTCTTTATTTGCTACAAAAGTTTCCATAATTTCCAAATTGAGAGAAGGGACACACTAATTTCTATAGCTCCATACTATAATAAGAAAAGTGTTCCATATAATCATGTTAAGATATCTGTTCCATACTAATTCACGTGATCACTATTTTAGAGGTCTAACATAAGCAAAAGTTAGAAACTTTGGACAAGCCCCTGATCAAATTATAACTGTTAACAGCTCCAGTATGTAGCATAACCTAATTGGAAATAATATTTCACATACTACTATGATCCAAATGAAAATCTCCCAAATTATAATATTTATATATTAAAAAAGGGATCAGGTAAAAGAACTTACTCTTCACATCATCGAGCTTCTCATCCGAAAGAACACTTTTCTCATCATTAGCTATGTTTTCTTCTTCTTCTTCATGATTATTCACAACCGCTTCCGCAGTTTCAGGCTCTTGCCCAAGGTTGTCATTATGGTTGTTGTTTTCAAGGGCGGTCTTCGCTCTTTTAGCCGCAGCACCTTTCTTCACTGTTCGTTGAGGCATTGTTCACAGTTTTTTCCTCAACAGGGTTGAAGGAAATACTTTTTTCGAACAAAAAAAATTGACCTTTTGCGACGAGATCAGAAACGTGGACGAACCCAAAACAAAACCAGAAAGGATTGTCCCAGCTGAAGAGACAATAAAAATTGGAAGGGAATCCAATTGCTGAGTACGAAGAATAGAGCAAATTTGGGTTAAAAAAGAACCGAAAACCCTAGATAAGGTGAATCGAAGATAGAGGAACACGAAAAACCCTAGAAAATACAGAGAAAACGAGAGTGAACCTGTCTCAGAGTTTTTACTTTGACGAAATTTTTTTCCCTTTTTCTTATTTATTAAAATTTAATTAAAATAGTGAGCATATATTCCTATGTTGAATCTGCAAAATAATCTGATTTTGGTCTTTACCACAAAAATCTCCAAAATAATCTCCTATTAAAACATGTAATCTTTAATAGTGGATTAGTGGGTATATTAAAATTAAATTTAATTTAATTAAAATTATCTAAAGCACTTAGTAATTTTTTAAAAGAAATATCTTAAGCACTTTTCTTTAAACAAAGGAAATAAATTATGGGTGCATGTAATAGTCAACAGTCAAGTAACAAAAAAAAGTTTTAATTACGCATAGTAAAATGATTTTATATTATGTAAATTAAACTCTCTATTATATATATTTTGCATAATAAAACTTTAATATGATAGGAAAAGCAAAAATAAATGTGTTGAGCTATTTTTGGCATTTTCTGAATTTCTAAAAGATGATGTTAGAGCGTTAAACAAAAATATTATTTTTTCTTTGTTAAAAAGGGTATTTTATTCAGAATCTAAAATAGCAGAAACAAACCTTAAATTAGAATTGCTAAGTATAATTCTCTAATATTTGTCCCAAATCGCTCATTTTTTAAGAAAAAAAAATTAATGAGAGTGAATTTTGTAAAGAGAAAGTAATAGCAAGATATAAAACAAAAGTTCATGAAAGCATACTTTTTATATTCAATCTTAAGATTAATAATTTCATAATTCTTAGATTGAAAAAGAGATTGAAAATAAATACTTATAGAACATCAAATTGTTAATCATAGAATTATAAAGATAAAATAAATAATAAATAATAAAATAATAATTTATAAAATACAAAATAGATTTTAGAATTAGATAATATACAAGGGACTAATTAGTAAATAAAATTAAAAAATTGCTATTTAGCAATGATTTACTACTAAGGATCATATAGAAACTCAAAAGACGATGAATACAACAAAACATATCGGTGTAGATAACGAAACGCACTTAGATAATTCTATTTCGTTTTGTACTGTCTATTGACAAAAGGACATAACATGTCTATAATTATTATTGAAAAAAATTAATTGGTACTTCTTTTTTCTTTAGAGGCTAAGTAGTTTGAAGTTGAAACAAAGACCTAATTTTCATTTACTTCTAATATTAATATCTTCTCTAATATGATTTTCAAAAATTTGAATGCAAATCATTCTTTAGGTTGTAGAATAACTTTACCATTGTGCCAGCCCCCATTTATTTGTTATCATTGCTAGTCAAAAAGTTATGAACCTTCAATTTTTAAAGCCTCAGGGGTTTTAGGTTCACAAATGTTATGTTCCTTTTATGCATAATTTCATTACAGAAAGCGAAACCCCATCATTAAGATTCACGAGAAACTACTGTGTTTTGCATTACTAAAAGTAATCATTCATATAATTAACTACAGAATTTGAAACCTAGTATATAAAGAAAAAACATCACACATTAAAATACTTAACTTTTTCTAGATCCACATTGCTTCTAGAAACTGCAATGATTTGAAAGGCTGCATAGAATCTGTGACAAATAATAATTGGATGTGTCACTACTTCAAGTAATCTTTCTTTCAGGATAAGCACTCCTTTATAAGGGGCTTGAACTTGTGATGGGGTGTAAAGATAATCATACATTCAACCTTAAAACAATCTGATCTTATAAAGGCCAATCCTCAGGGAATTATATTCTTAATAACAGGAAATCATCACCTGCAAAATCAGAATTTATGTTAATATAAACAATAAAATATGTAAGCATTTTCACTCTAAAATAGATGAAACATATAGCAAGTAATGTGGTTGTTTAGAGTATTTATATTAGAATAATTTGTTGCTTTGCTAGAAGACTTTGGTAATTGAAACTTGTCTGGATTTGTGGTTGAAGTTTTCTCACAATCTGAATTTGTAACATCATGGATTACTCTACCAATGAAATAACAAATAATTTGCACATTTCTTTTGTAGGATATTTTAGACAATATGTAAAAACATTGCTTCTGCATCCTTTTGATGGTTCCAGAAACATGTGTCACTTTTTATTGCATGCTTCTTAGTATTTCTTATTAGTAAAAGAGAAAGGATTCTTAATTATCTATATTATAAAAAAAACAAAATGAGTAAAAATATGAATAATTTCTTACCATTTTTGCTATTCACGAAATGGTGTGAGATCAATGTTGAATTTTTTCTTCCCTTTGCTTACCCTCTATATGTCAGAAGAGTTAATCACATATAAAAGTTCAGAACTCAAATGCAAAACAAAATACACAAAAAATCTTTCACCTGCTAAAAGGTAAATAAATGCATAATCACTTCAATTCTTTTTTAATAAAAAAAGAATTTCATTAAGACGAGGAGAAGGATAATAAAAATTCCCCAAGGGATACCCAGTACAAAAAAGCAAAAGCAAAAAACAATAATCACTTTACAAATATTCAGTAGTTTTACTTGTCCATTTCTTTTGTTAGAGGAAGTATGGCATAAAAAGTAGGAAATGAAAAGAGAATTCAAATTTTAAGTTCTTCCCTCAATTTATTGATTTTTTGTATTAGCATGACACATGCAAAGTCATACACTCATGAAACAATTTTCTGCTGCAAGTACCACCCTTTTTATTAGGGGGCAAACATACAATCATGAGTTTCAAGAAACAACTTACAGCAATAGCTACAAGCTCTTCAAGTAACTCCTCCAAGTGGCGTAAAGGCTGTCAAATAAGGAGATAATGCATATAGTTCATTAATATTCAGAAGCATCGAAGAAAAAGTAAATGTTGGCAAAATGATGTCCTGTAAATTTGAATGATTTTAATAAGTAACAACTCACCCACTGTGTTGGACCATCAACAGGTGCATTCAGTGGATCATCATGTACCTAAAGAACCAAGAAGGCATTTAGAAGCTGTTTGATGAACAAACTAAATGCAAGTCTTAAAGTTTACCCTGAACTACTTTCTTTTAATAATAATCCCATAAGATCCCCTAAAAAATAGTACAATATATGTACCTCCATGAAAATCCCATCCACTCCTACAGCAACTGCAGTTCTTGCAATGCAAGGTATTAGTTCTCGAAGACCTCCACTTGCAACACCTCCGCCATCCAACTAGACATGAAAGCAGAATGTTAAAAGTTGGAACTAAAGAAATCTGGTATGATAGTTGGGTTCAAAGTAGAAACAGATCTTGTGTGACTCCAGTGTTCAAATGAAAAAAAAGAAAGGTAACATGAGGCAGGTATACTCCAATACACAATGATCCTCATGAATCAACAATGCATAGAAGCCAATGAACTTTTGACATCATGAATCTGAAAAGAGCACTCTGCTCTATAATACACTTAATTGAAATTAAACAAGGAACACTTTCGCATATAATGCATTTACATAACATGACATGGTTAAATACTGGGGAAAAGGAGGAAGAATGCAAGGAGAAAAAGAAATTCATATGAGACAACTGTTGTGTGCAAAATACAAACCACTAAAAGTCCAACTACAAACCCACCTTCTTTCCAGCAGGCTGTTGCAGTGAGTGTGTTATATCAGCTACCTGGGATAAACATTGAATAAATATTTGAGTTTTCCAGGGAAAAATGGCATAAAGAGGCAGTGCCCAAGAAACTTCACCATGGCCCAAATATTAGAATAATGGCAAAAGGCCCTGTGATGAGTATAGTTCTCTAGAGTTACGGCAAAAGGAACAATGAAGTCAATCTTATTCTCATAAATTGGCAAATGCATTCCGTATGGTTTTCTTCTTAGTTTATTCGCATATTGAACATATAACAATTTTATTCCTTGGGGATGATGTGAACAAAACACTCCAGTATCATTGACAAAAATATCAACAGGAAAAGCGGAAAAAAAAATAAAGAAAGAAGATTGGAGAGAGCCATCTGTGCATGTTAGGTAATATAATTACGTCAATGAAAACAATTTGGGGGATTATAGAATTATCGTTCTTCTAAGATATAGAGAAGGAAGTGAAGCAGCTTAGAGTTGGTGATTAAAGCAACTTTGAACATATTAAAATGTGCTAGTCTGGCTGATTGTGTTCACATGGCTTCATCCTATTTAATGAAGTGTAATTCCATCATCAAATAAATGGTTCAGGAAGGAGCTACCTTTCTCCCTAACATATTATAACCTTCCATATAATAAGAAAGCATAGAAAGATTCAAATAGTTCATCTTAATGAGAAGCATATAATAAAACAAATATTAACTTACAATAGGACAATTGGCTTCTCTCATCCACTCCAGGTTACGTGGATCGACAATCAAATCATCTATATAAAAGGCAACCAATTTAATCAATTCTGGGTGAATGATAGAGGACAATCAATTGCACTGACATCTTTGAGTAAAGTTAAACCTCAAATGCATGTTAAAAGTTTTGATTATAGGAGGGAATGTGCTATAGATACTTAAAAAGAAAAATATAGATTCAAGTTAAATCATATAAGTGAAAAGAACACAAGATTAAAATGAAACTAGAACATGTGGAAACAGAAAGCAATTCATGATATTGAACGGTTTCAAAGAGTAACATCATTCAAAAGCATATAGAAGACCTCGTAATAGATGTTATAACTCACTGTATCCAAACATAGTTCCTCTCTCACAAACCATAACATTAGGATTTCCAGCCAACCGAACCTTCTCTGCTGAATTTGCCATGACCTATTTATATGAACATTATAAAACATGAGAATACTAAAAGACAGTGAATATTTACTGAGCTTAAATAATTGTTGATTATTAAAACTTGCAACATAGCGGGACAGTACTCACGGAAGGAGCACAAAACTGGCCCTTCTTGATGTGGACAATTTTCCCCGTTTTGGCTGCAGCAACTAGAAGATCTGTCTGTCATCAGAGGCAAAACACAATAAAAGAATTGATGTGATCACATCTACTTAAGTTTATATCCATGCAATTGATACTAAAATTTGATGTAAAGAATATTTACTTGACGGCATAAGAATGCTGGAATTTGAATGATATCTGCAACTCTGCCGACTGCTTCACACTGCCAAAGAAAAGATAAATCTGTTAAAGGTAGATCAGGATCCAAAATTGAAGACAACATTATGACAAGCTTGGATCGTGTGCCAAATAATGACATTACCATAATACTTGTATAATTCCTGAAGGCTAAATTTAGTAAAAGTAAAACATCTTACCTGGATGGACTCATGCACATCTGTCACTATAGGGAGGTCATATGCTACTTTAACCTTCTCAAGTATCTGAAATTATAACATAACAAAATTAAAGGAAGAAATATTTCAACTACACAAAATAGCTTTGCTATTATATGGAATTCAGCAATTACACCTGTTTTTAAACAAGTGTTCCTACTGTAATACTCAAAATGCAAATGACAAAAGCAATATATCATAATAAAAAGTAATAGAATCATAACCTTCAATCCCTCAACCATCCCTGGGCCACGAAAAGATTTTGATGATGTTCTGTTAGCCTTATCAAAGCTTGATTTGAAAACCAATGGGATGCCAACTCTGAAAGACACACATACTCTTTATCAACAAAGATACAAACCATCTGCCCGACATTATATTTACAAATTTAATTTGATTCCTTGTCATGAGAAGGTCCTTTCCCTCATATCAATATCATGTGTTGTGTTAGTTTTACTGACCAACATCACTCTTAGAATTACATATGTTCGATATCTCAGCCCACAGTGCCTGTAACGAGTGCAAACTCCTATACTAGATGCAATTCTGGGAAACAATAAGTAAAAGAGTTCCGCATTTCAAGTAGTTGTCATTATAGCGAAACTTTTTAAATGACACAAAGTTAGAGCATGTGTATTCGGAAAGAGAAAAGGATTCAACTTCACACAAAATACTACAAAGAATTTAGCTGCAAACCCACGGGGATGATTGTCATGATTATACTTATTGAACTACTGACAATTTTTTTATAATTCAACTTAGGTGCTACAGTTATTCCCTATTGGATTTCAATCAAATCAGCTTCAATCTTTTTCCCATGAAACCGAAAGATGAAAAAGTTCCTTAATAGAGAACAATAGCATACTTAGATGTAATAGTCTTTATGTGCTTAGCCATCTTCATAATGTGTTCCTCTGATTCAATCACATTAGGACCCGCTAACAGGAAGAACGGTTCTGCAGCCTGTTAACACATTCACAGAACTGGAATGGGAGATTTTGATCGTGACCCAAGAAAATTCATAGCCAAGAAACACAAAATCTGAGAGAAATCACGAACCTTGAGCTGGCTATACAGCATTGACGGTGGATCCATCTTTTGTTTCTTCCGAAGCTGTACACAAAAAGGGACAAAGTATGAGAAATTTGATGGATTCAGCAAAGGTGTATGAATTCTGATGCGTTAAGATGCTACATTGTGTAAAATAATATCGAGCTCAGTAAAGTTTACCTTTTTTTATTAATTCCGAATCTAAACGCAGATGAAGAGAAGAGAGAAGATAGAGTGAGATCTGTGTTTAGCGTAAGAGTGAGCACCTTGATTGATGAAGAATGGAATCGTTCACTGCAAAAGAATGAAAAAGAAATGGCTAGATAATTCTGTGTAGTTGTCGGGGGAGAACTAGTTTCAGTTGTTTGTTACTCGCTAAGCAGCTAAAATCTTAACAAAATTTAAATGATAGATTATTTGATGTAATAGAGATTTAATAAAATTTAGTGGATCGAAAAGTTAAATCGAGATTTTAATTATTATCAAAGTTGTAAAAACCGAACCGGTCAATAAACCCATCGAATGATGGGTTTAATAATTCAATAGTCTACCAGATTCAAATCATAATCGAACCGGTTTAATTAAATATAAAATAAAATTTAATATTTGATAATTTCATATAATAACTCTTCTTTCTTGTTTATACTTCCGCTCACTCACTACAATCCCATGCACAGGCAGTGAGAAAAGGCTACAAAATACAAACACAACCAAACAATCAATCTTGCAACAAACAAAACAGAACAAGTAAACACAAAAAAAAAAACTAAAAACTAAAAACAAAATTCAGAGCACTATGAGAAACAAAAATAAGTAGCATGATCGCTCTATCTGTCCCTGCACATCTTCATATATTCATCATATGAACACCTATCCC